>NC_041335.1:7152508-7524236 GCF_004354835.1 Perca flavescens
CTAGTTAGATTAATAAGATTTATGCAACCTGTGATGAGCGATTACAAGTAGACATTGCTTAATTTTAAGGGGTCAAGTCAAAGAGTTTGGGAACCACTATGCTATGGGCTTCACAATCACCAGACCACAAATCAATTGAACACCTATGAGAGGTTTTAAAGCGATGTGTAAAAAAGGTATCCCCACCACCATCATCAACCACCACCATCATCAAAATGAGGAAACATCTTTTGGAAGAATGCTGTTCATTCTACTTACATTTTCACCCAATGGTGTCTATAGTATATACTGTATTGTACACATTGTATTAACCCAATCAATTCTTTTTTAATCAGTTTTCACTCGCGTGCACCAAAATCATGGCGGACATTCATCTTCCATGACCGCAGAAACTGGCATATTAGGGAAGTTTTGTCTCTAAAGTTTATAACAATTGAATTTCTAGAAAATGGATACTACAGTTGCGCTTTCTGTCTTCAGTGAAAGCATACAACCGTTAGTTTGTTTGTTAGTACCTATTTTTTTGTATACAGTATGGTTACCTAGCAACCGAGGCTTGAAGAAACCAAGTGGTAAATAGTTGTTCAACTTCCTGAAAGAACTGCCAGGTGAGTGGTCAGTACGCTTACCTATGGTATGGGAGTTTGGAGTTTGATTCCCCTGTGTGGTGATCTTATTTTTTTAAATTTGGATTGGATAATTTGCATGCAATTGCGCAAGTCAGGACCCGCGAACACAAATTTTTTTTTTGCAGGGTGGTAGGGGAAGACTCATGAATATGCCTGCTCTGGTTGGGTTGGTTAGGTTTAGGCAAGAGGAGTGGGATTGGTTATGGTTAGGGTAAGAATGTCAGGGCGATAATATTCCAAAAACGCGTAATACATGAGTAGTATGGATAACTGTGTGTAAATATATGCCAAGGTACTGTAAATGCACAGGTGTGCAAATAGCATACATTGATATTTGTACCAGACGGGGTATTAATAGAACACATTGCTGTGTGCACCGGCGGGGTACTAATAGTATTCATTTCTAATTGCACCAGGGTACAAATAGCATACACTGCTAATTGTACCAGGGGTGCAAATAGCATACACTGCTAATTGTACCAGGGGTGCAAATAACATACACTTCTAATTGTACCAGTGTACAAATAGCATAGTGCTAATTGTACCAGGGGTGCAAATAGCATACACTGCTAATTGTACCAGGGGTGCAAATAGCCTCACCCTAATATAATCCTTAGAGGATTACTATCCAGTATATTTGAAAAACAGGCACCACCATTAACCAGTCTGTTTTGTTTTATTAAAATATTTTTAGTTAAACCTCTTTTTTGTCTTTAGCCTGTTAATTACCGATGTCAGAAACAGAAGCATGAATGCCAGTGCTGACTACAGATCACGAAAAGTTTTTTTGCTTTCACAAATATATACATATATATGGAAACCTGCTTATAAAACTGAAATTGTTCAACGAGAAAGAAACGCTGCTTCAACATAACTTAAAGATCTAACACATTTAATGGTTGGGGCATGTAATTCTCCTCCATCCAACACCTTCCTCCCCACTGAGCATCCTTACTCTAATGAGCTAATTGCTGCTATGATGAATAAAAGTAACCCAACGCCACCGAGCCAAAACGGGCCTCTCCTTTCACTCTTTATCACATTGCACAACAGCTAATGATGTGCCATGTCCTTTTCTCTGAATGTTTAAACATTCAGCACATTCAAAGGTAGCAGATAATTGGAACAAGGTGACAATCCACGCTCCATAAACCTGGAGCCATAGTGTTCGCTGCTCCACTCATGATGGATGCTCATAAATATCAGCTTTAATGAAGGAAATGACTGTGCCGCCAATAAGTCAGTCATTTCCTCATTACGCTGGTTAATTTTAACACTGCCTCTAAAATGCTCCCTCACCCTATCTGCTGCCACTCACAGGTTTCCACCTGACTTACCATGAGGCTCAGTGCAGTGGACCTGCAGCTGATGAATGCCCTGGGTATCAATATGCATACAGGGACAAAGATTACATGGCGGTGGTACTGTTGGCTCAGGCAGGCTGACAATGCCTGGGAGCCAGGGGACGATGTTGAACAAAAAACTGATTCAAATCTACACCCTCTAAGAGACATGCCAGGCAATATGCACTACATGGCCTGTTTGGATATGCAAGGAAGGATAGTGCAGATTGAGATTGAGTTATGCAGCTTCAAAAGAGCAGGTTTGGACTTTTGAAATATTGACCGCAAAACCATTCCTTATGAAACAAGCTTTTCAAGTGTTCATTACATCCCACAATACAAAGGTGATGGACCACAAACAACATATTGACAAGTTTGTGAAGTTGAATCTGAGGTCATGGGGTCATTGGTGGCATTTAAATATGCTCAGCCAATTTCTATGCAAACCTGCATGTCATGATGGTGTAGGGGTGGACAAACTACACAACTGATCTCAGACAAGGTCCTGTACTGATAAGAAGACTTGAGAGACTTGTTACGGGTGTGAATGAACACAATAGTCGACATCAAGACAACAAATAGTTTTTGTGCCCTCTACCTCCCTCCTTCCCCACTCCCAGTTTCTTGTTGCACTGTTAGGTCATCTTGATGTTGATACAATAAAAAAAGAAAAACATCTGAAGCAGCAAAAGAAACTGGGACTTTTCTCAAAGAGGTCAAGTGCGTCTTGCAACCAGGCGACCCATTGTGATACATTCTGCATCATCTCAGGGGTGTCTACTTCAGATCTTAAAAATGTGTTTGAGACAGACCAGTTGGTGCAAAAAACGTTTTCACAAGGCTTTAGATGTTTTGTGTAAAAAGTCTGCATTTTGGTAAGAAGTGTTCAAAGGGAAGGAGTTCGTAAAAATTTGTACAGACATTAATGGTCTCCAGAGGGCGAATCCTAATCACAATGATGATCCTCTGAGGCCATCAGATTTTTTTAATGAACTGTCACGACAACTGTTGGATAGATTGCCATGAAATTAAGGACACGTTCCTTACATGATGAACGGCAGTTGACGGCAGTGCGCCGGTGCAGAATTAAACAACAATGTTAAACTGCCAATCAGATAAATGTACTTGTTAATACAAGGTGCCAGAATGTAGTTCTGGACTGTTCCAGCCCCACTTCAACCCCTTCACAGGCCCCGGTAAAGGCTTTGGCAAAAGTGAGGAAACTAACTAATCCCCCTAAGAGGAAAGGTGAGAAAACAACCATAGTTTTATTCTTTTTTGAAAGAAGAATTTAAGGAGTAAATTAACCAATTAACCAATGCCTATTAGGGATGGGCATTCAATTAAATTTTCTTCGTCGATCGTCGAGAGAATTAACGATCGACTATTGATTAATCATTCATATTTTTATATTAAAATTCAATATTTATTTAACTTTTTATAAATTAAAAATGCAATCCTCGATGAGATCTTAATTACAAGAAGAACAACTTGTGGCAGTTAAACTGGAGATTATAGATATAGATTATAGATATATGCGCTGTGGTGCAGCGCTCTGAAGCAGCAGAACCTGCAGCTGCGAGCCGGCGTTCTTAAACAGAATGTAACTCAAAACTATCCAAGACACGGGACAAAGCCTAATAAAAAATAACCAGTAGGCTAACTCAGATACAACTTCTGCATCAGTCTACTGATGTTTATTGAGAAAGATAAGCATGTTGACATGATCTGGGGTCATAATCGACTGCTACCTGGTGACCGTCAGTCCAGCCGCCGAAAAGAGCCGTGTTGCCGGGATGCACAGACCTCAATCCGCGCTAACTTGGCCAGTCCGGGGAACCTTATTCCGTTCTTCATAGTGAGTTTCTACCAGTCTGGTGATGGTACATCGTGACAAAATGTGATATGCTGGTTCCAATATCCATGTCAATGAACTTGCAGGTCCCTTGGGTAATCTGCTCGTTGTGCATCGCAGCTCCTCCGTGCTAACGCCGAGTTTATGCTAGGTTGAGACTGAGAGCAGGATGCACCGCGGCGGCCACCAACATTAACCAGGGTCAGATTCACTCCCAAGCCATGCCTACCCTTTACAGACAGACAGTGAGACGATCAACTCAACAAGTGTGTTTTATTGTCATTTCAACCATATACAAGAAAAAACATTTCACTGTGGCTCAAGTGGTGTTACACATTTAAAACATGCTTTTTTTTGGCCACAGCTGATACATTATCCGGACTTCTTTCAGCGGATTGATTGAGAGTGAACAGAACTGTGTCCATGGCAACGCTCTGCTATGCTTGGCAACGGTGTGTTATCCTTGGCAACGGTGTGTTATCCTTAGCAGCGGTCTGTTATCAAGAAATAACAGACCGCATTCTACATTAGAATTCAACCAAGCCATGTAATAAGTAAGGGATAATGTAGAGCGAGGCGGTTGTTATAGCAAATACAACCCCGACAGGGTGATCAGGACTGAGCAGGTCTTGAATCAGCCATTACATGGCTACTTACCAAATAAATCAATAATTTGACTAATAACTTGACAAAATATTGATTTAAATGGGAGTTTATTGATTTAAATACGATTGTATTGCTTCCACTAGAGAAAATAGTCCGTTCCGTCTCTATGGTTGGAATCCTGCGTCCATAGCAACGTAAAAACTCTGTAATGCAATCCTTCGTCTATTAGCTACTCAACACCACCTTACGGGCTGTGGTAGTAGCCCTATATTTTTTGGGGTGCTGCCGTGGTGGACAAATGACCCAGCTGCTGTTTTAATCACTGCAGGAACAACATGACAAAACATTAGCTGAAGCGTTGTAGTGAGCTAGCGGGCTATCGGCAGCTCTAATTTACATTAAACTGAACATTTCTGTTGACGGTGAAGTGAGACACGGTGAATGGCTTCTTTGGGAATATTTATGTGGACGTTTATGTCCTCATTCATCTCGTTTCCTTTTTGCAGAGCCGCTGCATGTTGACACACCTGTAAGTTAACGTTAAACAAGTTGCAATGTAAGCTAACTAATTAGCGTTGTTGTCCGTACGGCTGTTACTGCGTAGCTAGCGATCATAGACGGTATAGAAAGATACTAGCGATAGACGCTCATCAGATCTGCTGTCATTGCTTGAATTGGAGGACAGAAGTTGCTCCACGTTTCCCCACTTTTTGCCACAGCTGATTATCCGGACTTCTTTCAGCGGATTGATTGATAGCTGTCCTCCAGAGGAACAGAACTGCGTCCATGGCAACGCTCTGCTTTTGCATGGCAACGGTGTGTTATCCTTAGCAGCGGTCTGTTATCAAGAAATAACAGAATTCAACCAAGCCATGTAATAAAAGACGGCTAACACATAGCTACTAGCATTAGCTCTTGGTGGGCTGTGGTATAAACATCGAGTATAAACACAGCCGTACATTTGCGTGGGATGTAGCTAGAATTGTCGGCATTTTACAGTCACAAACTCCACCAGCAGTTACTGTACGTACACACCGCCGCCGACTTGAGCTGCAAAGAAGCTCTGGCCGCCCTGTCAAGGACGCTTGTCAAAAAGTACGGGGAAGCTGTTTGACGCTTTGGCCGCTCTGACGTGGCAGCATTCTTCGTTCATGTTCAACACACGATTGAAGACAAAGCACAAGCAGCCACTGCACGGCCAATACACTGACACTAGAAACCTTTTATAAATTACATATATAAGGACAGAATTTGTATTGTTTGTTGGTCGCAGCGGTGTCTGTTAGCAGTTAGCTCACTCGTTAGCCGCTGAACCGCAGCAGAATGCAGGCAGAGCGAGCAGCCGCCAGCTGTTGACCCGTGCAGGACTTCACCGTGAGCGGACTGTTTAGAGACCATGTGACGGCACGTTAACTGGTCCCTAAACACAAACAACGTCTTATCATAAGTGATAGGGGAACCCAGCAACGGCGATTATGAGATTTCCCTAACTAATGTCTTGGTAGGAACAAAAGTTTACATCATATGTTTCTCCAGAATCAGCCAGCGAGAAGGACGTCTATATTCCGATTGGTTGCTGCAGTTTGCCTCTGCTTGCCGCTGAACCGTGTCATAGCTCATTACCATAAAGTTGACCAGAGTTCAACTTTCTGATTGACGCTCAAAACGCCCAAAACGCGACGCCGACAGATTTGACGCTCCTTGCAGCTGAGAGAAGCCAGCTTCCATTGAAAATGAATGACTTCCGGTATCTTTAGACGCTCAAGTTGGCAGCGGTGTGTACGTACAGTTAGCAGTTAGTTGGATACAAATCACCCCATTTCTGCAACAGGCAGTCCGGGGTAACACAGCCCACCTCCACTAGTAGTCTTACCCGGTGACAGCAGGCTGGATTGTCCACAGCAATATTTCCACAACAACAAAAACACAGCACAGCAGTCTCTGAACTGGCGTTGGGAGTTTCGTTGAAGTTGGATGTAGTCCAGTTTGTTTAATGAGCGGACACTTGCAAGCAGGATTGGTGAACAGATGGCTGGCTAGCGTTAGCTTTCCACCTCGTTCAACGCTCCCCGCTGATGAGGTTACTTTACCGGCCACAGTATTGCGTCTGTAATAAAGTGTCCTGCATATTCTCCGATGTGTTCCAATTTATCCCAGTGGTACACATGTGTGGTAATTTGAATGCACATAATTGTTGTTCTAAAATTTCCGTCGGGATGAACAGTTTCTGCTCCTGCTGAGAAGCTAAGCAAGGCGGACACTCGTTTTTCCTCGGCAATCTCCGGAAAAAGCCGACAGTCCAACCCCCTTTGGGCTATGCGGAAGTGGCTCCTAATACAGGCTGTAGTCTTTTGCCTCTGGGCAAAAATCGTCATTTTGCGTCATCTGAGGTTTTGATTGTTTTTCAAAAGGTAAAAATAACTTTTCTACTTTTGTTTTGAAGTGAGAAAGACGAGATCTTCATGGCAATCCAAAATTAAATGGAGTCAACAACAACAAAGGCCCTAACGGCTTCACAAAAATGTAACTGTGTCTTAAAGATTCTCTGGCTTCTCTGGGATAATCTAGTTCAGATTTGTCTACGTATAATGGTTTTTGATCTAGACCTTTTTTGTAAAGCCATGAAATCTCCCATTTTTTCCATTTTCCCAAATAAAATAAAGATTTCACAAATCTGCCTGTAGCAAGGGATCGACACTAATGGTTGCCCTTAGCAACCAGACTGAGTCAATTGGCAACCATTTCGTGGCCTCTGGTTGCCCTTTTGGCAACCACCTGTTCAATATTTGTGTTTTTCTTAATATATAAAAACAAGTAAAAACTTACAAAACTGGAAAATCTTATTTCAAAAGAAGTAAATATTTTATTTGGATGTCTCCTTAAAGTTTAAACACTATGTTCGTGCACAACACAATATTTCAACTGTTGTGAGACAGCTTTCCACACGGGCGCATTTGCCGTGAAAAGATACAGGCAATGCCAATTTCTGTTCACGTTAACGGCGTATGTTAAAATCCGTTGGTAATATGGCACCGGTGTATGGGATTATTTTTGTGACTTCCAAGCAAAACTTCTCAAGTTTCAAACAAAAAACACTAACTCAAGCATACAAATTGTTTTTATTTGTTTGATATTATGTCCTTTTGTTTACAGTTCCCTCTGCTTCTTTCTCAATGATCAGTCTTTTGCTCTCTCCATCACATTTGCAGTTTTTCTCCCAGCTTTCTCGTTTGCGCTTCTAAAGTCTTTGTCTTCAATTGACCCTTTGCTAAGCCACACCCGAAAACCGCCACAGGCCAATTGTGGCTTAGCAACCGTAACTAGGCGCAGGAGGTCTGTCAAGTAGGTCTGGCAAACTCAATTCCTTTTGATTTGGATAAAATGTTTTCATTAAAAATCTTTTAATTTTATTTGGAAAACGTTATATCCATGAATGTAAATGGTCTGAAAGAAAACTGAATATTCATTTAAAGATGACATGGAATTATATTTTGTAACTTTAATAGGACAAGAAAAACAATGACTCTAAACATTTACAATGACTTACAACCTCTTTAATGTTAACTCCATGGGCCCCTTTTTCATGTATGTACTGTATGTATGCATTTAATGTTTTCAATGTGTATGTGTATCTGTACTTGAATAATAAAATTTTGTGAAGACAAAAAAAAAACATGAGTTGTCGGCAAGGCTAGCTTACAATGTTTCGGACTGTCTGCTTGACCTAACTGCATTTTAATATACTACATTTATACACCAAACCTATAGTAGGCCTAGCTAGGCTACGTGCAGAACATTGTATGTTATTTCAGAAGTGAAAGAATGGCTTTTGTTGTTGATTTGCATTACCCTGAGTTCAAGGAGAGGGTGCACTCACTCGTTATGCTTGCTCGTCTGAATCAGAGCCACTCATGACAACGTAGCCGGCTGATTCGAGGGATTTACTGACTCCCGCGAGAACTCACGAGTCATCAACAACTCACAAGTCATCGAGGGCTCGTGAGTTCTCGAGTGAATCCCATGGCTTCCGGCTTTGAGTCTGCGGGTCGGGAACTGTCTCTCTGCTCACTCAGGCACTTGAGTTGACTTGTGGAGTTGCTGTTGCCTACAAAAATTGTAAGTTATAAAGCTTTTTGCAGCTAAGATGGCTAGGAATAGTAGAAGCTAATGTTGCAAGAGGTTTGTGTGTGGCGCTGTTATCATTTTAGATTTAATTGTAGTAGGACTCAACTGAACCGGGTTAATGATGCTAGAAACTCGTGATTCGTGAGTCAATTTAAAGACTCGGGTTAAAGATCCGGGTGAATCACGACTCGAACAGGTCTACTGTCAAGCTTTCGAGTGAGGGGTTAATGATGCTAGAGACTCGTGATTCGTGAGTCAATTTAAAGACTCGGGTTAAAGATCCGAGTGAATCACGACTCAAACAGGTCTACTGTCAAGCTTTTGAGTGAGGGGAACATGCCGAAGTGTTGTGCAAAACCTGCAAAACCGATACCCGGTATCCTAAAAGTTTGGACAGGGTGGTGGAATTTGTTCCCTTCATGAAACCCAAGGGGAGAAATGCCGGGCGTGTATCAAGCAGTGTGGGAGGCCCTATTCACAACTAAATGTCAACAAGATTAACAAAAACACCTAGCTAGCTACCTACGTTTGCTCCAAGGCTAGAACACGCTAATGTTAGCTAGCTAGCTAACTCAGCACAGCATTGCTTGGAAATAAGGACCGTTCTTTGTTCATATTTAGGGTGACCATACGTCCCGGTTTGACCAGGACAGTCCCGATTTTGAAGTTAATGACAAAAGCCTGTCGGGTCGCTAAAATGTCCCGGTTTTTGGAGGAGCGGCGTCAGACGATTTTGCTGGGGCTTGAGCCCCGAATGTTTTGAGTGTAGTCCCAAATGTAACTTTTTCCAGATTATTTTTCCGAGGCGAATAGAACGGGCAGCTACATGCATGACCATGTTGTGTTTGTTGCTATCCCCTAGCAACCCGCTCTACGTGGAGGAAAAGCTGCGAAAGCCGGGTGAAGTTTTCGTAGGAATCCTAGCCAAATCAGTATAATACATTGATGCCATCAACACAAAGTTAAGGAGCGCAATACTAATGATTTAGTTTGAAGTTCCTGTGACGTGATGTTTACAGTCTATTGTTCAGACTCAACCACACGGAGCACTGAAGAAGACCTGTGCGTCTCTTAGTGTCCACTCTCTCTGTAAAATGCAGCGCAGCCTCAAGTTATAACGGATGCGCTCTGCTGTCGACATACGGTAGATGTGTTGCGTTTGTGCTCCGTGTATTTCTGCAGTAGATTCGGTTTTCCACCTCCGATGTAGAGCAGCGTACGGCCACTTCACTTGCTAAACTCTTTGTCTCATTCAGACACCCAAACAGGGCTCTGTGTCTGTCAGAAGGTCTGAGAGCTACAGCAATCACGTAAAACCAGACTATGGTGCAGGTAGATTTCTGTAATAGCCTATTATAACTTTATTTTTCTCAAAATCACGACTCCTCCAAATCAAAGAGAACACAGATATACTGTATTTTGAATGTGCACAAAGTTTTGGACATTGCTCAAACACATCTGAAATATTACAGTCCAGGGGTTTATTAATAGGCCTACATTAACAACAAAAGAGCAAAACAGGAGGGAGGAGTAAATGATGCCTAGGCTACATGTGTGCTGACTCAGCTATAATTAGAAAAGTCCATCCAAAGGAGAATACATATTTGAAAGCAATACATAACATACATACATTATGTTTTTATATTTGGATTGTAATCTATTTTTCTCTTTACATAACGATATTTGCAGCATACATTGATTCAGAAAAAGGTAGAAATAGGTGCATAAGAATTCACCAGAATGCAGGAAATGAAGTGTTGTACTGCTAAACATTTTCAATCATTTTAATTCTTTTGATGTTATTGGAATAAATAACACTTAAAAAATCTTTTTTATAAAAGTCTCAACATAAATCTCATTCTGAACTGAAAAAGGCTGTTGCTGCAATTTTGTAATTTTACCAAAAAAAACAAAACATTTATTATTATTAGATGAGGAGCCTATGATCGAAATAATGAAGTTACTGTCTATGTCTGACCTCGGCTGGCACATGTTCACGTTAAAAAGCGTGTGCGCGTGCACAAGCACTACGGTCAGACGCAAAGTGTCCCGGTTTCAGCTCCCAGAAATCTGGTCACCCTATTCATAATGCATATATTTGAACGTAAAATAAAGGACAATTCCGGCGCAAAACTAACCTAGGGGTTAATAACAGATGTGTACCCACTCGATCACTCTCTGGGACAAGCTAGTGCGGACCGCTGTTTAGCTTACAACGCTAGTATTTGGGGCACAGGGAAAGTAAAAACAAATCGCTATTTAGACCACTAAAAAGGTTCAAAATATCAACACACTTCAACGGTAGCATAATGAGGGTATCTAAATGTTAAAGGAACACGCCGACTTATTGGGAATTTAGCTTATTCACCGTAATCTCCAGAGTTAGACAAGTCCATACATACCCTTCTCATTTCCGTGCGTGCTGTAAGGCTGTCTGACGGTTCCAGCGGCATCAGGCCAGCACAGAATATGCAGATGAATGGTTCCAGTAATCCTACTGCTCCCAATAAGTGACAAAATAACACCAACATGTTCCTATTTACATGTTGTGATTTGTGGAGTGACAGCGTGTACAAAAAACAACGTAACATGAGACACAGCCGTCTTCTACCCGTAAACAAACCGGGAACTATATTCTCAGGTGGAAGAATATAGTACTTGGGCGGAGTGATATGCTCGCAGCAAGCCTGTCTGAGAATATAGTTCCCAGTTTGTTTACTGTTAGAAGATGGCTGTGTCTCATGTTACATTGTTTTTTGTACACGCTGTGACTCTACAAATCACAACATGTAAATAGGAACATGTTGGCGTTATTTTGTCACTTTTGTCACAATTCGGAGCAGTAGGCTATTTGGAACCAGTTACCTGCAGGATCTGTGCTAGGCTAAGCTAATGCTGGAACCGTCAGACAGCGTTAAAGCACACACGGAGATGAGAAGGGTATGTGTCGACTTGTCTTACTCTGGGGGTTACGGTGAATAAGCTAAATTCCCAGTAAGTCGGCGTGTTCCTTTAACAGAAGCATTGAGAAATAGATTGAAGAAAGAGACAGTGGCGTTCTCGTATACAGGCGGCCGCCGTCTTGGGAGCTACGGTCTTTCTAATTTATCTTTTTAATAAACTGTCTGTACATTTACAATGTTCTCAATGCTTCGGTTAACATTTAGGGACCCTCATTATACTACCGTTGAAGTGTGGTGATATTTGAGCCTTTTTAGTGGTATAAATAGCGATTTGTTTTTACTTTCCCTGTGCCCCGAATACTAGTGTTGTAAGCGGTCTGCGCTAGCTTCAAGCTACAAACACATTCAATTAGCATGAAAACAAGTGGTCGAGTGGGTACACATCTGTTATAAAGGTTCGTTTTGCGCCGGAATTATCCTTAAGATGATTAAAGGCAAGAAGGAGGCTCACTGACATCCTTTAAAATATATTTCGACATTTTGTTAATCGGTAAAAATGTAAGCAGGAGAATGTTATTATTGCAAAGTGTTCAGGCTAATGTCTTGTGTTTATTCCACAAGAATTACGGATAAACTGTTGGATTTATAATTATTAGATTATTTTCACAATTTCACTTACCCTGCTGTGCATAAACAGCTGTTCCTCAATTTGTGTGTTTCCCATTTGAATGGCGTATGAGGTGGCTCACATTATGGCATGACCTGGCTTTAGCTTCAATTTTGATGACATTATTCGCTAATGGGTTGCATATTATGTTGTGGATATATCCCTTGAATGCATACTGCAGTCCCTTTTGTCTTGCTCTCTCTACATTTCACCTGTTCGCCAAAAAATACTAATTATCTCCTTGGGAATGTCTGACATCGGTGCATACATACTATAATAGACGTGCCAGGCACGAAAGCTTGTCAGGCATAGCAACGGTAACTAAGGAGGGCGGGGCTTAGCGAAGGGTCAATTCTGACACAAACATCTCGTGTGGGTGGGTCGTACAGGGGTGCGTCACTTTTGGCGAATGAGTTTTAGGGGTAAGTTTGAGTGACAGCTCAGTGCAGCTGATTCCTACAAGATTAATAAAGTGTAAGTATTGATCATATATCTTGTCTGTGATCTACGTTGCAAGCATGGTTAATAGACGTTTGTTGTTTCGTTGTGTTAAGTAACTAGCTAGCTTGTAAAGCTGTTTAAATTAGCATTTAACGTTAGCTAACTGTTAAAGTTATCTAACTGTTAAAGTTATCTAAAACTTGTAGCTACGTTACTGAGCTAATTTTCCATGGGAATCATATAGGCAGAAGGAACTGTAAACAAAAGGACATAACATCAAATAAATAAAATACCAATAGTTTATGACTAAACAAATGTTTTATTTGCAAGTTTTAAGGTTTACCTTTGAGGTAAATTTTTTTTGCTTGAGTTAATGTTTTTTGTATGATACTTGAGATGTTTCTACCAACGCGGATTTCGGTGCCTCATTACAGTGCCACCTAAATGTCTGCTCTGATGCTCCGAAACAGACGTTAGAGGCTACAGAAGCATCGATGCATGTCACGCTAGTATACACTAATATCATGTTACACTTAGCAGCATGTAACGTCAGCTAGTAGCTGGATTAAACACGGTTAAAATGCTGACAGCTAAATGGTGTAGTGTGACTGTATTTCACTGTAGAGGATTCCAGCAGCAGGACGTACAACAGTCTGCCGCTAAAGCTATGAGCTAAAAGACACAAACTAGCACTGGTTGTCGGAAAAACAAAACAGACGTGACTAAATGCTGCGTTTACTGAACCTTGTGGTGCATTCAAAGTTATTGTAAAATACCCTTTTCTCATCTGTTTTTCTCTTTTAACAGCAATCTACTGGTGAAAGAAGTAATTATTGTTAAAAGTTATTGTTACATTTTTAACAATCATTTAAATTCATTTAAAATGTATCCAATTCATGACTCAAAACCGTGATCCGATCCATGAGTTCTGTTATCCTTATTGAGAGGGATGGGAACTTATATTGCAAGCCATTATCTCATTGTTTCATGATTAAAATGTGTGGTATAGTTATGTAACTGCCGCCAGGATGCCATTGTGTTGACTGTTCTGCACGGCATTGCAAAGCATTATGGGACTAGGTTATTAGTGTTGTTTAAGTGTTTAGTTTAAGTGGGTAAATTATGTTCTGTTTTTGATATGCATTTACGTTGGTAGGTTTTAGTCTTGATAATGTGCGCATGTTTATTTACATTACCTTTGTTACCATGACTGAAACGCTGGGGTAGGTTGATGACCTCTGTGTATCGCGTGTGTGAAGTGGTTGAATAAACTTCCACAGAGTTCCATATCTCTGGCTCTTCAACTTCTTCCACGTAGCTCGCTACATTGGTGTCAGAAGTGGGATTAAGCATGTTGTGAAAATGGAAGAAACAGTAGAAGAAATGGTACAACAAATGGAAGCTGAAATCCAGTCGATGAAGAGAGCAATCCAGCTGACCCGTCGCAGCCTGGACCGCCTCAATGCTGACCAGGGAAGACTCCTCCCGACCCTCCCTGATGGCTCCAGCGTGCCGCGACATCGCCCCCTGGAGGTCGGGAGTATCATCGCACGCCTAGACGGTTCCAGCGCAGCGCGCCAACGCCCCCTAGAGGCCGGGAGTTTCATTGCACGCCCAGACTGTTCCAGCGCGGCGCGCAAACGCCCCTTAGAGGCAGGGACTGCCGCTACATAACTGGATGGTTTCAGCACGGCACACCAGCGCCCCCTAGAGGTTGGGAGTACCCCTGTCAGTGATACTCTGTTGCAGATGACAGATGCCAATCTACTGCCTGTCACCGCCACTGCTGTCTATGAGCCATCACCAAGAGGGGGAGAGCCTGGGCACCTTTGCTGCAGATGTTTGGCTACACACTCAACAAGGATACCGACAGTTCAATGCAGCAGCTCAAGAGGAACTGGCTCTTCATGCCTTCCTGCAAGGTCTCATGCCGGAGCGGCTGCACCTGCATGTTCGCTTCGCCCGGCCCATGACCCTCAACAAAGCCATCTGCGAAGCTGAACAAGCTGAGGTCTCTCTGCGCAGCCGGCCCAGCAGAAAACCTGCACCTTGCAACTCCATCCATAAGGATGGCTGACTGTGAGGAGGAGGCAAAAGAGGTCTGCCTTGCTTGCCCACCACCACCAAGACATCGCCCACCCCGAAAGACCGACTGTTGTTACCGGTGTGGCGAGCCTGGCCACAGAGCTTGCAACTGCCCAGCACCAACTCCAAAATCCACTGCCATCCAGCCAGCGGAAAACTACAGCGGAGTGGTCTAATAAGGGGACCACCGCTCCAGCTTCTACCCCCCCTCCAAGGCCGATGCACACTGGTTGGCTGTTTAGGCCACGCCAAAGGGCTGTACCTGCACTGCCCTCTGGACAACCAACCCTGTTGGGCCCTAGTTGACACGGGTCCACCATTTCCCTGGTGCGACCGGGCGTCCTTCCAGGTACTACCGGCCCACTTCCTGTGGCATGGTCACCAACGGATATCAAGCTGATGACGGTGACAGGGGAAACTGCTGGCATGAGCGGAACAAAGCTACTGCAAGTCCAAGCTGGGAACCAGGAGCTGTCACACAAGTTCTGGCTAGCCTACATCCAGGACCTATGCATTATTGGACTGGACTTGTTGACCAGCTGGGGTGCCTGTGTCAATGTTGCAAATGCTGTCATCACTCTTGGCACAGAGACGATTGCACTTCAGTGCGGTTGGGGGAAGAAGAGGCCCAGAGCCCAATGGGCTGATCATCCGGCAGCCGCTATCAAGCGGGCACCAAGCCTCTGCGTGCCTCCGCCCACCATCAACACGGCCACCACCAGCATGCCTATCATCAGCACTCCCACCATCAGCGGCCCTGCCCAGCCACAGCTTGCTCCTGTCCCAACCAAAGAGCCGGCCATCCCAACCCTGACTGAGTTGGTGGAGGCCATGCATAACCTGTGGCAACGCAGCAGCACCAGTCTCGACCCGCAGCAGCGCCTCCAGTTGAAACGCCTCCTTGATGACTATATGGATATCTTTGCTGCCAGGGATGAAGACTGCACCAGCTGGCCCTCACTAAGTGTCGCTAAGCGTCAGGTGGCAGAGGATAAAATCCGGGAAATGGCTGCTGCTGGGATAATTGAGCCCTCCAACAGTCCGTGGGTAGCACCAGTTGTCCTGGTGAGGAAGAAGAATGGAAGTTGGCGGTTCTGTGTGGACTACCGATGCCTCAATAGCATCACCAAGAAGGACTCTTACCCACTTCCTTGCATCGATGATGCTCTGGATTACATCACAGGGTCCAGCTGGTTCAGCTCCCTCGACCTGCGCAGTGGCTACTGGCAGGTAGAACTGGCCCCAGAAGCAAGACCAAAGACTGCCTTCACCATTGGGCAGGGACTGTGGCAGTTCCGTGTCATGCCGTTCGGGCTCTGCAATGCCCCGGCTACATTTAAAAGACTGATGGATAGGGTGCTGGCAGACATGCCCCAGAGTCGTTGTGTCGTGTACTTCAATGATCTGCTGGTGCACGCCAACAACTTCGACAAAGCACTGTCCAACCTGCATGAGGTCTTTACTGCTATCCGTCAGGCCGGGCTGCGGCTAAACCCTACAAAGTGTTGCCTGCTGACAAGGGAGACAAAGTTTCGGGGTCATGTGATCAACGCTTCTGGTGTAGCCACTGACCCGGAAAAGGTGGCCGGGATTGGCCAACCCCTGCCAATGCCAGCGAACTAAAGAGCTTCCTGGGTATGGCATCATACTACCGCCGTTTTGTCCGAGACTTTGCCACCATTGCCAGCCCACTCAACTGCCTGACTGACCTGGGCCGCCCATTCATCTGGGATGACGCATGTGCTGCAGCCTTCACTCAACTCAGGGCGTCCCTCACTGAAGCCCCCATCCTGGCCTACCCAAATGCCCAGCTACCCTTCATCGTGGACACCGATGCCAGCAATGTGGGGATTGGTGCTGTTCTCTCCCAACAGCCAGGAGATGGGGTGCGGGTTGTGGCCTACTACAGCCGCGCCCTGAGTAGGGCAGAGAAGAACTATTGCGTCACACGATGTGAGCTGCTGGTCCAGGCAGTACAGCACTTTCGGCCGTATTTGCATGGCAGCCACTTTGTCATTTGCACTGATCACGCTTCTCTTACCTGGCTCCTGAACTTTAAGCATCCCGAGGGCCAGGTGGCCTGCTGGCTGGAGGCCCTGCAGGAGTAGAACTTTGACATCCAGCACCGGCGGGGCGACAACATGGCAATGCCGACGTGCTCTCCCGACGTCCCTGTGCGGCAGTGGAATGTCGCTACTGCCTGCAGAAAGAGGCACGGGACCAAACGGTGCCAACAGTTACGACTGCCAAGACTGCCAGTGATGAGGAGGGATGGCTCCCACTGACGACAACAGCTGAGACAGCAGCAGGAGGCGGACGGGATATTGGCACTGGTGGGGGGTTGGCTAGAGACAGTACGTTGACCCAAATGGTCAGAGGTGTCGGCGCTGGGGCCTGAGATAAAGTCCTATCACTCCCAGTGGGGCAACTTTGAACTCCATGATGGGCTGATGTACCAGAGATGGCAGGCTCCCGGACAGGGAAGTGACATCCTGCAGCTACTGGTGCCCGTGAACTTCGTCCCGAAGTCCTTCAGGTTGTCCACAGTGCGCCGGGGGTGGGGCACTACGGAAATGCCAAGACCCTCCAACGCCTCAGGGGTAGACTCTACTGGCCTAGTTGCCGACAAGATGTGGAGCTACATGTGCATTGCTGTGACCCCTGCACCGCCCGGAAGGGACCTACCCAGCGCTCCCATGCACCTCTGCAGCAGTACTTGGTGGGGGCCCCAATGGAGCGAGTGGGAGTGGACATTCTGGGGCCCTTCCCTGTCACAGACTCTGGGAACCATTACGTCATCGTAGCCATGGACTACTTCACAAAGTGGCCTGAGGCATATGCAGTGGCAGATCAGAGAGCCACCACGACAGCAGAGAAGCTGGTTGAGGAGATGTTCACCCGCTTCGGGGTCCCCGCTGAGCTCCACAGTGATCAAAGGAGGAAATTTGAGTCCCATGTTTTCCGTGAGGTCTGCCAGAGGTTAGGGGTGAACAAGACGAGGAATACACCTCTCCACCCTCAAAGTATGGGCTGGTGGAATGGTTTAACCGTACCCTAGCAACTCAGCTCGCCATCCTCACCAGCCAACATCAGCGGGACTGGGATCGCTACCTGCCCCTGGTCCTGTGGTTCTACCGGACTGCTGTCAAGTCAATCCAGTCAGTGCACAGTACACAAGTGGACTTGGTGTTCGGGACCCCTCCTGAACCTGAGATTGCTGGAGGAAAAGAAATGAACTACTACCGTAGGCTGAGAGAACGCCTACAGGTGGTACACGACTACACCCGCCAGGCCCAAGCCAACTCAGGGGTGTGGCAGAAAAGGGCCTATGACACACGTTGTCGGGGTAAAGTCTTCAAGCTGGGGGACAAGGTATGGGTGTATTGGCCTGTCCGTAAGAAGGGGGTTTCTCCTAAGCTTTGGAGTCGCTGGCAGGGGCCCGGTGAGATTGTGAGTTGGCTGTCAGAGGTGGTGTACCGGTTGAGCATGCCTTGCCGGGGACGAATGGTGGTGCTACACCAAGACAGACTCGCACCATTACATCCTCTTGCTCCACCTGTGGACAGTGGGGTTGAGGATGGCAGCACTACATACCTCAACCTGGGTGGGACCCCCCAGTTGTGTGTCCCCCCGAGTTGCGTGCCCTGTGAGTCCTGGGATACCTACTTGTCAGCGACGGCGTCCTGGACATTTGAGGGACTATGTTTTGGACGATGGGTTCTCTGAGGACAACTGACCCCTCAGATGGGGGCTATGTAACGGCCGGCAGGATGCTATTGTGTTGACTGTTCTGCACGGCAGTGCAAAGCATCATGGGACTAGGTTATTAGTGTTTAGTTTAAGTGGGTAAATGATGTTCTGTTAGTGTTTTTGTTATGCATTGACATTACCTAGGTTTTAGTCTTGATAATGTGCTCATGTTTATTAACATTACTTTTCACTGCATGAAAAGTGGGATTTTCGTCAGTATGCGGCACTGTAGATTGTCGTGGAACTTCAGGTTTACGGCTGTACACGGCAATTTACAGGTAACACCGAAAATTGTCGTGAATTGTCGGAAATTGACGTGGGCCTTGCTTGGCAGTTGTCCCCCCATGACCCCCCCTCCCTCTAATTCAAGGGGAGGCTTTAACATGTAAATGAAAATGCTGTGAGCTATACAAATGCAAATCAGGGTAGCAGCAGGGGGAGTTTTACCCCAGGTGACATTTTTCTAAAAGGTATTAATTTTAAGAAAATCTCTTAAAATAGATCAGACTCAGTAGAGCCTAATTGTAGACTCTTCAATTTGAGCTTGAATTGATTTATTCAATGAAAGTATGCTAGATTAATTAATGTGTATGTCATTAGCAATGACCAATGTTATGTCAAAAAGATACACAAAATAATTTATTTCAACAATTAATCAGGCTTTGCCACAAAGGTAAAATGTGCATTCCATGCTCATAGAGCTGAACCACTGTGCATAGTGGCATGACTACAGTGGCCTTTCTTTGGTCTTGCTCATCCAACATTGTCTGGTGGAATGGAGACAGACGCACCACTGTACAGTTTTCTAAGAGAAGTCTTTCTGCTGACACCAAAACACTGTGCTTCACATAAAGCATATCAGCTTTGTCAGTGCATGACAAGGTCTTCTTAAAATACTGACAAATTCAGCACCATATTCACATGTCCATGGCATATGAAGCGGTTGGCTCTGCTGAAATGGCCTCAAAATCTAGACTTCAATTGTCCTATTGTTATTAAGCTTTCCCAGTATTCCATTAAAACTCACTGTAATTCACCTCCACAACAGTGTGTGCGCTGTTTGCGCCCTGCTGGTTAATCTGCCCCTCTTTGTTTCTCTCTATCACTCTGCCCTGCCCTCTACCCCCGCCTTCACTGCTTCGATTTGAAAATAGCGGCGGGAGATTGCGGGAGATGATGCCGGGAGTTAGAGCAAAAGCTTCCGAAATATGGGAGTATTTCAGGCCAACTGGTAAAAGAGTTGTCTGTACACTCTGTCAAACTTCACTTGGAAACACACAGGAGTTGTTCAAGACAATTGGAGCGTTTTTTTTCTCTCCTCCATATCACCTCCAGGGCTCCAAAGATGCGTTCACAGAAAAAGACAATGTAAGTATATGATTATTAATGAAACGGCGAGCTAGTCTGTACTGTTTATTAACTCTTGATCGTACAGTGACTGTCTTTGGATGTTAAACAGGCTACTTAGACTTGGCAGTAATGTTTTAAACCCCACCAAGTTTAAACGCGAGCAGCACAGAGCTGTCTGTCTGGCTGCTTTCAGCGCCATTCATTACAGAGCTGAACGGGTAAGTTGTTTTATAAAAGTGTATTTTTCTTGTCTCGTAATTTACAGGAATTCAGTACGCCGTCTTCACAACTCTGAGACTGTAGCAGGCGCTACAAACCGGAGCAAGGGTAAGATTTAAAGAATATGCTTTCATTGAATGAATTGCATTAATTCTTCTTACATAGATACGTTAATAGATACCGATTACCGACTAACCTCCCTCATAACGAGGCCGTGACCTATATTTGCTTGGAGCTACGTCTGCAGGTCCAGATTTACATGACGCTGATAACGACGCCATTGAGTGTAAGTAGTTTTTACGTTTTTTTATCTTTCCTTGTTAAATTTTACTGTCTTTTTTTTTTTTTATTCATACAGACATATGACGAGACAGCACGCAGGAGCTTCAGGCAGAAGCAACCAGATGTGGCATCGTGGGCAGAAGCTGTGAAGAGTTCAGCTCGGAGTGGGTCGAGAAGAAAAGAGGGTAAGATTAGATTAGAAGTTTGGTTAATGTGAATATTTTTCAGGTGCATTAGGTGTGTTGTGTCCGTAAGCAGTATATCACGCAGTACTGATTGTCTTTATTGATTGATTTTACAGCTGCTGGAAGCGAGACAGAGTGTGCTGGCTGCGGGTGAGGTGGGCATTTGGAAGTGTGCCACCATAGAAATACAGGACAACGCACCAAAGATGTCTGCAAAATGGACCGAATTCAGACCGAATGCCGCCGGTTACCTACAGCTCCGAGCCGTCCGCGGGTTAGGGATTGACGGTGGTGCTTCTCGTGAGCGTGGGATATTTGTTGTGTGCTGTGTGTCTCCTGTGCTTTGTACACAGTTTTTTTCTGATTGCGTTTGTGTTTTGTGTCAATAAAGCTCATTTTAAATAGGATAACCATGACATGAATATACAACATAGCATATATGAAATAAATATATATAATACATAAATATATATATATATAATTTTATTATCATAATAATAATGGCCCAGGTTGACCAATAGCCTAACCCATGACAGACCTGTCAACCAATCACGAGAGATTTGTCTTGTTTAAAAGTAGTGGTTTCATCCAATAGCAAGTGAGGAAATTCCAGCCAGGCCAGACGTTCTCTGAACAGGCGCCTATTCATATGTTAATTAGATCCATTAACACCTCCGCGGGGGCTCTCCGTATACGTCATGGTTTGTTTCCGACAATATGTGGCACAGACGAACATGATGTTTGCAGCCTATAAATTGTCGATAACTGCCGAAAATTAGGGGGACGTTTACGGGAATTTACGGGGACGGAAATCCCACTTTTCATGCAGTGTTTGTTACATTTGTTACCATGACGCTGGGGTAGGTTGATGACCTCTGTGTATCGCGTGTGTGGCGGTTGAATAAACTTCCACAGAGTTCCATATCTCTGGCTCTTCAACTTCTTCCACTTAGCTCACTACAGTTACATAAGAAATGAATTGCTAAAAATATAGGCAGTTTAAAACATGGCAACTGTATTGTCGTTAACGTTGAGCCCTGCTATAGGAAATGGAAATTATTCAATTTAAAGTCGGGAGTGCGTCTGTCTGTCCATCCAACCATTCATCCAATCGACTTTACACTTGGCTGAGGACTCAAGGAAGTGCAGTGTTGAGTGCCTACAGACCTACAGGACATATTTTTTAGTAGTGCGTTATGTACAAACTGTGTAGTGTATTGAGAGGGGACCCCTATTAACAGTAATCACAGCGATGGCAAATCAAACTAAGGGCCCACGGAAGCGGAGACCACGAAAGGAGAACCCCACTTCATGATTGTGTCCCACTTGTTGTTGATTCTTCACAAAAAATTACAGTTTTATATCTTTATGTTTGAAGCCTGAAATGTGGCAAAAGGTCGAAAAGTTCAAGGGGGCCGAATACTTTTACAAGGCACTGTATATGCCAAAAGGCCTCTACGTTCATTATAGCGCCCCCTAACGGCCGATTTTCACCAAATCTGGTAAGGAGGCTTGTTGTGGGATGTCAAACAACAGTACCAAGTTTTGTGATGATAGCATTTACTACAGCAGAGATATTTCCATTGCAAATTATTCCCATTTAAATGCATTGACTTATTTGCCAAAAGGCCTCTGCGTTCATTATAGCGCCCCCCTAACAGCCGATTTTCACCATATTTGGTAGGGAGGCTTTGAGTGGGATGTCAAACAAGACTACCGAGTTTTGCTCCGATACCTTTTAATTTTGCCGAGATATGCTAACGTTTGTGTTTTGTGGCTAGCTACAAAAATAAGTTTGGTTATAGATTGTGAACGGTGTAACGTAGCAAAATTCTTTTGATAACTTTAGGTCACGTCTGTATGCAGATGCTACCTACCAAGTTTCGTACCAATAGCTCGCACGGCCTAGGACAAGTTCAAAACGATGGTATTACGCATTGCGCAATATTGCGAAAAAATTTCTTAGCACAGATGGCCGTGGCCTATATCATCAGTTTCAGAAGGATTCAAGGAACACGGGGATATAAGGGTTTCTAATCTGAGATGTAGGCTGTGGGAGTTATAAGCAAAAACACGTTTTACGTCATTATAGCGCCACCTAGTGGTCCATGTGTGTAATTTTTGGTAATAATATTTTTTTGTAATTCAGGATGCTACACCCCAAATTTCGTAAAAATAGCTTCGCTACCGCCGATTCTTCCAGCCTCGGGCTTGGACCCCTAATTATTTTCACTGGACATTATGACCAGAGAGAGATAGATATTTCAGACTTCAATAGATTTTCCCCATAAAAAAAGGGTAAGTACCAGATAACGAAAACGCTGACTGGAAGTGAAGGGTTCCCGAAAGATCAAGCTGACAGCACTATACACTTTTCGTTGCTGGGCCTCCTGACTGAGTTGGACATTACTATTTCACACAGCCGCTCCACAGCCAAAGTCCTCTCCCATCTCCAGGATCACTGGGGACTTCTCATGGATTTTTTACAGGAGCTGAGATAGGCGGAGGGCAAGGATGAGGAGCGTCAGCAGTGTGAGTGCTTTACGTGGTGAGAACCCTCGCAGCTCCTCATTTGAAAGGCAGAGAGTGAGGAGGTGTCAGACTAATCCTTGACACTAAGATTGGCTGAACTAAAATGCAAAAAAGGGCTATGCATCACCTCTGAGTGAACTCGAGAATAGGTGCTGGAGACACTAAAAGGACAGGACTCAAAAACACACACTCCCATTTGTGCTACTTGTTCACTGACATTCTCTCACATGCTAACCGCAACATGAACTCGAAAAGAAATCAGATTCAAATCTCGAAGGAACAGTAGTTTTGTATGCTTAGCTGTGTATACTTTACATTACTGCCAACCATTTCCCAAAGCATACCATCTATTTTAGGATACATTTCTTATTTTGCAGGCTTCTTCTTGTTACCTTTGTTTCTAGTATAGTATAAAACAGACATGCTTGAGATAGGTACAGTAATCCATAAAAGTGTATTTAGTTGCATTTGTTAAAGTCAAAGTCACGTATCACTGCGTAATTATGCAGTTGTGAGCAGTAACATTTTTTAAGATTCTCACAAATTGTTCACAAAGTTGTTATGGGAAACAGCAACATTTGAGACCAAAAGCAAACCCTGCAAGAAGACCAAATTCACAGAATGCCACATATGACATCCATTTTTGCTTGTTGTTAGTCTTCTGAGTTTGATTTTCTGACAAGGCTCATAAATTCTATTTGATGGCCTACTCTCAAATCATAGATGTAGATCTGAGACAACATTCAATTAATTGATTGGTTGATTGACAGAAGATTTGTTGGGAACTATTTTGCTAACCAATTGAGTCATTTAAAAAAAATATATACTGATTCAAGCATGTCAAATATTAATATTTGCTGCTTTACTTAGCCTGATAGTAAACTGAATATCTTTGAATTTTGGAGCATTCTGGACATATTACGCTTAAGTGTAAATGGCATTGTAACCAAAAACAATTAAATGGATATACATTTTTTTTTTATCTGATAAAACTCATTGACATTTATTCTGAACTTAATATGACCTGCTGTAAAGTATAGATCCCCAAAGATCAATATTCAATAATTCAAGGAGACAGAATGGAATAATTTTGAAATAAATAGCAACCATTTTATTATAACTTTTATTGGATTTTATTATTTAATTCCAGACATTTGTATTTTATTTTTTTAAATCACTGCCCTCTTACACTTGCGGCTTATGTAATGCTTTTGGATGTTCATGTGAAAGAAATAAGGTATTTGACATTATAATACTGTTACGAACATGTTGAATTTTAATACCACAAGAGGTAACGTAAATCCTTCTTTTAAGCTGACATAAAGTTAAGTTACTGTCCTGATACTAAATTAAGCTAACGCTAGCTTATGTAAAAAAAATTATGAATGACACAATGAATGAAAATTATGTTTGTCATGTATGTTATTCAAGCGGCAGCTCCAGGGCTAAACTGCAGATCCTCAAATGGCCAATTGAGGCAAGTCGATCCCCATAGACCTCAATGTTAAAAAATCACAACTTCACTACAGAAATAAACATGTAGCCTGGTACAAAAAAAATGGGTTTGGTCTCTAAAGTTTACTCCAAAAATGGGCAAAGAGCTGAAGCATGGATGGAGCTTGGGCAGGCCAAATAAAGCCTACAGTCATGGCTCCTATTTGACCTGGTATTGAAAGCCGATCTGAGTAATCCTATCACAAGTAGACAGGTTAGGTGTGAATGCAAAAAAGGAAGCATTGAGGACGCATTGAGAATTGATAATTTGGACCACATTCAGATGTGGTCTGGGCCACATGTGGCCACATTCTTACAGCAGTGTGTACATGTGTCCAGTGCCTCATTTAGGACTATCTACTCAACTGTGAGTGGAACTGTGTATTTATTCAAAGTATTTCTTATGTAAAAAAAAATGTAAAGGTTGGGTATTCATCAGCAGTAACTTTACACAACTCCTAAATGAACATGAAACGTAAAATAAAGTAGATATAGAAACGAAACTTCTTTTAGAGATTTAATTAGAAGTAGTCTATATCGACGACGTTTCATTTATGGGACTGTTCGCCGGATGTCCCTCCTTTTTCGGCCAGATGTCCCTTACCTTCCCCTTTCTTTGTGTTGGCATTCTAAACTCCGGTCAATTTATGAGGACCATGGATAGAGATCTTGATTCAAGACAGCTGGCTAGACTATCTGTCAATTCTGAGTTTTCTCATGCATGACTAAAACAACAACTTTTGAACATACACATGATCTACCAAAACAAGTTCCTTCCGGAGGCTATTTTGCAGAGGCACCGTTGCTCCACCCGTGCTGCCCAAGACAATTGTGATTGGTTTAAAGAAATGCTAATTAACCTGAGCATGTTTTTCTCCGATCCAATTATGTGGACTAGCCAGACCTTCCTCCTCAGCGCTGTGGAGATAGGTCTAGCATTGTGGGACTAACTTAGAAACTACAAACGTACTGAGAGCTGAACACTCAGACTTTATAAATGTCTTTCTCCCTGGCATAGGTTCTGGCGCACGTCAGTAGACACTGTTATGACGGCACACAGACAGCGCTTTTTCATTGACGTTAGTCAACGCAAGTTTCTAATGTATGATTTATGTGAACGTAACTACTGACATTTATATGCACACTCACACACAACTAGCCTATAAGCAAAAGGAAATGATGTATGTGAGAAGTGAGATCTGATCACAAGTGGTCACTTAAGATTCATTTGGAGCGTTTTCGGGTGGTGTGGCCATTCTTGAGAACAACTCATCTGAAATGTACTGGTATTTATATTGCGCCTTTCTACCTTTCCAGACATAGCCCTTTACAATTTGCCTCTCATTCGACCATTGACATACACCAATGGTGGCGTAGCTACCATGCAAGGCGCTATCCCAAAACATGACGCGCCCGTATGCTTGCTGCTGCTTCTCAGTCAGCATGCTGCGTGTGACGACCTTTGCGCAACAGGATCGTTTGAAAGACACACACACACACACACACACACACACACACACACACACACACACACACACACACACACACACACACACACACACACACACACACACACACACACACACACACACACACACACACACACACACACACACACACACACACACACACACACACACACACAGAGAGGTTCCTTGATATATAGTTAGATTAATACCAATGGTATAAAAGTAAGCAACATGTGACACAAACCTAAATGTCATCCTAGTGTCAGCCATGAAGATTTTGCTTCTTAGTCTATTGATGACTAACAGCTGCATACATATGCATTTATAGAAGTGCACACAAACCCATAAGTTGGTTAAACCTGATTTTAACCAAAAAGGCCTCAGATTGAACTGAACGGAGAGACAAAAGGCACATGTAAGCAAGACAAAGGGATCTCGGCCTACATGTGAATTCCAACGCCTGTTTTTTCACCAAACTCCTACAGTTTGCCACTTGGAAACAGGTCGCAAAATGGGGAATCTACCTTCAACACGAGGAGAACAAGACAGACTGGTGGTGAGACAAAGAACTGCAACACAATGGCGTCACACCTGTGACAAAGGTGCATTTTTCCCATTGGCCGTCGGGCCTTTGAATGCACCACCCCGCCACTAGGAGGCGGAGAAAGGATAAAAGCTTTCAGCAATCGTCTTTCAATGCTCTTCATGGTGATTCATTTACTGACAGAAGACGCTCTGTTCAGCTGTTCGAACTAGCTAGCCAGCTAGCCAGCCTCACTTCGCCGGTCGAGATTGAGCTGGGACAATTAATATCTTTCTGATATAAAAGGCATCCAAGGGAATACTGACCCAGTATTTGCTCACATCTGCAGCAGGTTTAATTAGCCCGGATTCAAGGAAAGAGGACAACGTTCCCGTTTTCTTGCTTGTCGACTTGGATCGCGTGTCGTCCACTGCTCTGGACGGTACCGCTAACCTCTGGCGAGAGATTAACTGACAAACAACACACAGTTAGGCTTACACTGTTCTGGACAGACGTTAGAATTTGTGTGTTTGTTTTATTAATGAGCAAAGGTGATTGCTGCCACTTGTTTGCCATTAATGTGATCTGATTTGAATCATGTACTGGTCCATATGTGATTATTAATCTGTTTCTGTGAATGTATCATTGATCACGATACTGTTGATATGTTTTGTTGAGTAGCTTGGTAAAACTGTAATTGCTACCTGCTATCATTCCTTTCATCGAGTTTAGTTACTGTCTGTGAGATAATCGCGGAAAAATCAGCTGTTAGTCACTGGAGTGGTTATAATGTTTCCCTCAGTAAGACAAAAAGCTCAGAGTCTACCCTAACTGCACGTTTGGTCCAGACCTGAGCTGGCTGAGGGGGGCTGGCCATTACTGATAACTAGGATCAGCGTGCCTCTTTCTTTACCCTAACTACACACACACACACACACACACAAGCTAGCCACGTGGCTCCCGAGCTAACGCTGCTAGCTTAACCACGTGGAGTCGGCATAGCGTTTGTACAAAGCTAACACATGGCCTAGCATACGAACTACGAGCTAAGCGTGCGCGTTGCCTAGCAACCCATTGGCCGCTTCAACCCCTCCTCATGCACCCAGCATCACTACCGTCCTCTTGAGGCTAGTTTTGTGCAGCTCACAGGAGTAGCCATTTTGGTAGTCTTGTGTTAGACTACATTTCGACACCACACCCTCCTCTTTCACACACACACACACACACACACACACACACACACACACACACACACACACACACACACACACACACACACACACACACACACACACACACACACACACACACACACACACACACACACACACACACACACACACACACACACACACACGTGGTCATGCTACAGGCTTGCTGTTTTTGCTTTTGGTTGTGATATTGTAAAAGGTATATAAGTTTATTATTGAAGGATTATTGATTGGCTACTGATAATTGCAACGTTAATACATTCTATTATACTTAAATAGCAGTTGCTTGTGATTATTTGTGTACTTATTGTAATAATTGCTGGTTGAATACAGGTCAGTGCTCGAATTCACCCCTTGTTTTGTTTCCATTGAAAGGATTACCACAGAAATAAGACTGTTCCACAGTTTGATTATTGGTCCCTGACTTGCAGGGTGGTGCCCCGTTTTGATTGTTTGTCGATTTGATAAGGTTATTAATAACCATATTCATAACTTTATTAATATTGATAAAACATCTTTGATAATTTGCCAATGATCAAATCTGTACCTTACGAGTACCCAACACCATCTTGACCCAACTAAAAACACACGCGCAAATACAGGTATCCATACACAGGATGTAACACAGGTATCCATACAAAGGATGTACACGGTCCTATTTTTATGTACACCACCATGCCCATTTGCACAAAGACATCAGAGCTGAGAAGCTGCAGCTGCTTCTAATTGAGAAGAAAATAACTGTTAGAGCAGCAAGAGATTTTGCTTTTTTTAATTTGCTAGTTGGTCTGTCACACCCGCGGCGCTACCATTGGTCCGGGCCCGCCCATTTTGATCAAGGCCTATAGTGAGTGATTTTCATTCTAGCAGTTCATCCAATAAGCAGCCAGAGGAAAGCTTTGAGTGAAAGATTCTCAGCCAATCATCGGCTTCTACCCCACATGTGGACTCTTAAGCCTGCCCACAGGCTGCATCTTCACCAGCAAGTGATCCAATGAAATTAATGCGAGCAAGCTTTTCAAGCAAGCTCAATGAGACAGACACAGCCTGTAGCTATTAGCTAATATGAAATGCAAAGCAAAGCAAAGCAGCTTGTTTTCATTTAAATTCAGCAAGAAACGCTCCGAGGAACAGGAGGAGGAAACTCCTGCCATTTTAAGTAACGCGATTACAAGTGACGAGTTACCATCCTGCTCGGCCACCCTCTCCCCATCAAGTCCTCCCGTAGCCACCCCCTCACACCAGCAAGGCAAGTAGGCTAACATTAACGTTAGTGTCTGGCTGTCTGTCTTTTTTTTGGGCTTATTTTAACTGGCCCATCCAGTTTTTTGGAGGCCCACCTACAATCAAAATCCTGGCACCGATAGTGGTCTGTCAGAGCCAGAGGGGATCAGACCCTTTGTGGCTCAACTTTATTAATGCTTCACTGCATGAAAGAGGAGCCGGTCACATTGTTTACAGATACACATTTTGTAGCATGAAATTGTCAAGCAATATTCCAACTCCACCACCCCCAAGGCGTACGCTTCTCAGTAAAGCCTAATACATAGCCTGTAATCAATTTTAAAAGGTTGAATGTTACGAAAAGCAATTACCCGGCACATGTGTCCACTGTCAGGCAGCTGCCAAGGCTGCAGTTTGAGAGGTGGACTCCCCAGTGATTACAGAGCATAGATCTGGAGCTGTGTCAGTTATAGGTTGTTTCTGTTAGATCCTCCTGTTACACCAGAGGCCCAACTGCCTTACAGGCCTGATTGACTGAGACAGCCTCTGACAGTTATTGACAGGCTGCTGCACTTTCCAGAAAGGGGAACAGAGAGAGGGAGAGAGATTGGGAAGCAAATCCCCATGTAAGGGCTGCTCTCATATCCTGTTTCTACTTATTCTCGAAGTAGGATGCTTTACTTTATATTATTTAAAGGTGTTTCTTATGGGTCGTTTCTTCGGTCGTTTCTAAGATGGGTTGATATTGGCTTTTTATTAAATATCTGCCACTCATGATATTGTCTGCTGAGACCTTACTTCAATAGCCAAACATATGAGCAAATACGTGCACATTTTACACCATTCATCCATTTACAGCAACTTTTCCAAATGATTAAATACTTTTTTTGCTGATATAACTCACTGCTGACTGAAAAAGCCTCTGCTGCTCAGACAGTGATAGGTTTAATATATACAGCAGTTTGTTTAGAATAATTAAATGTCAGAACCCAAAAGCTTCATTGGCTTTACTAAAATAATAAAAAAAGTATAAATAAACTATAAATAAAGTTTTTTAGTGTTAATAATGACCAAACGTATCTAGAAGAGGAACAAATCTCTGTCCGTCCTGCTTACTGTCTGGCTCTCTGTCCAACTTGCATGCCCAAAAGAACAATTACAAAGACGTTAAATGTAGCACACTAATGTAAGGAAGAAAACATGGAGGCCACTGTGTGTTATCATTTGACATACTTTTGTGTTAATAAACTAGGGCTGCCCCCTGAATGAGACCTTGTTATTTAATTGTTAACTAATTTCTTTAACAATAATAATGATAAGACAGCAATGCCGCCATTCAACGCTAACTTTGGCGTTATGAACCTGCAATATCGTTAACAAAAAGATAAAAACTCTATTTTTGTTGCCTTTCTCTAAATCACAGACACACAATCACGTTGCCGTCGCTGGTTGAGTCCGTCTCTGTACTCGGTCTGGTTCAGGTGGTTGATTAACTGCCATGAGTCCATGAATGAGGCAAATATCTGTGATTACTTCAAATGTGTGTAATAACAGCAGTTGAGTGTCTGACCCAAACCCTAACCCAACTCCATTCTTGCATCTCAAGTTGCTTAACAGACTGTAAACAATGGCCAGTGCATAGATAGCCCAGATATCAGCTGGCTACACCGGAAACCCCGGAATATTGGCTACTGCCCCCAGAGACTAAATCATCGTTAGACAGATAGACAATGGATTCTGAGATTGGGTCAGGGGTAAATTCTGGCAGAAATAGGCAAAAGAAATGTAAAAAGTCAATCAATCAATTTAGATTCATTATTCTTTATATCACCATTTGAAGTAAGGTGTGGAGATGAAATGATTAATCGAGTAATCAGTTAGTCAATTGACAGATTATTAAAAGCAACTAATTTGATAATTGATTAATATTTTGAGTAATTCTTCAATAAAAAATGCCAAACGTTACCTAGTTTAAGCTTCAACATTTGCTGCTTGTCTTCACCTTATGTGATAGTAATCTGAATATCTTTTAATTATGGACTGTGAGTCAGACAAAACAAGCTATTTAAAGATGTCAACTTGGGAAGTTGTGACTATGAAAAAGCATCAGTCGTTTCAGCAAATGCCCAAAAAAGTCATATGTTTACGTGCCAATGACAGCATCCTCTCATGGCTGTAGTAATTATAACTAGGAAAGTTGGGTGATGTTATGACAGAGCAACAAAGTCTGCATAGGGAGAAGGTTGGATGTATCGATGGGTCAACAAAACATTAGACTTTGACATGGGAACTGTTATTTGTTTCCCTTTTTCCACTGACAGTTACATTGACTGGTGTCGTCCCCTAACTTGAAACCGTAATGACTAAGGTCCAAACCTTAACAAAGTAGCAAATGTTATAAATGTGTTTTTCCATTTTCAGACTTGTAGTCTTCAGACCCAACCGACACTGACTCAAGTGATATCACTTTAAGGACATTTATCAGACTTCACACAGCTACTTCCTGAGCCACAGAAGACAACAACAAAAAAAACTGTAATGTATAAAAAAATAAAACTGTACCATTAAAGAGATGGCTGTAAAACACAATGCCTCGTTAGTATGTCGGATTTGGCAGTGTTCAGACTGTTTAAGGGCAAAAGGCAGAAATCTGACTTTTAATAAATAACTAGACATAGAAAATAACTAAATCTGTAATTTTCAGGAAACGTCTACTCTACGCACACATGGCCGAACAATGCTGTGATTTGTTTTTTGGTTTGATTTGAAGGTTGAGTTGGAGAAGAGAAAGGAGTTATGGGAATGATACTTGAGAACACAGTCAGTGTCCAATACTCATTGGCAAGGCTTTCAAAAGATGGAGATCTCTGAGGGCAGGTTTAATGCTGTTGATATTGCAAGCTTTTTTCAATGCAAGTAAGTGAACATTTGAAATTTCCCTGAAAGCTAGTGTGGTATACGATTAACTATGCCATTACTGGTCAACCATCACTTGCTGTAAATGTCAACACTCAACCAGCCACACCATAAACAACCAGCATTATTTGAACAAATGGGCACAATACAACACAATTAGTATTATCATAGAATGGCTTGGACATGCAGTCAAACAGCTTAAGGCATATTTAAACCTGGAATCTACAGTATATTGCAGAGGTTGTAAATCTTTTTTCAGCCAAGGAAACCTTACCAGATAGAGAATATATCTGGGTCTCCCTCATGTATTTCCCTTGGAATAATTTGAGGTAGCCTATTTTTTACAGTTCTATAGTCTTATGGGCTGTAACGGTACGTTAATTCCTCCCGAACCATTTCGGTACAGGATGGTAACATTTTATTTACCACAGCTACACCCGAATGTGTCGTTTAACGAAACAAAAGAAAAACAGACTGAAAGGAGAGTCCTTTTCCCCACAGCCTTCAAGCAGCCTACCATTGCAGATTCACACCATGCCCAAGTAATGACTAAGCTACCGAGTGTTTACTCCTGCCTATATGCTACCATACTAAGTCATAGAAAATAATGGATTTAAATATGTTCAAAGTGCTTGAATGGACCTTCACATGTTAATTTTAGTCAGTCCGTTGTGCCTGCCCTGTATAAATGAGCACAAGCTGCAGTCCAGTTCAGAAATTATTAACATGACACAAAAAAAGATGAGCTGTGAGGATCACTAGTATATTGCCATGGAATCACCACATACAGTATTCAACCCACCAACACACTCTGTAAGGTCTTATTCAGCTCAGCATATTTTCCGTGTTGACACATTGATGGGTGAAAACCTGTAAAAATACCAGACTGTAGACAAGGAGAGAAATTTTCCCATCAACATGCATTCAGGTGTTGATTTCAGTCTACGAGCCATTTCAATCATCCTCTGATAACCAGAGGGCTATTTCACAAAACCAAGATAAGGGATTAAGCTGTGATTTCCCAGTTACCGAGGATCAATTTAGCCTTGACTCGGTTTCACAAAAGCAGAGGCACCTAAGTTACCAAAAAGATTTATTCTGTACAGCTAGCCTGGTCCCGACCAGGCCAACAGCCAGGATTTATTAATCCTGCTGCCTGTTTCACTCTGCAGTGCTTTTACCTTATTGTTATCAGCCTGCATTAAAATACAACAGGTGCATATTGCTGTTCAGTTAATTCATGTGACATTGTTACTGTTATATTGCTGTATGAAGAGTGCTGTTCATATTGTTTTAAATTAAGTATGTTACTAAGGTCAATACTTACAATGCTGTAAATGTGTGTTTCTATAGTTGACCAATGCACCTTGAATTATTTTAGTTGATTCATGTTTTCAAAATTCTTCAACAATAAAGGATCATGTTTGTTCCACTTCCATGTGCATTGTATTTGGCGTTCTTAGCACACCATTTGTGTTGTCCAGTAAACTGGGACTATAATTTGGGAGGATTGTACAATTTTAAAACATCCAACATCCTAATTGTACAATCCTCCCAAATTACAGACTTAGTTCACTGGACCAGTAACTATCTAGTGTTGTAGGCTACTGTATAACAGGGAGACAACAGGGAGAGGAAACCCCCAATGGATAACTGATGTTTATCACTCTGTTACATTCATGTTTACAATGTGCATGGAATTCATCACTTAATTATAGAGTCCAATTTTTTCAGTGTCTTTTTTTATATGTCCAAATATAAAAGGGAGCAAAGCATATCATATGTAAAGAAGGAAACTCGGCCTCTGTAAAAAAAAAAAAAAAAAAACGTGAGAATAAGTATATAGCAGACCGACTGAATGATATATCTAAAAATATACATTTATGAACTACTGCTCTTAACTGGAAGCATTCAATGAGTCATATGTCATTTGCAAAAACAAACAGTTGTACACTTTGCATTAAAAGCGAGCAGTGGAAGTTAATATGACTTAGGTAATTAATATTTTAGCCCATGAGAGAGAAAATGGATCTTCATGGTAAATTTCCTGATTAAAATTATCTTCAGCTTATTTTTAAGGCAAAGAGTACCACTGTTAATTTCTGCAAATTATTAGTAGCCTAATCCCTGAATGGCATGATTATGATGGTTTCAATTCAGAGCAGTGGTCAGTTAATGTATATATTTAGTACAGTGTTCATTTTAGGACATCCTCAGATCTCAGACTCAGGTGTCAGAATCAAACGAAACGTCCAAAAACCTCTCTCAGCCTCAGACAAAACAGCCTCAGCATCAGAAAAACCTCTGACATCCTCAGACAAAACGGCTTCGGCGTCAGAAAACACTGACATCCTCAGAAAAAACTTATTTTTTTTAATTTTACAAATAATGTATTTCACGTTATCCATCCGTCCAATTGCAACCCCGACTATGCCTTGATATCCTGTCCATAAATATTACAAACAGGATTGGTGACGAAGCGCAGCCCTGGCGAAGGCCAACCCTCACCTGAAACGAGGCTGACTTACTGCCGAGAACCCGGACGCAGCTCTCGCTTTGGTCATACAGTGATTGGATGGCCCTGAGAAGGGACCCCTCACCCCATACTCCCGCAGCACCTTCTCCAGAGCAACAAAACACATGTAGACCGGATGGGCATACTCCCAGGCTCCCTCCAGGATCCTTGCGATTGTGAAGATCTGGTCCGTTGTTCCACAACCAGGACGGAATCTGCGTTTCACATTATCATACTTCCATAAGAAGCTGCTTCCCACTCTGTGTAAAGTATGTACAATGCGTATTCTCCATTTTAGCATCAGTAAATCTGTGATCGACCTCGCAGTCTGTTAAAGAAAGCCGTGAATGCAAATCTATCCAAATTATTTCATCCTGGCTCAACCTAGTCGCACCTCCTCAGCCTGGCTTGGCCTTCGTGAAACGCACCTAGCCAGGATGCACAGATTAGACTAGGTCAGGCCTCACTTTATTGGTTATCCTGGATTTATAAATTCTGCTTTTGTGAAATAGCCTCCAGCCTCCAATAGGCTCAGTGTTGATCAACACATTAAAAGAAAAAAAAAACATTTCCGTGACTCAAAGGCAGAATTCATGCAACCCCCATAAGGATTTCGCATATGGAATCCTAAAGTGTTCAATATTAAACACATATAGGCTAGACATATTATTTAATTATGGGAAATATATAAATGACCCAACAAAAATCCAATTAATTATTATAAAAAAAACGTCATGATTCATAACGGATTCGTAACTGAATAAAATTTAATAAAATTTTTATTTCAAGACTGACCCCTCAAAATGTCATTATTACAAAATGTAATTGAATCTTAAAATAGAAAGTCAAATCGCTTCTAGGATTTTGATGCTACACATTTCGGTCCGTGGCAGAAAACGCTGGAATGGTTTTGACTAGCAAAGTTAGTCACCAGAGCCTAATCCAATTTTCACCTGTTTCCCTCCTTGACCAGACTGAAGGTCAAAGAACAAGCAAGAATTGAATCTGGCATATTTCTAGGGAAGATACTTAGTCATTGAATGCAAAGTAGTTGTTTTGTAAGTGTACATTAGATTCTGTCATCTTGATTTGGGGGGGTACTGAACAAAAAGAGCTCTGGATGCAACAACACTCAAATACATAAAAGCATGCAAAGAAACTAAAATAAAGCATTTCTAGAATTTAACCTCACAGTGATTGTTTCTTTTCAAATCTAGTGTGCTGCAGTAGAGCCAACACAAAGAATATGTCACTGCCCTAATACTTTCTATTTTCCCAGCCAGTATAAATCTACCTTCTCTAAAACATTGGTAGTCTTTGATTATCATCTCACCAGAGGTGTCAAGTAACGAAGTACAAATACTTCGTTACCTTACTTAAGTAGAAATTTTGGGTATCTATACTTTACTGGAGTAATTATTTTACAGCATACTTTTTACTTCTACTCCTTACATTTTCACGCAATTATCTGTACTTTCTACTCCTTACATATTAAAAATAGCCTCGTTACTCATATTTCAGTTTGGTTTGTTTTCATTCCAGCTTGTCAGTCATCGTTCAAAAAAACACACACAAAAACCTATCCAAATCGCTCCATCCGGAGAGAGTGAATTTGATTTTGGTTGGATGAGAAGTATAAACATAGCTATTCCAACACCCTATTGGTTTGTACGCGATCCATAACACCCGTACAGACCCGGTGCTAATACGGCACCGGTGACTTAACGATCACTATTTACCGGACCGAATAGCAACACGGATTTCAGTGCCTTATTTAGGTGCCACTTAAATGCCTGCGCGATGCTCCGAAAACGGACATTAGAGGGAACTGAAAACATCGCCGCACGGGACGCTAGTCAACACTACAGTTGGAAGCAGGTTAGCCTAGCGTTAGCTAGCAGCTGGAGTAAACACGGTTAAAATGCTGAGAGCTAAACGGTGTAAAAGTGTGTCTATATTTCACTGGAGAGGACTCTAACACCAGACTGTAGCTGCCATCTGAAAAACAGCAGCTGTCTGAAAAACACAGAAGAGATGTAGCCTACGTGTCACCTTTTTCAGCCCTTCTGAGTTTGCAGGTATGATTTTAATATAACATTATTATAGTCATATGATTTTGTCCCCGCGTTTTAGAGTTAAGCTGTTGTCCTTAATGGCATTTCCCCCCCTTACATCAGGGGTCTTGAACGTTTTTTAAGCAAAGGACCCCTTAACTTAAAGTGAGATGTAGCAGGGACCCCCTACTACATATTGTATGAAATTAAGTTGCATATTAAACTGGGCCTACAATAACTGTTAGGGTAACCTAAAGCCTTCTTACATACCTTTTTTTCATAAGCTATTAAAATATTAATTGTTGGCGTGATTTTATAAATCAAATTTTAATGTTACATATGTGGCACAGTGAACCTAGGATTAACTGTAACTGTGGGCTGATATCTTACTGACTACCTTACCTATAGGCCAGTAAGCCTATCATCAGTGGGAATTTATATTTGCTAATAATATGTTGGAATTATGTTAAGGCATTTTATTTTAATTTTTTTTAAAGACTCAAAAATGTACAATAATTTGGAGGCCCCCCTGCAATGACTCTGAGGACCCCCTGTTGAAGATCTCTGCCTTACATTACTTTTATACTTTACGTAGTTTTGAAACCAGTACTTTTACACTTTTACTTAAGTAAAAAGCTTGAGTTGATACTTCAACTTCTACAAAAGTCTTTTCAAACCCTAGTATCTATACTTCTACTTGAGTAATGAATGTGAATACTTTTGACACCTCTGCATCTCACTGAGAGAAATTACTAGAAGCAAATTAATTTAGCTACCAAATGCTCTTTAAACACCTTTGATCTTCAAACAGAGGACATTTGGGCATACAATTAATTTTATTTGTTTTGTAAGATTATATACCAGACATGTTCTTCAAAGCACAATGCTTGTGTCAGCTGCCTACAGGTCAAACAACCTGACAAGACATCTATCTATGTCTGTCTATTCCTGTTTTATGCCTTGGGATTAATTTTTTATCTGATGAGCCATAAATGCAAGGTAAGCGCGGCTACAAGACAATCCATGCCAGGGATATATTTTTAGTAATATGTAAATCAGTGTCATCAGTATTTCCAGCAACAACAATTCTACAGTGGCTTGAAGTCAAATAAAGGGTGGATTGATTGAGCAGTATTGTAAGGATTAGGACTGTAGACCCCTCATGTTTATACATGAGACCCAAATGTAATGCTGATGAGCCCACGGCTTACTGGTAGAACCATTGGTATCCTTTTCTCAGTGAACTGAAATGTATGAGAAAACAGCAATTTTCAGGCATGGCATGTATGTATACATGTATACAATGTATACTTAGGTACAGTACTGGAGTAAATGTACTTAGTAACATTCCAGTTACATTGTTAAAATGTAAATATTTCTTTGTATGAATTATGTGAATCCAAAATTCTATTTTTCCTGTATAGTATATACATGTGTACCCTTAGGGAAATGTTGTATTACCTGATGCAATTGTTAGGGGTTCAAGCCTGAGGGGGCTAGGATCTAGCTAGATGTAAGGCAACGCGGATCCCAGTACCAGCGGTTATATGCGATTTTTTTTAGGTCATCATGTACATCTCATCACCCGCTGCAGAGAGCCGACACGATTAAAACAGCGACTTTAAAGTGAAAAATTGTTACAGCGTACATTGATGTAAAAATGTATACATGTTGGCAGGATGGTCTGAAAAGTTTTGCACGGTCTTTTGATGTACATTTTGTTGGTAAATGTGAGATGTTCGAGTCACACATGTCTTGTCTTCATAACAGAAACAAGGAAATGAATTTGACCCGTTCTTACTCCTGCTTGGTCAGTGGCTGCACGTGGGACTGCTGGGATTGTCGTGAGTAATGAAAATGTGATAGGGGGCCCTGGCTGTCAATCAATGTCTTCCAGTGATGCGGGCCCCTGATCGGTCCAAGCAGCAACCACAGATAGATTGACAGTGTTACCCGCCAATTGCAAAATTCACCCGCATTTGGCTAGTGGTCGGGTGTTAATTTCAGGCCCTGAACCTGAGCCTTTGTAGCTAGAAAATTTGCAATTGCAATTGCAATTTCTGTGCCACAGAGGGTTTAATAGGCTAGTGACAAATGGTCAAAAAGGCTTTAGTTTTTGAGATACCCCTACCGGAGGTAGAACTAAACCCAACAATGTTTTTCCTCATCTCTAAGGTCTCCCATATATGAAATGGATTCTTGGCTAAAAATATTTTACTGCTAAGATTGTTAAATGAACATATATTGTAATACACCCACAAACCAAAAAAAGGACTAAAATATAGCCTGTCCGTATGGGAGTTAAGGCATAGAAACTAATGTAGATCAATCACACAAGCTCTGAGAGCTTTGAAACTTGGCGTGTTTGTAGTCAGGCAGTTGCTTTACCTTCTGGAAAAGACAGGATGTGAATATCTTAATGTATGGAATAAATAGAGACTTATAAACACATACCTAAAATAGGCGAACATGCAAAAAATGAATATCTATGCAGAATGGTTTCATTTACTTTGTGGTTACTTTGCCAGGGATTATCATAGAAACACATGAGATGGCTTGTTGGAAAGGTGGGGTTGTGCTGAATCCAGCAATACCAAATATGTAAATATAGCATGACAAATCAGGGTGTTCTTTTACTCAATGTATGAGGTGTCCAAAATGAAAGAAAATGGAACACTGACATAATTTAAAAAGTCCAAAGCTTATTTTCAGTGGTGAGAAGAATGTTGAGAAATTCAAATATACATATACATTCATAATGAAACATTTCATATAGCACCTTATACTATACAGTCCATATGGAAACAAAGATTGAAATTGAAAGATAACACCTTACCATAGCACAAACAGGAGACCAGGAGTCAGGATTGCAGTTTGACCTTAATGAGCCTTTTAATAAAAAATAAAACTATAACTTCACACAATACAAATTAAATGACTTAAATCAAACAAATGGCAATCTAACAAAACAAACACTGTGAGGGGGAATGAGCCCACTCCTCACCTCACTGAATCTCTCTGAATTTGTTTTCTAGCAGCAACCATTTGGAACATTAACTGCTTTTGGTAACCATTCTGGGGGTTAGGGCATCTCCATTGGCCACTTTGGGGAGGTCAGTAAGTCATGGATACCCGACACGAGACCGACGGGACCCGACGGAACCCGACAGGCGAAGCCATCAGGAGAGGTTAACCCATTGAACAATTTAACATCTTATTAACGTGCGCTTGTTGGCCTGTTTGCGCTGATGCGCTCATCTGTTGACATTTCCGAATGCCTTCCTACAGTTGCTTAATAAAAGCTTTCCACACAAAAACGAAGACTACACATATCATTAGTATGAGAAAAAAATGAGATTTTAACTAGGTCGGGATCGGGTCGGGCTCGGACACAAATTTCTTAAAGCCTGTCGGGCTCGGGCCGGGCTCAATCACGGCTCTGTCGGACGCAGGCCGGGCTCGGACAGAAAAATTCGGCCCGATCCAGACTCTAGTGGTCAGCCCCCCATGATGTTACAACTGCAACACACCACTGTCACTCATCAGATACTAATCTGTACCTCAGCTCATCCAGATTGGTACAAGGCTGCCCATCCACCTTTTTCTTTTGGCCATACGGGAGGGCATACCTTGTTCCCACAGGCAAAGCCTCTTCCAAGCTACCACAGAGTCAAAATATAGTAATTTCTTGTAACTTACAAAGATGGGTCTTCAGTCTTGTGAGGGCAGCGGCCTTCCCAATTCTGTACAAACTGCTTGTTGGCGTGGCATGCAGGTAAACACTCACAAAGCACTGCTCCAATCTTCTGAGCAATCAAACAGATAGGGACAAATCTTTCCTTAAGGCCATGTCCAGAGTGCATAAACACTGCTGAGGATCCAAACATCCCTTTGCTTGAATAGTAAAGAAGCAAATCTAGTACATCTGTATCATCACATTTGACAATTAGACGAGAATGTGACTGTGCAAGATGTATTACATGTAACACCAGCCTTGTGTCAGCCACCTCCTGGTCACTGTAAAGATCTGTCAAGCAGTCAAAGCCTGACTTGCTAACCCTCTTAACCTCCTGACCATATTCAAAACCACCAGCTAAGATGACAGTGTTCCCTGAAGAACTTCTCATTGGCCCAGCACTGGCGATGTATGAGCCTCAGAGGCTAGCTTTATGCTTCTTACTCCTCTTGATAGCTGTTTCCCTTGAAGCAACTGTCGGGGGTTCCCTCTGTATACGCATCTGACTCAGTTAGTATGTCAAAGAGTCCACCATCACCACTGAGCTTTCCGATGCTTGCTAGGTAAGCCATCGTGATATGCATACCTCCCAGTCTCATTGTGATCTTTCCTTGTAAGGGCGATGGTTTGCTCCACAAGATCTGTTGTGCTTTACTATAAATGGCATTGTTTGCTGTCACAAGAATATATGATGCTGTCCCAGTTCTGCAGCAAGCTGTACAAGTCGTATCATAGTCGTTATAGTGTTTGATAGATTTGACCACCAACACTTAGTCAAAGATCTTGATACACAAAGAAGAGGCACCTTTCAAACCAGCAGATGAACACATATCATTACAGAACAAACAAGTGTTCCAAACCACAGAAAATACCTCAGGATCAGTGGAAACAAGGCTGCTCTATGTAGCTTTGTCAGCACATACATCACCAGTACTGGGCAAGTGACCACTTTGGAGAGTTCAGCTCCCCATGATGTTACAACTGCAACACACCACTGTCACTCATCTGCATTGTCATCAGTGAAATATTTGGTCTGTGAAAGGGCAAGAGCAAAACTCTGTGCAGGTCAAGCCCACTGAAAGACACTGGCATTTGGTGGCATTGTTGCAGTTTGGTTTACAAGGCATGTCTATAAGTTCTTTAGTGCCTTGTTGGAGCCTTGTGGAAAACAGGTTCAATGTACCCACAGCCACCTGGTCAAACCTCTTCTCTGGAACCCAGATGAGTGACAGTGGTGTGTTGCAGTTTGGTAAAGGCATCATGGGGTGCCTGTTAGAGCCTTGTACCTCCCAAAGTGGCCAATGGAGATGCCCTAACCCCCAGAATGGTTACCAAAAGCAGTTAATGTTCCAAATGGTTGCTGCTAGAAAAAAACAGACTCAGAAGAGCTTGAGATTCAGTGAGGTGAGGAGTGGGCTCATTCCTCCTCACAGTGTTTGTTTTGTTAGATTGACATTTGTTTGATTTAAGACAGTCATTTAATTTGTATTGTGTTAAATTATAGTTTTATTTTTTATTAAAAGGCTCATTAAGGTCAAACTGCAATCCTGACTCCTGGTGTCATGTTTGTGCTATGGTAAGGTGTTATCTTTCGATTTCAATCTTTGTTTCCATATGGACTGTATAGTATAAGGTGCCATATGAAATGTTTCATTATGAAATGTATCTTATATTTGAATTTCTCAACATTCTTCTCACCGCTGATAATAAGCTTTGGACTTGAGACTAAATTATGTCAGTGTTCAACACAGTCTCACTCCCTACTCGTCAAATGTATTTATTTATTTATTTATTTGAAAGAAAAGGGGGACAATACATATTAATGAACATTTTCACAAATGTAAATATGCCAGATTATAGCCTTAGGCTAATTTCCATCTGCAGACCCCCTGGCAGGTTGGTGTTACACACAAATTAATGAATACATACAAAGACACTATATGCATACTATATACAAAGGGACAAGGACAAGAACAGTGATCACATCATGTTAAACAAACAACAACAAAAAGAGTGGACAACAAGGGACATATAGAAAACAAGAAAACATCAACTATAGTGAACAAACCACAAACTGTCCTGATATAACACTGATCCATATTATACCATTCTATGTTGCACTGACCCACATTACACTGACCCCTATAGCACAACCCATGTTATATTGACATTTATTGCACAACCCATATTACACTAATAATTGTGTCCCTTTTTATAACACTAACTCTGTTTTAAGTCTGATATATAATGATTAACTAAACATGATCACAAGTCTGTATGTCCCTCAACCACAGTTTTAAATGACTCCTAAAAATAGAAAGACTTGTGCTTTCCCTCACTGACAGTGGAATGCTATTCCAGAATCGCACTCCCTGATATGACAGAACGTTCTGTGAAAAGGCGGTCCGCCTAAATGCCAATTCACAATCACCTCTCATAGTGGCTCTAGTCACTCGAGACCCAGCAACACTACTAGACTTTTGTTTTATAAAATTGCTCAATGGTGGAAGCGCCAGACCATGTATAACCTTATAGATTAGGCAGGCTGATTTAAATAATTTGAAATTAACAAAATTTAAAAACTTATATTTATCTAAAATTTGACAATGGTGATATGACAAAGGTTTCTTGTCTAATATTTTCAATGCTCTTTTGTAGCATACTTCAATTGGCCCAATAGCTGCATGACTCGTATAAGACCAACTCGTGATACAGTACTCAATATGAGCTAGTATCATAGAATGCAGGAATGTAATCGCTGCTATATCCGTTAATGATGTACGAATATGTCTAAAATTCCGTATATTAACATTTACCGTTTTCACTACTTTTTTAACATGTTTTTTAAAAGGATAATTTTGAGTCTATTAACACTCCCAAATATTTAAATTCCTCAACGTTAACTAATTCATGTCCCAGGCGAACTTTTACTGCGGCCACGGTTGTTTTAGGTTTACTAAAAAACATTGATACGGTCTTTTTAACATTAAGGCACAGGCATGATTCATTCAGCCATGTTTGTAAGTCATTTAAGGCCAATGAAAGTTGATGGGCTGCATCACCAGCACTTTTTGCCTGTGTAAAAATTACCGTATCATCTGCATACATAATCACGTCCACATTTTTGCAAACATTGGGCAAGTTATTTACATATAGTGAGAAAAGCAATGGACCTAAAATTGATCCCTGAGGGACACCTTGCGTATAGTGAAGATAGGGTGACCTACTATTCTTTATTTGCACGCACTGCTTTCTATCTGATAGATAAGACTGTATCCATTTAACAGTTTGATTACTAAAGTTAAATGTTAACAGTCTAGACAAGAGCTTAAGGTGATTCACAGTATCAAACGCACGCTTAAAGTCAATAAAAACTGCTGCAACATAACTGCTTTTGTCTAAATAAGACTTCACCTTCTCAACAAAAACACAGACAGCCGTTTCAGTTGAGTGAAGACAACGAAATCCGAATTGCATTGGGTGCAAACCCGGAATGGAATCATTAAGATGGGCAATAATGGAGTTAGCGACCCACTTTTCTACTATCTTTGAGAAGATAGGGAGTATGCTAATAGGTCGATAATTAATAATATAATTAAGTTAATTAATAATTAAGTATGACGCATGGTCAAGGACCCTGGCGTCAAGTTTCAACGAAATAGGGGTACCCTTGACGTTATTTTTCGACGAGGGGGGTCCGTCAGATAGACATTCATGTTATTCCCTCACCGTCGGATATCGACGAAAGAAAAAAACACGCCCCCCGCCCCTTAACTCGAAATCTGTGACAGTTATTGGTATTTTTAGCCCAATAACCGCTGTTTTAATCAACATTATTCACGAGATAGTATCATGGTTTATATATATTTCTTTTTATGTTATTATTTCGGTATATTTCGGCCAGGGAAGCTGGATTGCTTTTTTTGTTGATTTATATTTTTTAACCTATAATGCTACATCTATCAACATTTATTTAGATGTTATCATGGTATTCATTTCTTTACTTTAATAATATTATTTCGGTCTTATTACCGGTGAAATATTACAGTATAGGCTAATACAGAACATTACGATATGATCCGAGCAGGAAGCATTCAAAGCCAATAGGCCTATCCCCCAATGCAATGCGGCCATTCATTTCAAAGAATCGGGCAGCGATCAGCTGGTCTTTAACGCCAGGATCGCTTCAATATACATATATACAGTCAGTTATTGTGTCACCAGCAACAACACGTTGCTCAGTTTTATTCCAGTAAGTTATGAACCATAATAACGTTTAAACGAATCCGCGAAAAACTCCGGAAGTGACGTGTACGTCGTCCCGCTCGGATATACGAAGATAAAAATATATAGGCCTAACATTCGTAATATTAATGTTTTTTTTCTAATGTTGTATTTGAGGAGTTAAACAATAAAGATAGTTATAATATTAAAATACAGTTTCATGTATTTGTCTACGTTTAAACGAATCCGCGGAAGTGACGTGGAAATTCCACATCTCGTCTGTGAAAGAATGTTCCACGTTGTACGTGAGAATTTACACAATAAAATACTAATAATGAAAAAATTGTGTTTTATATTTAGCACTTTTATTTGCCTTATATATACACTATATAAAAAACCTACAGTTGAGTGTTTAGAAATACAGCTTAATGGCTTGTTTGACTAATTTGCATTTGTTTTGAATTGTACTGTTGTGAAAAACAATATTCAAAGAGAAGCATTTTTTTATTTTATTTTCCATACATAGTTATTTAAAAACGCAATTTTCTAATTTTGCAGTTGATGAATATTAATAGCAAAGACTAAAGGGTAAAAACATAAGTATATTTATGTGTGGGACTTAGTTTGATTTAAAATCACACTGCATTATTAGTTGTTTTAAATAAATTACTTTTTTGAAATATCAATTTATGGTAGGCCTAACATATTCATTATTATATTCAGAAGATGATCCTCATATCGATCACCGTGGTTACAGCTTGTAGCCATCCTAACCTTTGTAGCCTTTACTGAGACTACCTTTTCAAAATTAAGAAGGGACTAGTTTTAAGAAGCATTTTCAGGAAATTAAAAGGATAAGCAGATTGTTACTGAGGTTTTTGTTCACTGAGTAAGATGTATATAGCTTTGTTAGGGTATGTATACATATACAACATTTGTATGGCATTTTTGGCACACTTCTACCTCAGCACTACTGCACAAAGACAAAACTCACACATCTCATTCAACCATTTCACAAGCTGAGAAAAGTGTCATGACATGGGTCAGAGCAGTGGTTCCCAACCTTTTTTCCTTGGTGCCCCCCCCCCCCTCATGTCTAAGAAAAGCACACACACACACACACACACACACACACACACACACACACACACACACACACACACACACACACACACACACACACACACACACACACACACACACACACACACACACACACACACACACACACACACACACACACCTTTGAAACTGAAGTTGAGGTAACTCTCGAGATAGAGCTGGGTCAGAGGATATCAGAGGTCATAAATGATTAACCAATCCATCGGCTCTGCTCCTATAGGCCCAATGGTGTTCATATGGACAACATGCACCTTTGGCAGACACCCATGGTGAATCAGATGGTTTATGTTATACAAGGCTGCATTACAGAGAATTTTATTATGACTCTCATGAAGGTTGTGTAAGGAATAGAAACCAGTCTCTCCAGGCAAGCACACAGAATATGGTCTGCTCTATATTTATTCTCTATGCCAAGTATGAGCTCTTATCCTCTGGCAGAAGATATGGGTAAACTTAACATTTCTAAACTATAAAAACGTTGATGATGATATAGGCCTAATTTGGACCTACCTCAATTAAAACTTTAAATAATGTTGCTTGAGATTGAGGGTGTGCAATAGCTTCATGATATGAAGCATGGTTGTGTTGCTCTTGTTACTGTTTGTGAAAGATGGGCAATAGATTGTTGCTGTGTGATGTGCTTCAGTCTAGCCTATATCACTTTGTTCATGTTGTTTTTTATTTTAAGTATGTCAGCTGTATGATAAAACAATATGTCAAGTGTTATTTGTGAAGCATTTGAACTCAAGGCAAATATCCCTCTGGGGACAATAAAGTATCTCCTGCTAAGTGGTCTCCAGGATGTGTAAAAATTAAAACCTTGTTGTAGGACTATAGCAAACACATCGTTGGAAAGGTCTCAACCTGGAGAGTAACATATGTCAGTCTGAAGAGGATACATTACTCCTGCTTTGAAATATTGACCTCTGAACCTGGAACCCAGTACATGTATGAAGGCCTGTCATTTAGCAACAGAAGGTGCTACACACATAAAACCAGCTGTTATAGAAAGCTCTGGACCTCAGCTGTCATGTAGATATGGTCACCAAATTACCTACTGTAAGCACTGTCAAATATGGTAATAAGCTATTTTCACCTATTTACCGATTCAATTTTTAAAATCTGATGACACCAGTGTGTTCTCCATCCCAAAAAACCCCAGGGTGTATCCAAAATTATACACTGCCAACTTCTACTTATGAGAAATATACCAATATACTTTAAAACTACAACTCCCATAAGAAACGCCACAGAAGCTGTTACAAAGCTTGAGCACTTGTAGTTTTTCCGGGGTGGGTGGGGGGACTCGTTCGGCTCCTCTTTCTGCTGTCTGCCGTGAAATGGCTTGATTCCACTTCAGATTGAGGCCGCCCGCCGCCGACCGAGCACACAATATATATGAGACAAATACATGAAACTGTATTTTATTATTATAACTATCTTTATTGTTTAACTCCTCAAATACAATGTTAGAAAAAAACATCAATATTACGAATATTATATATTTTTATCTTCGTATCCGCTGAGCGGGACGTACTACGTCACTTCCGGAGTTTTCCGCGGATTTGTTTAAACGTTATTATGGTTCATAACTTACTGGAACAAAACTGAGCAACGTGTTGTTGCTGGTGACACAATCACTGACTGTATATATGTATATTGAAGCGATCCTGGCGTTAAAGACCAGCTGATCGCTGCCCGATTCTTTGAAATGAATGGCCGCATTGCATTGGGGGATAGGCCTGTCGGCTTTGAATGCTTCCTGCTCGGATCATATCGTAATGTTCTGTATTAGCCTATACTGTAATATTTCACCGGTAATAAGACCGAAATAATATTATTAAAGTAAAGAAATGAATACCATGATAACATCTAAATAAATGTTGATAGATGTAGCATTATAGTTTAAAAAATATAAAACAAAAAAGCAATCCAGCTTCCCTGGCCGAAATATACCGAAATAATAACATAAAAAGAAATACATATAAACCATGATACTATCTCGTGAATATTGTTGATTAAAACAGCGGTTATTGGGCTAAAAATACCAATAACTGTCACAGATTTTGAGTTAAGGGGCGGGGGGGCGTGTTTTTTTCTTTCGTCGATATCCGACGGTGAAGGAATAACATGAATGTCTATCTGACGGACCCCCCTCGTCGAAAAATAACGTCAAGGGTACCCCTATTTCGTTGAAACTTGACGCCAGGGTCCTTGACCATGCGTCATACATTTGACGAGTAGGGAGTGAGACTGTGTTGCAGTGTTCCATTTTCTTTCATTTTGGACACCTCATACATTGAGTGACAAAACACCCTGATTTGTCATGCTATATTTACATATTTGGTATTGCTGGATTCAGCACAACCCCACCTTTCCAACAAGCCATATTATGTCTTTCTATGATAATCCCTGGCAAAGTAACCACAAAGTAAATGAAACCATTCTGCATAGATATTCATTTTTTGCATGTTCGCCTATTTTAGGTATGTGTTTATAGGTCTCTATTTATTCCATACATTAAGATATTCACATCCTTTCTTTTCCAGAAGGTAAAGCAACTTCCTGACTACAAACATGCCAAGTTTCAAAGCTCTCAGAGCTTGTGTGATTGATCTGCTTTAGTTTCTATGCCTTAACTCCCATACGGACAGGCTATATTTTAGTCCTTTTTTGGTTTTGGGGTGCATAACAATATCTGTTAATTTAACAATCTTAGCAGTAAAATATTTTTAGGCAAGAATCCATTTCATATATGGGAGACCTTAAAGATGAGGAAAAACATTGTTTTGTTTAGTTCTACCTCCGGTAGGGGTATCTCAAAAATTTGGGGGCATTGTCACTAGCCTATTAACAGCCACATCAAACCTTTTTTTTATTATATAAAGTGAGTGGCATTTCAGGCAGTGACAGTTCTCTTGTAAACTTTGTGAAAGACTGTCTACGACAAATTCATAATTATTCGTGCCTTGCTGTAAAGTTGGCATACATACTGTAAGACATTAAGTTCTTTCTTTCTTTGTGTCAGTCATTGGTGCCGGCAGCCCTAATCCTGTACGCACTGTGCGTTTTTTCTGTGAGATATTGCAACACATCTAATGATAATAATGTAATTTGTCCCCTTGGAAAAATTAATTTCTGTAAGTTTTATTGTCACTGTTTTGAGGTTTATTGAACCGGTTAAAGAACTTAACTCTTCTTTTCGACTCATAAGTGGAACATTACAGTGAGAACGTTTATACAGAACTGTGAATAATAATGGGCAACGCATATGCCTACAGCACACTGTACATTTTTTTTTATTTTTAGCCCGACAAAATGAATATTCTGGTTATGAGGAAATCAGATTATTCTCTCGCATAACACAGCTTTCATGGACAGAATAGATCTATATAATAAGTAACTACAGATATGTCTCTTTTAGCTGTCTTGCTACTTCCTACTCTAAAAGCATAGAAACAACTGTCTGTAGCCTATTATGCTTGTACAAAACGCTTCAGCATAATATGACCTTATCATTATCATAATCACTGCTCCCCCTGGTGGATAAATAAACCATTGCAAGTAGTTTGCATAAATGGGCGCTCACGGGCGTTACGAGTCAGCCATGGGTTTAATACGTTATTGAAGGGGATTTCATTTCCGGAAGAGTCAAGAACAGTCCAACCGGGTATCAGTCACGGACCTGCCTGGGCCCCAGAACGGAGGCACAGGAAATTATATATATAGATAATCCTTACAGTTTCTTGCTGACAATTTTAACATTTTCTGTGGCTGCAGACATCTTTTTAAAGCAGATGGACTATTCCTTAACAAGCCAGGAGTAAAGCTGTTCACCTCTAGCCTACTTTACTTTCTGCACCACACATCTGCTCCCTTGGCCAAGGACACGAGACAAGATGAACCAAAACAAGAGGAAGACACAACAAAGTGCGGCAGTGAGCCACCACAGCCCCCACCTGAGCAAAGATTTGACCATGGGAGACCAAAGACCGGAGATGAGAAATCTCAACACCCCTTCTCACCCGTCCAACACTCTTCAAACCCCTTTGACAACCACGACAGCTTTGAGGACCTCTTTAAGGATACGTCGCTCTCCCCTCTTTCCCCCATCCCCATGTTGGAGTTCACTGACCATATGAAGCAGCTGGTGAATGCTGGAACCAAGTATGCCCCCCTTCCTTCTCCCATCGTAAAACGCCAGGCACCTCTGCCCCCTCAAGGACGGCAGTTAACTCCTTCTCCCCAAACTGATAAGGATGCTTGTGTGCAAAATGCATTAAGCATTAACTGATATGGGCCGGGTCCAGGCTGCATGCCTAGTAGCACTGATGACTCTTTCCAAGACAAGCCTGGGCTTGTCTTCCACAATTTATGTTGTGATAGGTAATAGAAAAAGAATGGCGAATAAGCACGTAACTGCAAACTTTGCAAATTTAGCATCCATTCCTCGTCAGCCACAGTCTGTCCCAAAAAATGAAAACGCACTAACCCTAGCCCTACTAAATGTTAGGTCTTTGGCGGGAAAATCATTTTTAATCAATGATTTTATTATCAAGCACAATCTTGATTTTATGTTTTTAACTGAAACCTGGTTGGACCATAATAACAGTACTGCTGTTCTCATTGAGTCAACCCCCCCTAACTTCAGTTTTATGAGTGAGAATAGAGTGAATAAGAAAGGAGGTGGAGTCGCCATTTTGTTTAATGACTCATTCCAATGTACGCAAATATTTTACGGAAATTTTGCTTCTTTTGAATATGTGGCTCTTCAGCTAAGATCCTCCCCTCAGGCTATACTTCTAAATATCTACAGGCCACCTAAATACTGTGCATCCTTCTTTGAGGACTTTACTGAACTGCTGTCTATAATCTGTATTAACTTTGACCGTGTAATTATTGCTGGTGATTTCAACATTCATGTTGACAACCCCCAGGACCGAGGGACCAAAGAACTGTGTTGTGTTTTTGAGAGCTATGGACTGACTCAGCATGTGACAGCCCACGCACAATAAGGGGCACACTCTGGACTTGATTATCTCCAAGGGTCTGAACATTTCCAAGGTTGTGGTGACTGATGTTGCTCTCTCTGATCATTCCTGTGTTTTCTTTAAAAGTGTTCAAACAAGTGTTCAAAGTTAATCAGAAAACTGTATATCACTGAAAACACCAGTGAATCATTCATTCAGCTTTTCTCCTCTACACCCACCCTCACTGGGGCCTCAGTCACTGAGCTTGTAGATAATTTCAACTGTAAAATTACGAATGTTATTGATGCTAGTGCTCCCACTAAGGTCAAAGCTGTCTCTGGTAAGAAAAGATCTCCATGGAGAAATTTTATAGTTGTGAGAACAGAAAAAAAGAGACTGTCGAAAAAATGAACGCAGTTGCCGAAAATCTAATCTCCAGGTCCATTATAACACTTATAAAGAGAGACTTCGCATTTATAATATGGAACTAAAGAATGCAAGGCGGTCCTTTTTCTCTGACATTATTGCCAGAAACAATAATAATTCACGTGCTTTGTTTGCTACTGTTGATAGATTAACAAACCCTCCAGTACCAATAGCATCTGAACTGTTGTCTACCAAGGCTTTGCCTCCTTCTTCACAGACAAAATTCAGAAAATTAGACAGTCAGTGCTTCCATATCAAGTACAGGATATGTGTTGTCACAGTGTGCACGCAAAACAAATTCCAACATGACCCAATTTCATACTATCAACCTTAAAAACCTGGAGGACATTATACAACATCTGAAAACCTCCTCCTGTTGCCTTGATATTCTACCAACGAGTGTTTTCAAAAATGTTTCGAATTGTTTGGCTTCTGATCTTCTACAGATTGTAAACACATCTCTGCTCTCAGGTATCTTCCCACAGGCCCTGAAAACTGCAGTCATCAAGCCACTCCTAAAACAGAACAATCTAGACACGACACTAATGAGCAACTATAGGCCAATATCAAACCTTCCATTTTTAAGTAAAATCATAGAAAAAGTGGTTTTTCAACAACTCAACCTTTTCTTATCGCTAAACAACAGTTTTGATGCCTTGCAGTCAGGTTTTCGACCACACCACAGCACTGAGACGGCTCTTGTTAAAGTCTTTAATGACATCCACTTAAACACAGATAGTGGCAAAATTTCAGTCTTAGTATTACTTGATCTCAGTGCTGCATTTGATACGGTAGACCATGACATATTGCTTGACCGATTGGAAAACTGGGTTGGTCTTTCTGGCTCAGTACTAAAGTGGTTTGAATCCTATTTAAAGAATACTGACTACTTTGTGTCTATAGGTAATTATACATCTGATCATACAAATATGACGTGCGGAGTTCCCCAAGGCTCAGTTCTGGGGCCTCTTCTGTTCAACATCTACATGCTTCCACTGGCTCAGATTATGGAAAACAACAAAATAAGTTACCATAGTTATGCGGATGACACACAAATTTACATAACCTTATCGCCAGGGAACTATAGCCCAATACAACAATTAAATATGTGCATTGAACAGATTAATGATTGGATGTGCCAGAACTTTCTTAAATTAAATGAAGAAAAAACGGAGGTGGTTGTTTTTGGAGCAAATGAGGAACGATTGAAAGTCAGCGCTCAGCTTCAAACGACAATGTTAAAAACAACAGACAAAGCAAGAAATCTTGGAGACCTAAATTTTAAAAGCCACATTAACATAATTAAAAAATCAGCCTATTATCACCTTAAAAATAAAATCAAGGGTTAAAGGACTTATGTCTCAGCGGGATCTGGAAAAACTTGTCCATGCTTTTATCTTCAGTAGACTTGACTACTGTAACGGTGTCTTTACAAGTCTCCCTAAAAAATCAATCAGACAGCTGCAGCTGATTCAGAATGCTGCTGCTCGAGTCCTAACTAAAACCAGGAAAGTGGATCACATCACTCCAGTACTGAAGTCTCTACACTGGATTCCAGTGCCTCAAAGAATTGATTTCAAAATACTTTTACTGGTTTATAAATCACTAAACGGTTTAGGGCCAAAATACATTTCTGATTTGCTACTACGTTATGACCCACCCAGACCTCTCAGGTCGTCTGGGACAGTTCTACTTGTTGTCCCCAGAGTCCGAACTAAACAGGGGGAAGCAGCGTTCAGTTTTTATGCTCCACATATTTGGAACAAACTCCCAGAAACCTGTAGGTCCGCTGCAACTCTCAGTTCTTTTAAATCTATGCTAAAGACCTATCTTTTTGATGTTGCTTTTCTTTAAATAATCTATTTTATTAACTTTAATTTCTTATACTGCACTGTAACTTTTATTCTTATACTGCACTATCAATTTTATTCTTGTCTTTTAATGTTTTTAAATTGTTTATTATTGTTTTTAAGTGTTTTCTAACTGCTCTTTAATGTTTTATGTAAAGCACTTTGCACATTTGCTATACAAATAAAGCTGCCTTGCGTTGCCTTGCCTTGTTTAACGTACCTAGTGCAGTGCAAGGTTTGGAGCACGTGCCTGTTCGGAATGGGCTGATTGCTTGGTTCCCAGTATTTTTCTCCCACAAGTTTTATCTAATTATAAACGTGTGTTACACCCCTTGGGCCCTATCTTGCACTCAGCGCAATTGCCTTTGTACACCAATGCATGTATCATTCTTATTTTGCACCCGACGCACAGCGGACTTTTCCCTCCACAGACGCACGTCGGTAAATTAAGGAATGTATTTGCCCTCCCGGGGGCTGTTCAGCGAAAAGAGGAGGCGTGTTCCAGCGCAAACGTTACCTGGTGCTATTTTGCAGTTTCAGAAAACAATTCCACCACTGACCAGGAAAAACCTGGTCTAAAGTCAGTGGCGCTAGTCTAAAGTCAGTAGCGCGTTATTCAGATGCTATTTTAGGCGCGCATGCTTGGCCAATGTAGCGTGTGCACAACGCGCATACACTTCTCTCATCTAAACGGACGCAGTAGTTCCCCTTTTTGCAAACCATACATAATTACAAAGAAAAATATTACTGAAAATGCGCTTCAGGTGTTTGGATAGATCAGGAGGCATTTTACAGTACAGTCCTCAAAAAGTTGCAGCATTCTTTGTGGCTTGTTGTGTTTTACACAACATTTCCATGAATCATGGATGTGTTGATGACATAAATGAGGAAATATTAGAGGAATTATGGAGACCTGATGTTGAACTACGGTGGGTTTGGACACTCCGGCGGAATCTAGTCCGGGAGTAATGCGCGATGCGCTCCTAGTGGAGCGGATGGACGGAGATGGAGTGGGGGGAGGAAGAAGGGGCACAACAGGTGCAGGTAGTGCATTTGGAGGCCCACGCTCCATGGCTGCAGCAATCCTCTCCCGCCTTAAGGAGATGCGCCCGAGAGGCCGCAGCATCGCCACCCGGCCAAGACGGGCATTTATTACTTTGCCGCATCTCGGACAGCTCCCACTGGCGTGCGCCAGGCAAATTCGCCATCATAATAGCAATCCGCCATGGAACAAGCGCGCCTGCGTCACACATCCAAGTAGGGATGTGGCCCTGGCGGAGGAAGCAGGGAACCCGGCTTAGCTTGCTGGTATATCTGCTACAGCCCGCAGAACAACCGGAGAAATATACCCAACCACCGGCAACAAAACACCTTGCTGAGAGCCCAAGAGCCTGGGCGTTCATCTAACACGTGTTTGTGTGCGATTAGTTTCATCATTTGCACGCAGGGTAGACAGCAATCAGTTTTTGGTGGATGATCACTTTTTGGCACGACACCAGACCCACTGCGTATATATACTTATACATATACTTGGACAACGCCCGGCCAACACTCGATTCCTTGATTTATAGTTAGATGTCTGCTATCTGTAGATAATAAATTTAATCCATTACACGAGCTGATGGGGCATGTACCACACAACAACTTTTGTAGTCGAGAGTCACCAACAAAATATATTAGAGCATAACTGCCAGGTAGTCAGATACACACACACACACACACACACACACACACACACACACACACACACACACACACACACACACACACACACACACACACACAGCATTTACGTTTAAACACAGACCCACACAATGCTGTACCAGAACCAAAGACACTACCAACATGCCAAAAAGGTAGACAGACCTTTCTCCCATACATTAGCTAGGCATCTATTAGGCAACATCTAGGCATCTAATAGTGTGAACAGTATGGCGATCTGATGACTGTGTAGTGTGAACTAGGCATAAGCAAGCAGGCTGCAGGCCAGACACCTTATTTGATTGCGGCATGCTGGTTGTTAGAGCTGAACTCAGCTGCTGGGACTCTGAGAACAGGCAAGGTCAAATGCACAAGTATTCATTCCCACATGACAACACACCCACGCACTGCACACACATTTTCCATTCCTAATTAGCATTAATCACTGGCCCTTTTGTAAATGCTGCTGGCTGCCAATTATCAATAATTACGCACTGTTAGCTACTGGGAAGGTGACAAGGGTCAAGGCTGGCCCTTTTCACTGGACATTATTCAGTAGAAATCACATGCATGGTCATAGCAATGAAGTTAACTTTCCCCCCATATTTATGATATAACCATTGAGCTAGAAATGGGCCACCAGCAGGAACCTCACTGAATTGTAGTCATATTTATTATTCTCAACCACACCACCATGAACAACATGGATGAATTTCTGTCATTTTTTTCTGATATCTGAGGCCAAGCAGTTTTAGACTTCAAAGTGATATTCATTGCAGTCGTCATTTTTGATACAATGTACAGTTACTCTACATTTATTGCACTACATCTAGTCTGTCTGCCTGGAAAATATATAGATATATAAAATGAATTGAGCCTAACAGTGTTGAGAATGGCAGTCGAAAAATTCCTTTTAAATTCCAAAGAATTAATACATAAAAAAATATTTACTATATTATATTATTATGAATTAACATTTGCATTTAAATTATACATCAAAAACATTAAAATCTTAAAATTGTCCAATTAATAAACTTTAATTTTAACTATTTAAATATTGTATTGCATTTTCATTGCCCATTCATTTTCAGTTACTATTTGACACATCAGAGAAAGAGAAGATAAACATCAATTCATGACTGCAATATAAATATTCACAAACAGCACCTGTAAAACAATGTTGGAGGAAGAGAAAATATCCCTCAGAGTGCATGGCTTATGGGTTTTCTATATTCATTCTTTAAATGATGAATTGATTAATACATTTAAAAATGGAATCACAATATTTTACTTTTAAGTATTCCAATTACAAATTTAAAAAATGCATTGGAACCCTGACAAAATTAATGTATAGTGACTGTACATATAATTGACTAACTCAGTTACGCGCGCGCGCGCGCGCGTGTGTGTGTGTGTGTGTGTGTGTGTGTGTGTGTGTGTGTGTGTGTGTGTGTGTGTGTGTGTGTGTGTGTGTGTGTGTGTGTGTGTGGGGGGGGGGGATTGTTAAGATTCTCTTTAAAGACATGTAAGCAGTGTGCCGCCTTAAAAATAAAATGGGATGCAATTTACAGATGATTGAGAAACATTTAAACATTGAAAAAGCCTATAACTCTTCTTAAGCCATACTACAGTTTCACATAAAGCTGCGATAATAAAAAAATAATTAAACAAGCTGAAAACTAAATTAACGTACTAGCTAAATATTTGCCTTTACACACATCCAGCAGACACAGGAGTCAGGTTTCTGTTGAACACAAGTCCAACATGCACTGTCCTTTTAGCTCGAATTTGGCCTCCACCAACTTCTGGGAAAAATATCCAACCAAAAACAATTGAATCAAAGAAGCTAAAACATTTCATAGAGCTGAATGCAGAATTGGCTTTTGTGTGGATTTGTCACTATGGGCAACTTCTTTCACATGGCACTTAGTCATTTGATCCACTGTTCATCTAAAATAATTAGTGCAGCTTTACATTACAATTAAATCTGGCCAACTTTTTAAAGTAGGTGTTGCAAACTGATTATGCAATTTCTGCCTCTCTGGTTTCCTCCGATTTCCAGAAAAACTTCTTTTCGGTGGATAATTTAGTGGAAATGTAGCTACAATATCTTTTCAGTTCAATTGACAAAAGTAGAAACCAATGGCAAGCTCAGACGTGACTTCATCCAATGAGAAGTAGCTGCTGTTATTTGAGCAAAGAGAAATGTCAATCATCCATTCTCTCTCTGTACAGCCGAGTTCACTTTACTTTTCTCCCGAGCAATATGCCTATTCAGCCTTGCCAGACTACAATAAGCAAAGCGAAAATTGTGGGCTTGCGTTGCCAGGTGACAGTAATTTTTTGCCTTTTTGGTGTGCTCTGTTTTTCTCAGCCTGCCTTGTCTACTTCTTCAGTTAGTGGTTTCCAATGTGGAGAATGTAATAGGAATAGTTAGGTATAGCAATACCCCCTCTACAACAAACACCTGTCTAGGATAAATTTCTCCCTGTATAATTTTTAGGCAACTTTAAATGGAACCCACTGATTTCATTCCAAGGGACTGAGATCAAAATGTTTTCTGTTGATGTTTGAGATAGCTGAATAATGTTCTGCTGTCAGACTGCGCTGTAGCTGTGCTCAAAATATCTTGACATCTAATTTACATTTGGCTGGTTATCTAAAAAAAAAAAAAAAAAAGAAATACACCAGCAAGCAACAAAACAGACCCATGATACAATACCAATAGCCATTTTGGACGATGGAAAAGTTTTTAAGGGTGGATTTCTCCTTTTTATATTGGCAGTAAGGCTTTTTTGAATTACATGAAAATGTGGAAATTCATTCATAATACCACACATTTTAGTAATACACCTAAACACATTTGCTTATCTTCTTAAGTGCCGTTTAAAGATAGAGTGGTGTCCCAGGTTATAGAATACAGCACAGAGTCGTTGAGGAGAAAAAAGATGAATAAATAATTAAGTAGAAGGCGAAGAGGGGGACTTGATACTAATTTGCATTGCACAACTGATTTCTCGCAATACCATGTCCGCAACGTCAGTCATTCCCTCTTTTGAGTTTTAATTAAATTAAATTTCTGATTTGAAGCCACAGTCAATAACAGCAAAGTGTCCAAAGATTGGGCCCCGTTCACTAAATCAATTCCAACAACGCTTCCAAGCCTGTGCCTCAGCAGAAGGAGTCAGCTGCACAATGGTTGTCAGAAGAGATAATATCTTCCCCTTGTAACCATCCCTTCCCTGCTGGGGGGAAAATTTCAATACAGGCCTATCAGTTCCCCTTCCTCCTCCTGCCTCATGTTATGATTTAATTTTGTTAAATTATAATGTGATGATGCTCATAATGAATGGTAATGAAGAATGAATTATCCACTTTTTAATGGATATGATAGCACCCAGCCTTTATATTACATGATAAGTCCTGATAAATATTGTATGATAACATATCATTGGCATGTACTTTATGTGGATGTACTACTTATGTTTCACACTTATTACATAATAAAATAGACGTGCACATATATACATATACATATACTGTATACATTGAACACTCAGAGATATTCTTTGTTAAATATAAAGGTCAATGAAATATGATTGGTTTGTATGCAAAAGTCTTCTGCCAATTGGATCTCAACCATTTTCTACAGGAAAGATATTCACTAACCCCTGGTGATGAAGCATGGAAAATATGAGCTTTCCAGACAAAGCGGTGTGGTAGCATTTATGAATAAGACCCATTGAGGACCCAGGTGCCTGCTCCCACTCATTATGCCTCACCTCCGGCAGGTTCTGTGTTGCATTTTTAATGAAATGGAGAGCAGAGCAACAGCTTTCATTTCACATCTCACATTCCTTCAGAAAGCCAAGTCATCTGTCAGAGATGATAAACTCCAATTTGGTGAGAGGTCAAGTGAAATATTAACAAGGGCCTCCAGCAAACCGCCCAATCAATTGATAAATGATATATTCATAAATCAATGGGATGGAGCTGACAGTTGCTTCAAAATGCTTCGTTGCAGGGAGATTGGCATATTGGCTTTTGGAGCTAATTAAGTTTTCCTTTATCTTGCCTAGTTCTTTATGTTAAAGCCAAAGTTACCAGTTTCCTCTGATTTACTTCCAGATGTGACATTTCAGTGCAACAGTACATCCCTGCTGCTCTTTTAAACTTGAAGAAGACATACAGGCATAGGCGGAAATCCCAGGTGGGTTGGGGGAGTCAGGACCTACCCCATCTGAGGGTTCTCCCCCCCTTACATTTTCATTAAAAAACATATATACCATTGCAACAGGACAAAACATTTTTTTTAAGCGTTTAAAGTCCCCCCTCCCAGGCTTTACGTCACCTAAACACACAAGTCCGGTGGGAGAGAACAAACTACGAAGTTCAATGTAAACATTGAATGAAGTGAATTTTTTATATAGATAATGATATATATGACATATAGAGTTATTAATGAATTAGTCATAACAAAAAATTATGATAACTGATGTATTTTTCCATGAGTCTGCTGTACTCTGTCCCAGACGAAACCTAATCTTTATGTGAAGGATGCAAGATAATTGATTAATTATAATATGACCACATGGTGAACCTATGACCCTAACTCATATTTAAACAACTATCGCTTTGTGTTGTTGGCCAGAGAAAATGACCTCATGTTCATTTTTCTTTTCTCTGTCATTTTATCATTTTCAGTGAACCAGAATGGAACCGGCCCGTCAGACACCGCCTACCAAGAGCCTGGGTCTGTTCGAGGTTTCTTCCCAAGAGGGAGTTTTTCCTCGCCACTGTCGCACTGCTTGCTCTTGAGGGAATTACTGCAATTGTTGGAATTGTTGGGGCTTTGTAAATTATAGAGTGTGGTCTAGACCTACTCTATCTGTAAAGTGTCTCGAGATAACTCTTGTTATGATTTGATACTATAAATAAAATTGAATTGAAGACATCTCTTACTTGACGTTAGATATTATATACTGTATATCATGAAAAAATACATTGATTATCGTCATTTTTTTGTCATGACTCATTTATTTATGACTTAGCATCATCTGTGTTAATTAAAATAATCACTTCATTTCATGTTTAAAGTGAATAAAATAACCTTGGCAGCCTAATTACTGGAATTCTATGACTACACATATCCCGCTGTATTATTTGTGTCCCCTTCAAAAGAAGCTCTTGAGAATGTTATATTTATTGTCCCTCCCAACTGTTAGATGAATTTGAATTTATGCCCATTATGTGATTCTGAAGAATCCTCCATAATCATGGGTCATCATGATCTCTTCAGCTTATATCTACAATGAACTGTGCTAACATTAAAGTTACACTTTGCAACTTTTGGAAGAAGAAAAAGATTAAATATCATCATGCAAATGACAAGTTAAATGTATAAGCTATAAAACATACCCTTGCTCAATTCAATACATTGATGACTTCTACTACGGTTTTATTTAGTCTGGTATTACCTGTAACTTATGTAGGCTAATGTTAACTGATGTTAGCAAAGTTAAGATAGATATTGCTGTGAAGCTGTGACATTACTGAGTCAGTGTGTATGACTCTTCTCTACCTGTGCTACAGGGTTAGGTTTGGAACTTTGGTGTGGATCAAACTACTTCACAGAGGCTAAAAAGGTTGGTGTCCATATGTCCAGTTTGATTCCTTTATGGTGCAAATGAAACTGGACCACATACAGGATTATGTGATACTAGACATATCACGTTATTATAAATTCGAACAGCAACAACTACTACATTTGCAAAATTTTCTGCTGATAATTGGAACTGTCAAGTGATGTATTTAATTATGTAAGATAATTTGGTTACTACATATAATAATAATAATAATAATAATAATAATAATAATAATAATATTAAGTATTACTTAGTTAGAACACACTATGCAGGTTCTATACAAGCACAAATGGCGAGATGTTAGAGTGAGGGGTCTGCAACTGCTGGACAGGCGCCCCAAGCAGCTGCTCAAGAGCACCTTTGCCCAGTAGGTGAACTCTCCAACCACCAGTCCACACTCTGTACTTTGGTCCGTGCAGGGACTTAAACCCGCAGTCCTACAGTTCCCGGACTTCCCATGGACTGAGCTACTGCCCCCTATATGCACGTCAGCATGAGTGCGGGGATTTCTCATCCTTGCAACATGAAATTTTTTTTGTTATAGTTGTTGAGACATTTCGCTAAAGGTGGTGATGGCGCAGTGGATGACACATGCCTTTGGTGTGCGAGATCTGGGTTTGATTACCACTGCAATTAATTAACCAATGTGTCCCTGAGCAAGACACTTAACCCCTAGTTGATCCAGAGGCATGCAACCTCTGTTATATAGCAATTGTAAGTCGCTTTGGATAAAAGCGTCAGCTAAATGACATGTAATGTAATGTAATAAAAAAAAGCAAGCAAAGGTCAACCTCATGGTGGCGCTAGAGGAAAAGTCAGAAGATTACCAACATCAGTAGTATTCATCCTCTGAGAACCATGAATGTTTGTACAAAAGTGGGTGCCTATTCTTCTTGTAGATTTTGAGATATTTCAAAGGACATAAAAACCTTGACCTGATAGCTAGAAGGTGCTAGAATAGAAGTCAGGGGAGTCAGCAAACTCTGTAGGACTAATTTCCCAGAGACCCTGAATGTCTGTGTGTGTGTGTGTGTGTGTGTGTGTGTGTCTGCTGCAGTGGCTTATAATACCTCATCTAACTACTGCATATGAGTGCCATTTAATAGAAGCCTATGTGCCACCTTACCTAAGGATTAATTACATACCTATGTCACGTATTCAATGTTTTATTTTAATATGACTAGCTAGGCATTCAAAGTAAAGTTCACAAAAAATGTCTACAGTACTATGGCTATTGCTATAGGTTTTTGACATGTTAAGACTATATTTCAAGTAGCCTAAAGTAGTCTGTTTACCCTATTTGGCAGCGTCGGACTTAAAGCAACACTAGAGAACTTTTCGCGCTTCGGTCCCCCTACAGGTTGGAAGCGGAATTGTCCAGTTCATTTGAACTACAGATCCGCTACCCGATCTGGCAAACTTGCATAATGTAATGTAATGGACAACTCCACTTCCAACCTGTAGGGGGAACGAAGTGGGAAAATTTCTCTAGTGTTGCTTTAAGAGCCCTTTTTTTGCTTTATCAAAGATTTTCTGCAACGCCTTTTCTCTTTTTACGGTCGATTATCTAGCTTTTACTGACAACCAGCTTTTAGCTTGTGTTGCACTCTCTCCGATGATGTGCTTGATTTTGACTGAACATCCCAATTTGAGTAACCTCTGATTTGGGTCGGTTGGCCCATCTCAGGACCAGGCCAGCCGTTAATAATATTTATTATTATTATTATTATTATTATTATTATTATTATTATTATTATAACCATAGTGAAATCTTACAGGCGATAAAAACCTGTCTAATGCGCTGTCGGCCTGTAAAGACAATTTTATTATAAAAAATTTGACCGGTTCAAATTTTTTTTTAAATGGTCCGGCCCCTCTGGCATTTGCAAGAATTGCCAGATGGCCCCATATACCTGTCAGGATTGTTCACGTTCCAACCAGTGTTCCTGTGTTTCTTACATAGGCTCAAGCACAATGACCCTGAAAAACTAAATGTTTAGATTATAAAACAGCAGGCTCAAATTACTGTTTTGCCCCAGTGGAAACTAGACAATTTCAGCCGAGTGAGAGGGTTGCATTAATGCATAGAAACTATCCGTGTTCTGTCACTAAATGTGATTGTGTGACTGTGGTGGAAGCACCTTGAGTTTTTCTCTGCAGTGTTAAATACGTTTTATCAGAGCCTCTGCTCAGGTTTAGAGGCCATTTCCCATGAATCCTAGTGTGGGCCCTCAATAGCCCTCATCAGCCAGCTTGTAAATAAATCAGTCCCAACCATATGGCTCTCGTCTTTTGAGACTGAATTTACCTCACAACCGCTGCGCTGCTGTACACTTTTCTCATATTAGGAGACCGCACTCACTGTCCGTGAGCTGGACAGTTAGAGGTTAAGAGGGGGGCAGACTTATGCAGAGTGAGTCTTGAGATTGACAAGCTCTAGCATTCATCCCCATCTCTCTGTTTGACAGGGAAAATGGAATTGGAGCTTTGGCAGGCAGTCACAGTTGGTAATTAGTTACTGGCCTTACAATTTAAATCTGGCAGAAACAGCAACAGTAACACTTAAGCCATTTGCCATCGCTGAAAGAGTGATTAAAGCCATTCAGTTGATCAGACATGTTCTATTCCAAAAGTGGCAGCAGACCTTTTACCATTTTCAGACAAGTCAGTTTAGGGGGATACTGTCTCTGTAATATTTCATTGATGTCTATTTTTACTTGCACTCTAAATGGACAGCACACAAAGGCTTAAAAATACACTGCATAGGGACCAAACACTCTGATGATGAACAACATTAAGCTTAATCATGAACCAACTGGACATTGGTTTTAAAATGAAACAAGTTCTGACTTTTTTTGCATCCATAGTGGGTGAAACATATAGTACTTTGTTAGGCTCTTTTCAGATTGGCTAGTCATTTTCTGTCAACAGAAAAGCTGTGAAGAAATGTGTCAATATATGAGTAGGTTTTGCTGAAGGTTGAATTACAACAATCTTTTTTGGTACACTACGTTTTTATTTTTACATTTCTGTTGCTATATGATTTAGCCAGTCGTGCTGCTTCCACTTGCTTTCAGGATTTATGCTAAGCTAAGCTAATTGCCTCTTAGCTTTAGCCCCTCACTTAATACATCAATATTCTTATCTAACTTTTACTAAGAAAATCAATAAATATTTCCTACGTAAATTCCTTCCTCATAAATTTGAAAAATAATAAAGAATATTTTAAATCCAAAACTGTCAGTAACCAAGAGTATGAATCTAAACAAGCATTCCATTCCATGCACACAGGCGACCCCTCCCAGGCTTCCCCACAACCCTGTGTCTTGCGCTCTGGCTGTAGATCCCTGACAGGTCCACATATAGGGATGCATCTATGCATCTGTGATGCATCTGAGCCTTGTATCTTTGAACAGTTCACAGTGCATTACTTTGCAAGCAGCCAGCCCACGCTGATAGCAGGTCCAAAGTTGCCTAGTGTAATCTAGGCATTAAACAATGCTCCTGCATCACACATAAAGTAAGAAAGAAAAGCTGACAGAGAGAGAGATACGGGAGTGTTGTGCACTCTCTGAACACCCTGATCTGGATGTGTTGATTTCTCCACTCTCTGAGAAGGAGTGGCGAGTCAGCACAGAATAGAATGACAAGACAGAGACAGAGTAAATCTGGTAAAGAGCGTCTGGGAGTGCATCTCAAATAGAAGAAAGCTGACTTTTTGTTATGCCACAACTGTCAAAGAAAGGAGATTAGAAGTGCAGCTTTTATGCAGTTTGCTTTCTTAATTGATACCCCACATTTAGGACTGTAAGATAAACATAAAAAAATGCTAACACAGGTTTAAAATACATCATTATTTTTTGTGATTATTCCACACACGTCATTCTATCCAACAATTCCCTCTTACTAACATCCCCTACCCCTCAACAAGTGGATGAGGAGCTGAGTTATGAGCATGTCATCTACTTAACTTGTTTGTAAGTGTCAGGATCCGGCTGAGACTGCTTGCCTTTGTGCCACTCTTGTGGCCTTTTTGTGTAATTTGTTATCTGTGCTTGTTGCTGTGTTCTGTTTCTGTTACCTGTCTGTCATCTGTCTTTGTCTCCAACCTTCCCTGAATATGGTCTGCACTTCCTCTCTTGTTCGTTTCCCTCCAGTTTTGTTCTCACCTGTTCCCAATTGTCTCGTTAGTTTCCCTCCGTTTCCACACTCACCTGTTGCTCGTTACTGTCTTGTCCAATCCCCTGTCTTTCTGTTTATTGGTCTGTGTATTTCTACACCCGTGTGTTCCTTTGTCTCTTGTCGGTTCGTCTCTTTCTGGTCGTCTGTAGTTATGAGTTTGTAGTTATTTTGACACAATAAAGTGTAATTTTTCTGCACCCCTGACTGAAAGAGTCTTGCATTTGGGTCCACTTGCTGAAAACGTGACAGAACGAACTGACCGAAGAATGGATCCAGCAGACTCAAATTTCAACATGGAGGAGCTAAGCCAGGTGGAGTACACCCTCAGCAGGCTTACAGCAGAACTCGTGAGATCCACGGATTTGCAGCGCCGGCATGCCATTTGTTCCCTGATGAAACGGGCCATTTCATCAAAGCCCTGGCTGATGGAAGTACCGGGAATGGCTGCGTTAGCCGGTGAGCTCGCTAAGCTGGACAGGAATCTGCAGTCCCTCCTTGTTCCCTCCAGTGACTATTTGTGAGGCTGCTAGCCTCCAGCCTGGCCCTGTCCCTGCATCCACTGGCTTCAGGCCTGTGTGCCAGGGGCTTAGGGTGGGTCTGCTTCACCCCCAGCCAGCCACTCGTAGTCCTGAACCCCAGCCGGCTGAGTTCCTGTCTCCTGGTCCTACCACTGTCCAGGACTCACAGGAGTCTCCATTCTGGGGTACACGGTTGGCTTTCAAGTCAGTCGGAAAGCGGCGACGGTCTAAGAAACGGCAAAGTCCTCTGTTTAATCCTGTGCCCGCAGCAGAGTCCGCTCCTGTGCCCGCAGCGGAGTCCGTTTCTGTGCCTGCAGCCCAGTCGCCCGATGCCATGCTTGCAGCCACGCCTGCAGCCCAGTCGCCCGACGCCACGCCCGACGCCACGCCTGCAGCCCAGTCGCCCGACGCCACGCCCGACGCCACGCCTGCAGCCCAGTCGCCCGACGCCACGCCCGACGCCACGCCTGCAGCCCAGTCGCCCGACGCCACGCCTGCAGCCCAGTCGCCCGACGCCACACCTGCAGCTACGCCTGCAGCCCAGTCGCCTGACGCCACGCCTGCAGCTATGCCTGCAGTCCAGTCGCCCGAGTCGGCCCTGCCTCTGCCTGAGTCGGGTCCCTCAACCTCTGTTTTTGCCTCCGTCTTCACCCTTGTCTACCCCAGTACCTGAGTGTTTGTCTGCCTGCCTGTGTTTCTGAGTCTGTGTGTCTGTCTACCCCTGTTTGTGAACGTACGTCCCTGCCTGACCCTACCTCTGTCCCTGTAACCGTGCCCGTCTCTGTCCCTGTAACCGTGCCCGTCTCTGTCCCTGTAACTGTGCCCGTCTCTGTCCCTGTAACCGTGCCCGTCTCTGTCTCTGTATCTGTGCCTGTCTTTGTCTCTCTTTTCTGTCCCGTCCCTGTGCCACTTATTGTTCCAGTCACCATCCCTGTTATTATCCTAGTCACCGTTGCCATTACTGTCTGAGTCACCATCCCAGTAACTGTGCCCCTGACCACCCTGGTTTCTGTCCCGTCCTCTGCCCTTAAGCTCGTGTCTGAGTCTGTCGTGTCTGAGTCTGCCCTGAGTCCGTCTGCTTGTGCCTTGCCAGAGTCTGCCTCTCCGTTCCTGCCTGTCTGTTCGAGTGCCACCCACCCACCCAGATCTCACACACACACACACACACACACACACATCCACACACACACACGTAAAATAAATTAACGGGGTTCTAAAGGCATCATAAATTTGTCTCCATTGGCTATCAAATTGTTTATTTTTATTTTTGTCCTCTGACATTGATCTTTCAATACTCAGATAATACTTCATTAGAGCCTTCCAATTCTCTATTGAAGGTGCTTCCTTATTTTTCCAGTTTTGCAAGATCAATTTTTTAAAGATAAGAGATGAAAAACGTATCTGCCAACTAGTTAGATATCTTATTCCCTCTATATCTTGAAAAATACATATTTTTGGGGAGAATATCATTTCTCTATTAGTATACTTGGATAACCAAATCTCTATACCCTCCCAGGTCTTCTTTATACCTTTGCAGTACCAAAAGGCATGCATAAGGGAGTCACCATATGAATTGCATTTTAGTAGGGCTGTCAATCGATTAAAGAAAATTAACTAATTAATTGCACAATTTGCTGTAATTAATCGCGATAAATCGCTTTTTTTAAATATAAAAATGCTAAATCACTTAACTTTGCAAATATGAAGAAAAAAACCAAAACCAAACAAGGAAAGGTTCTGCTAAGTTCAGAATGTTTAATATCTTTCAGAACAACAGCAGCAACAATTTGGCTTAGTCCTGCTGAAGGCTGCTGGAAACGGCTAGAAACTGTCTGACTTGAGAGCAGATTTTTGTCACCGTCCTCGGCTGCTGTCGCCTGCTCTCATCTACTTTACAGGCGAGGCGCAGTTCATCTCCAACGAGCCTGTTTCAGTCGGCGGCAGGGCAGTCGGGACTCACCCGGAAATGGCGAGCGGAATGAGGTGACTAGTCTCTCAAAATCTGACAAATCTTCTGAAATGAAGACAGATTCAGTAACTGCATGGCCTATTTCTCGCTTAAAATGTTTTCAGAAACATGTTTCAGTGAACTATTTTAGTACAATATGAGATTGTATTCTGAATGGCCGCCATGACAGTCTGGCTTTGGATTTCCGGAGAAAACAAACCCATGTGACGCGTTCGTCCAATCACCTGCCGGTTTTCATTACTTGGGCAACAATACAGAGTAGCGCCGCCTGCTGTTATGTAGACGTATTACGTTTCTCAGCCGCCACATGAAGTAAACAAACACAGCTGCGTTAATTTCGTAAATTTTTTTTAACAAGTTAAATATTAAAAAATTAACGCAAACATTAACGTGTTAATTTTGACAGCCCTACATTTTAGACATATATCCGATGATGTATTATCAAACTTGTTTATTTTATCTCTAGTGTAATATATTCTTGTCATTATCTTAAACTGTATTAGACGCAGATTTTCGTTAGTAGTTAATTTGTACGTTAGTGACAAACTTTCTTTCCATTTTCCTTTAAGATCAACCTCTAGGTCTTCTGTCCATTTATTGTATATACTTTGTAATAATGTATCACTATTTGCTATGCTTATCAGTAAATTGTACATAGAGCCAATCAGCCTCCTTTTTTTGTTTATTTGACTAAAAATATTAGATATTTCAGGGCTGATATTCTTTTCCAATTCAAAATTACAGATAATCCAGTTTTTCAGTTGCATATACCTAAATAATTCTGTATCTTTTAGATTATATTTGCTTTTTAATTCACCGAAAGGTGCAACAATATCATGATTTATGACATCTGACAACTGCTTTATTCCAACTTTTATCCATGTTTCCCAGTATAGTTGCTTACTCTGTATATTTATTGAGTGATTGCTCCAAATAGGTATATGCCTGGGAAGCCCCATTTCTTGATGAAGAATTTTTTTTATTTCATTCCAGGCCTTTAATGTACTATTAATAACAAAATTTGTTGATTTGATATTACTCTTAGAAAAAAGCACCAACAGTAAGCTGTTGGTAAGCTGCACTGTAATTGATTATTTTCTATATCTATCCATGGATCTTCGTTTGTTTTATTTATTATACGATCAATATAAAATGACTGAGCTGCTACATGATACAACTCTAAGTTAGGGAGATTTAAACCACCTTCTGCTCTTGAGTGATACAAAAGTTTTCTTTTCAATCTAGATGCTTTATTTGACCAAATGAACAAAGATATTATTGAATTTACCTCTTTAAAAAAAGTTTTAGGAGGCATTATAGAAATAGTTTGAAATTTAAATAAGAATTTCGGTAGCCACATCATCTTAAAGAGATTTACTCTTCCTATTAAATTAATCTTCAAGTCTTGCCACTGCCTAACATCCTTCGTAAAATCTTTCACAAGTGGAAGAAAGTTATCCTTATACAACTGGGTCTTATCATGGCTAATATAAGTTCCAAGGTATTTTATATTTTATTTCTGTATTCGAAATTGTGTGAGATTCTCCAAGTCCTTTTTGCAAGAGTCTATTGCCCAGAGCTCAGTTTTTGCAATATTTATTTTGTAACCTGAGATCCTTGAAAAGATTGTAATTATTTCCATAACTTGTGGAACTGATGTGACCGCATTACTTAAGTAATAAATCATCTGCGAATAGGCTCAATTTAAACTGTTTTGATGACATTTTGAAATCTATCTTTTATTGATTTATTTATTTATTTTTTTAATATTTTTTTTTATTGTTTCGCCTTGTTTGATGTATTTCCTGGAACCGGATTATGGTGACCCACAGAAATTAATAAAAAATAAAAAATAAAAAAACATTATACAATGATAATTGTCAAAACAATATAACTACATGTCACTGTAATGCGGTAGTATATACAGTAGCTAACATGTAAGCTGAAATAAAGGAATACGTTGTGTATTGTTATACAGTGTACGTAGTATAAAATATATTGTTTATCTGAATAAACTAAAATATACTTAGAGAGAGAGAGAGAGAGATCATAAAAGTTAAAACATTTAGAGCCTGACAACCCCAACCCTGTTAACATTCTCTGATGGGTATTTTTTTTGATGAAATATATAGATTGTAATGGGAGGGAATTACATATATATGCTATCGGCTTCTTGAGCCGTGTGTTGCCAATGCGCACAACGGTTTGAGTTATGTTTTTAGATATTTTATTTGCTCTCACAATGGCTTCCCACTGCCAGGGTTGCAACTGAAACTGAAATTTCCTCTTCTTATATAAAATCTATGGCTCTGGTAGATGTTTGCGATTGGTCGTGCTGTGCAGACACCGCCTCTTTTATGTGAACGCACGCACCGGGAAACCCTGGGTTGATTGAAGTTGTTAACCACCGTCGTGACACAGTTTACGCGGGACTGCAGTTGTTAGGGTTAGTGAAGCCGGGTAACTGAAAGAAATCCAGGGCATGTTGATCTTGATTCGTAGTACAGGCCTGGTCACAAGCTGAGATCAGTTGCATTGTTTTTTTAACCAGAGAAGCAGTTTTCAGATTACATTATGTGCTTACATAATTTCAAAAGGGTTCTCCAATGTTTTCTCAGTTAGCCTTTTAAAATGATATCAGATTAGTAAACAGAATGTGCCTTTGGAACATTGGATGAATGGTTGTGATAATGGGTAATGTAGATATTGCATTAAAGATCAGTCACCCACTCAGATCAGCTGGTATTCTGTCTATAATGGAGTGGAATGGAAATTTCTATGTGACCCAAACTTTTGACCGGTAGTGTAATTCTGCAGTGAATGATCCTGCATCATATCACCACAGGACATAGAACTAATTATCACAATCATTGTTGTCAATGCAGTTTTGTTTACTTTGCTATGTGATCTTGATCTTGATTCTTTTGTTTAAAGTGCTTCTCTGCTTTGACCAAACCTGCTTCTGTCCACCAGGAAACACTGAACTTCCCCTGCAAAATTTCCATCTTGAAGTTGTCATCTTTAACCTTTACGCTAGGTCAGCTTACTACTTTATGTCATGAAGAATGGCAGACGTGCTGGGATGAACAAACTGTGTCCGAAACTGTCTTTTAAAGCAGTTTAAGAGGTGAATGGAATTTCTCTACCATGACAGACAAAAATGTTATCAAGACAGGGCTTTAAAAGGCCTTAATAAAAATATTCTCATCTCATGTTGGTGTGGACAGTTTTGCCAAATGTTTTCACTCCATTTCACTGACACTTAACAAGAGCCAGGAGAGGATCCACTTATTTAACATTACCTCTCCACTGGTGGCCTCATTATCTTCCAGAGAAACTGCTCAAAAGCAAGATACAGCATGAGGGGAAGACAGGTTTCAGCTTTGACTGTCAAACCAAAGATGATGTGTATTCGCTGGACTGGATTGAAATATATGCCATATCTATACATCCTAAACATGTATTATAATTGATGTAGGTGGAATTAGAGCAGCAGCATCCCCAATGACAAGTTCAGATTTAATTCAAGACTTCTACGTCTCACTCAGAGTTTGGGCCAATATCAACAATTTAGCAATGTGTCCAAAAGCAAGCCTTTGGTGGACTGAGCTGAAGAAACAAGAAAGTCTACACCAATGTTTGGCACAGTTAGTCTTGTCTCAGCCATGTGGAGCTTGTTTGAAGTAGCTACTGATGTGCTGTTATTTATGCAAGACCACAGAGACCGCAAGCAGAGAGCTGTGTGACCCACATTCAGCAGACTTGAAAGTGCTGCTCAAGTTTAACAGAGGGCAAAAGTACACAGCGGGCATGGCTGTTTCATCTAGGCTGCTTGTCCTGTGCAGCCACCTATAAAAATACATAGCACTGAAATGTTTCACGAATAACAGGAAATTAACAATTATTTCTCGACAATCTGCGTTCCCTTGCAGTTTTTCTTAATTTTGGTAAAATTGTGGGTGCTTAAAAGGTCATTGCATTGGTATGTAACCATATACAGGACTTTGAAATACAAATTATATATCTATTTTGTTGCAGAATTAATATTGAAACCACCCAAATATTATAAACATTAAACAACGACCAGTCTTGCTAATTATTTACTTACTATGGGGTGCTTGGGTAGCTCACCTGGTTGAGCGTGCACACCATATTCAGAGGCTCAGTCCTTGTCGCAGCGGCTACAAATTCAATTCCAACCTGCAACCCTTTCTACGTTTTGTCTTCAGCTCTCCTGTTGAATGCCTAAAAATTCCCAAAGAAAATGTAAAATAAAACATAAGATTGACTTACTCTGCCTTGATTTTGGAATACTGATTTTTAACTTTTTATCTTGGGGAAAATGTGTTTACATCATTTTAATTTGGTGTCTATCGTTCTGTCGGACACTATAGTGTTTTTGCAGATTAACTGTCAATCATGAGTAGGCCTACTCATCTTTTCCTTGGATTTTCTATTCGCAACATTTCCTGTTGGGAGCAGTTCTATGGTTGCGCAACTGTAATATACAGTAACTGCGGACGTAAATGTGCAGGGCACAAGGGTGCGAAAGAAATCTTCACGACAGTGCATGCGTGAAGTGATTAACCCAATAGCAACAGCTCTTAGAGGGCTACGCCTATACTCATAGAATATCGAGTTACAATATGTAACTATCGTTAAAACAGCTGGGGAAATAAACTGGTGTGCATCATATTTTATTGAGCTAAATATTAATGTATATAAATATCTGTCCTTTGGAACGTTTATCTAAAAATCTATTTTTGTGTGGTTTCTTGACATGTAACAACTATTCAAGTTAATTATTATATACATTTTTTATAATTATAAATATGAATGTTAATCCATTTGGACTTCAGGGAGAAAAGCTGATTATTAATATAAAAAAACTGAACTGGATATAAAAAAAATATCAAGAAGAAAAACTTATTTCCTGATATGTAAATGCTACATATTGTAGCTGCAGTTTGAATAAAGTTTAAATAAAAGTATACTCCTTCATTGCTATTTCCAAAGAGGTCAGGGAGTCACCTAAACAACTGTTGTGTTATGTGCTGTGTCAACAGCGCAAACCAGACTTGATTTACCTCACTGTACGTTAGAAGCCAATGCTGGCTGGCAGTCGGAAGGGAATTAATTACACACTCACAGATTCACAGTTCTGACTGCAAACACAATGAGTTCAACACAAACAAACACTGGTCAGCATTCATTCCCGCAGATGAATAAAACACCAATCATTATCTACGCCTCACATCTCTCCTTTGTCTCAGCTGCTCCACTTTGCCTAGAATTTGCTGACAGCCTTTATTGTGCAGTTCAATATCAGAGACAAAAATGCATCAGATTTCTTTCCCTCAAAGATCCTACAAGACGATCAACTATCATTTAACTCACTGCTGTGCTAATGAATAAATACATAATGCCTCATTGTAATGCAAGGAATTTTCCCTCTGAAAAGCCCAGATTAAAATAAATTGGTAATGATTAAACCTATTAAATCCTTCTTTGTCAGGTTTAGTCTGTGCAATAAACTTAAATGGTTGTTGATGATCAAACAAAAAGCCACAGTGTGATTATATACTATTGTTGCACAATCAGTTAATGGAAATGATTATAGTCTTGCATTCATTTGGTGCTCTCATAAGCTTAGACACATGAGGCTTCATTATTGAAAGGGTAAATGAAAATCATTAGATCCCTCCTAATTTCACTCTGCTTGACTTGCTGACAAAAGTTCTTTGTATTTAGCTATATTATCAGTACCATATCACTTACAAGCCATTTCATAGTTGCCTACCTTCATATTTCCTAACAGGTTAGAGAGAAATTCCACATCATGTACATAATTTGATCATTACCAATTATGTTACATCAGCGTAAAGGGAAAAGGGAAAAGCTCATCCTGAAAAAAGAAAGATAAAAGGCTTCCCTATTCAATATGGTATTACTTAAACAAGCTACTGGGACTTGGAAATTAAGTTGTACATAAGAATAGCGGCTATGGGAGAAAATAGTTGTGAGTGTGTCATTTACCTACTTTGAGACAGAATATGTGAATGGGGGTTAAGTTTGAAGCTTATCTTTAGCAAGTAGCTTATCTTAGCAGGTCTACCTCTAATGTATGCTAGCTGTGGTGTTAGCATTGGTATTTTAATGTGCATCGGGTCTGTCCTGTTTTCTAACATGGAATTTCTCTAACATGCATATTTACTTATACACCCAGAGTCAAACACCTGCTTTGTAAATCCCTCACTTCTGTTATCAATAGTGCTGATCATACAGTGAGTTATATTAAGTTGACAATGAATCAGTGTCTGGTCAGACTCAGCAGACATAGCCGAGAGTTTCAGTCCATGCAGCTGCACAGTAGCCTCACACTGCAAAAAGACATGCGGATACAAAGAGGCAGGCTGTCTCCAGTCTCTCACTAAATCTGGAGCTTTCAGTGTTTAGTGCTCAGCACATAATTTGCATATGTCTAATGGTGAGTTTTTGACTTTTCCATGGGATGGGAGAGCTGGCAAAATTGATTGGCATCGTCGTCCTTTACCTTGCTGGCATTGGAGTTGGTCTCAGTTCCAACATTGTTCAATATCCTTTTACAATAAGAGAGTACCAATGGTTAGTTCAGTACCTACGTTGCTGCTTTTAAAAGATAAAAGATAGAGAAATAAATGATTGATGTGCTACTTGGTGCATTTTTGCCTACTTAAATCTCTTCTGCTGGCTACTGAATTGACAAAAACCTGTCATCCTGCCCTTTCCTGCCTTCTTTACCGTTTGTATGTGGATGTTTGAATGCATTTAGGCCACGCCATCGCATATCCAGTAGGAAGACCTCTTACTAAGTTACTATTCAAGATGCAAAGTTCAAATTCTAGTGTAAGTGCACTACTCACAATAATACAATAATATAAAAGGAAAAATCACATTTTTATTTGTGTTCATCATACCATTTAAGGATTATGCTATACAGGAAGCTACACATATGCTTTATGCACATAGCAGGTCAAGAAAAAAGTGTGTGACAAGTAACGCTATTAGCACACTATCCCCCCTTCATGCCATGCCCGGAAAGTGTGGAAAGAGCAGAATTGGAGACGGTTGTGTTTTTTTTCCAGCAGAGCAGGGCCTGATCCTTGAGCTGAAGGAGCATTGCTCTCCCCAGACACACTTCCTGCACACACAGCAATACTGGGGAACTCATGCCTGATTGGAGAGGACAGGCTGGTCCAGTATTGCCAGCAGAGTGTTCCGGATTCGGCATTTGCGATGGCATCCTGGCAGGGACATCAGTCCACTGGGCTCTGATTGACAGCAGGAGCCAACATGGCTCAATAGCAGCACACCTGATGATGGGAAGTTCAGCCAGATAAGGCTGTCTTGATGCTGCCCATATGACAGCCAGCCATAATCATAGATTCTTCTGAAAGGGCTGCCTGTACCCTGGGTATAACTACATCAAACTGGAGGAGATCACTCTTTAGCCAAACATGGCTCTCTCCAGCTCAGTGACATGATGGATGGCCAAGCAGGCAGGACAGCCTAGTGGACAAATAACTTACTCTTGCATGTTCCTCCACCACAGAGGACTTGTGTCAAAAGTAATGCTTGACACCCCGGCTGTGAAGCCTAATGGCATTTAGGTTGTGGGCAGACAGCTGATTAGAGAGGGGTGCATAAAACCTAGAGTGCATTATTAAATGTAATGAATGTCAGCAAACCGAGCTCATCTGACACATCAGGTGCCAATTATAGAGGTGGGCCCTGATTTGGTTCTAAACTCAATGCACCGAGGAGGAGCTCCTTTGGCCTAACTGACATCTGCCTCGTTAACTCAGAGAAACTGGAGGAGAAGGCTAGCGACTATCCTCGCCTCCAGGCCTCCGTGGACCCTCACGGGGGCACAGGGACACACATTTTCCCCGCTGCATCCCCACTAAGTGCACTCCTTACCTATTATTGATGAGTTTGAGGGTGAATGGAATATGAATGGGAGACAGCCAGAGTGACATTTGGAGGTGATTAGGTACTCTTGTGCACCATAGTTGGAGTGTTTGGCAGGGTAGTTCATTCATTAGTCATCACTGCATAGTGCTTCAAATCTTCACGCATAAACAGGGTAAATAAAGCATTCATGGGTATCATTGCCTTGGGCAGCCGGAGAAAACACTATTGATTTTTCTGGAGTGTTCTAAAATAATGGTCACAGATGTGTCAAGACATTCATCAAACCGTCTCTATGAGCCAAATCCACAATGCAGTAAAAAGCCAATATGCTGCTCTGTTCTCTCAGAGTAATCGGAAATCTGTGCCAGTGTTAGTGGTGACAGTTTAGCTATTTGGTACAATATACTGACAACCAATCACACACACGCACACGCACACGCATACACACACACACACACACACACACACACACACACACACACACACACACAAATGCACAGCAACCCCACAAGCACCAGCATTTTTCCTTTCACAGAAAAACATGTGCAGCTCTCTTAAACCGTATTGTTTGAACTCCAGTTTTCGGATAGACTGGAGTAGATTGTAATTTAAGATCAGGATTCAACATACTATATGCGAAAATTCTCTTCAAGCTGATGAATATTGCATCCACAGATTTATATGTCCACCAAGTCTGACGCAACAAGCCTCAAGGTGCATGTTGTCAACTCTTTCGATAATATGTAATGTACTCTTGACTATAAAGCAGATTCTTCCAAGGCACCGCCAGCTGTCTCACAATATATTCTTGGTTGACTTGGTAGCACTGATTATTAGGCCAATACATCATGGCAACAGCAAAAACAACAGTAGAAGAGGGCAACCATGGGAGTTTTTATACCTGTCCGGACTGAGCTTTATCGGAGGAAGTATAACAGGTCAGCTGAGAGGTGACTAGATAATTTGACCCTCAGCTAGGGATGACCACAAGGGAATGCACAAAGAAAAGACATTCTATCTTAGTAAAGTGACTCTATAGAGTGCACAACCCTGATCAAATAACTATCCTTCAACAAAACCCCGAGTGGGGTGCAGAATTAGGCTGAGGCACTGGAAATGGTTGTAGAGTGATTTGTACTTACAGTGGTGCAAAAAAGTATTTAGTCAGCCACCAATTGTGAAATTCTCCCACTTAAAAAGATGAGAGAGGCCTCTAATTTATTTTTTGTAATAATTAATTTCATCATAGGTACACTTCAACTATGAGAGACAAAATGAGAAAAAAAAAATACAGAAAATCACATTGTAGGATTTTTAATGAATTTATTTGCAAATTATGGTGTAAAATAAGTATTTGGTCAATAACAAAAGTTCATCTCAATACTTTGTTATATACCCTTTGTTGGCAATGACAGAGGTCAAACATTTTCTGTAAGTCTTCACAAGGTTTTCACACACTGTTGCTAGTATTTTGGCCCATTCCTCCATGCAGATCTCCTCTAGAGCAGTGATGTTTTGGGGCTGTCGCTGGGCAACACAGACTTTCAACTCCCTCCAAAGATTTTCTATGGGGTTGAGATCAGGAGACTGGCTAGGCCACTCCAGGACCTTGAAATGCTTCTTACGAAGCCACTCCTTCGTTGCCCGGGCGGTGTGTTTGGGATCATTGTCATGCTGAAAGACCCAGCCATGTTTAATCTTTAATGCCCTTGCTGATGGAAGGAGGTTTTCACTCAAAATCTCACGATACATGGCCCCATTCATTCTCTCCTTTACACGGATCAGTCGTCCTGGTCCCTTTGCAGAAAAACAGCCCCAAAGCATGATGATTCCACCCCCATGCTTCACAGTAGGTATGGTGTTCTTTGGATGCAACTCAGCATTCTTTCTACTCCAAACACGACGAATTGAGTTTTTACCAAAAAGTTCTATTTTGGTTTCATCATCAATATGACATTCTCCCAATCCTCTTCTGGATCATCCAAATGCTCTCTAGCAAACTTCAGATGGGCCTGGACTTAAGCAGGGGGACACGTCTGGCACGGCAGGATTTGAGTCCCTGGCGGCGTAGTGTGTTACTGATGGTAGCCTTTGTTACTTTGGTCCCAGCTCTCTGCAGGTCATTCACTAGGTCCCCCCGTGTGGTTCTGGGATTTTTGCTCACCGTTCTTGTGATCATTTTGACCCCATGGGGGTGAGATCTTGCGTGGAGCCCCAGATCAAGGGAGATTATCAGTGGTCTTGTATGTCTTCCATTTTCTAATAATTGCTCCCACAGTTGATTTCTTCACATCAAGCTGCTTACCTATTGCAGATTCAGTCTTCCCAGCCTGGTGCAGTTCTACAATTTTGTTTCTGGTGTCCTTTGACAGCTCTTTGGTCTTGGCCATAGTGGAGTTTGGAGTGTGACTGTTTGAGGTTGTGAACAGGTGTCTTTTATACTGATAACAAGTTCAAACAGGTGCCATTAATACAGGTAACAAGTGGATGACAGAGGAGCCTCTTAAAGAAGAAGTTACAGGTCTGTGAGAGCCAGAAATCTTGCTTGTTTGTAGGTGACCAAATACTTATTTTACCGAGGAATTTACCAATTAATTCATTAAAAATCCTACAATGTGATTTTCTGGATTTCTTTTTCTCATTTTGTCTCTCATATTTGAAGTGTACCTATGATGAAAATTACAGGCCTCTCTTTTTTTTTTAAGTGGGAGAACTTGCACAATTGGTGGGTGAATAAATACTTTTTTTCCCCATTGTAGCTGTTGTGTTAGGGGTTTCCTCTTTGAAATATCACCCACAGCCTGCCTTTGGCAATTAAAACAACATCATGTACGTACTTGAGTGACACAATAAAGATGAGGAAAATCTGTTGTAGTATGTATGTTAACAGCAATATCTAGTAAAGCTTACTCACCTGCTTGACAGATCGGTGGATAACGACACAGTGCAACAGCAGATAGCGGAAAGAGAAGAAGAGAAAAAATAAATTAGCAACATTCAGAGATGTTCACAAGTCATTTTTTGGAGTCTTAGAGCTTGAGTCCAAGTCAAGTCTCAAGTCTTTGAGGGGCAAGTTCAAGTCTCAAGTCTTTTGCAACGAGTCCAAGTCAAGTCTCTGGCCATCTGATCTGTCCCTAACACTGTATTGTTAAATCTTATGAATTCAAAGAATATCCTGTAGCTACCATCCATACAGTACAGTATCAAAATCAATTGTAGGATAACGTTATGGGATTTACTTAACACATCCCTCTAGCCCTCGGGCCTGGTGAAATATTAACCTAAGCCAGTCACATCATATGGATACAACTATAAAGATACAATTTGCCTCTTCCCAGCATTAGCACAACACTTTGCGATGGTTAGCTTGTTACCTGTGATGATATACGCTAAATGTAACGTCTCTTTCACTCAAAAAAATGTCTAATGTTGAAGTGGAAATCAAGAGAATAGTGGCAGCGCCACACCAGTTACAGAACAACATGCATCTCAGTGTCAGTCCAAATTACGCACAATAAACAGTTTGAACTAACTGATGTAATGCCATTTATTTTCTAAGTGTTAGTACGCTCAGTGAAACTTGAGTCCAGCACGAGGGAGATCCGACTCAGAGGAGGAGAGGCCAGCGTCTCCACGGCAGGTGACAGTGCACACGGATCCGCATGGATGAAATAATGAAATAATAACTAGGACTACAGTAACAGAAATATGTGCAGAATTAAGACAGTAAAGACGGCCCAGTGTTTGGTGGACCGGGTACACCTTATTCACTTAATAGCCTACAAATCATCCACAGCGCCATAGATGTCTGAGCCTTAGCAACTACTAACTATAAAGATACAATTTGCCTGTTCCAACTTTGCGATGGTTAGGTTGTTAACTGTGACAATATATGCTTAACGTATAGTCTCATTCACGTTAGCAAGTGACTGACCTATCTGGGTGTGTTTTGAGATGCCTGATGAAGTTCGACGTTGTTGTTCCTTTATCTTGGTGCCAACACACCTTGCATGTAGCTGTTCGCTTACTGCTTCTGTTTACGAAGTTATTGAAAGCAAAACTAATGACAAAAGGCACAACTCCGGAAGGACTTGGTGTCGCCATCGTCAATGCATTTTTTATGTGAGTGAGCGCACATAGGCATAGTGCATGTGTTACATTGCACATTATGACAAAGGGCAGGAGACATGCAGCTCGTCATACGTTTCCCCAACGTATGTGTGCCAATAAAAGAAAATAGAAATACATGAATAAATTTAGATTTAAAAAGCAATAATTACATGAAACAGGTTGTTGACAAGTCTTGAAGCTCGAGTCTGAAGTCTTTTGGGTCGAGTCGCAAGTCAAGTCTGAAGTCAGCTGTTTGTGTCTCAGACTCGGGTCCCCATCTCTGGCAACATTTGCAACACATAAGCAGCCTCAAGATTAAAAAATTACTCTCAATTTAATAATATGCTATATAATCTCACTGAGGTTCTGTGACTCAGGCACTAAAAATCTGCATTCAGTACTAAGAAGCAGTATTCTTACAATGTAATGTAACAAGCAATGCTTTGAAAGCCACTTTTTGCTCGATCTTGCCCTGTCCACTGTAACATTTGTACCATCAGCACTCAGCTGCGGTGTGACAAGGCCTTTGGAGGTCCCAATTAGAAGGCTAAACCTGCCCAGCAAGGGATGGAGTCAGAAGTCCTCCATCTGTCAGACCTGTGCACTACCACAGTCATATCCCTCTTCATAAACAGCCACTGTAGCCAACAGCCACTGCCTAAAAGCCTTATGTTTCAATGGCCATCACGGCTTGCTCAAAATGTTCACTGCTCCTCTCACTACTTCAAGGGAGACACATACACCATAAATACTTCATGCCAGACAACTCTTGAATCCTATCTAGTACAAGGAAACTAAGGGATTGAGTGTTGGGGGTGGAAATCTCCTGGCAACTTCAGAACAGGGAAAATACTTTTTTTCTCTTTTGGAAAGAAGGTGGAATGTAATACATTTGAGGAGCTTTAATCAAAACTGCGTTGGCATCTCAGGGTGCCCCAACTGTTTTTTCACTTCTTTTTTTTAAATTCCACTTAATAAATAAAACCCTGGTCAAGCCAGCAGCTAAAAGTTCACCCACCTTCAAATTCACAAAGTTTATTGTGTCATTGAGGCCAGCACAGTCTGGATGTGCGAGTTTGGGTGGGTATGACCTAGCGGTATGAGCTTGCTCCCAAAGGCCTACTGGACAGTCCTGTCCAGTGACACATTGATGTATGAGCTCCAGATTTTGCTCCCTCTCCCCCTCAGCACAGAGAAGCAGGTGTGCTGATCAGTGCCACTTGATCTGTCAGTCGGATGGATAAAAATAGCCTTGGAGATTGAGCTGGGAAAAAAGAACCGCCTAACTCTTCAGTGGAAACTCAATTGACTTTGAAAGGCTACTAGAATGTTCTACTAGAATGTTGAACATCTTGACTGTTTTTCACTGGTAGAAGACTTGTCTTACTGTTAAGTGTCTATTATCTTGAAAGGAAGAACTGCCCTTGATTGATGTAACATCACCATTTAAATCTGCAGTTGAACATCTTAAATGCTGTTTTTTTCGTTATCTGGTCATGAAGGAACCGAAAAGAACTTCCAGGGTCTTACTGTTAGAGATAGGTCTATTATCTTGAAAGGAAGAACTGCCCTTGATTGATGCCCCTGTAACATCACCATTTAAATCTGCAGTGCTGGTTAATGTTGCTCGACAAGGTTTGGGGTATCTGGAGCTGAAAATAAGTGGATGGATGGAATATTCTTGAATAATGATTTTTGTTGGCTGTCAAAATACACAATTCTTAAGATATAAGATATAATAAAATAAATAGGGACAAATATTTGTCCAATTGTCTTGATGCAACCAAAGTAAGTATATCAGGTCAGGCTACTATCCAGATTAATGCAAAAGTTCTTTGCTGCCTAGCTTTTTTTTCTTTTCTGGCAATTTACAGACAGATTTACTTGGAATATCCTGGGCTATCCTCTCCTGCTGAAGGCTCTGAAAGATGCAGTATTTTACAAGTTTTCTCTGAAGTTCCTGATCAAGAGAGATTAAGAGCAGAGACTCTAGATGGAAGTAAAGCTGCGGCATCAGCAGCTTTCATTGTGGGAAGGCTCTGCTAGTTGTTGGAACAGCAGGCGGCTATTACACCACATGGAAGCTCAGAGTAATTAAATGTGCTTTGTTTCCCTCCATGTTCCTTTCTCTCTCTTTCCACCATGACTTACATCTGCACAGATTTTAAGAGGTTTTAATGCCAATGTTGTTAGCTGAAATATTTTTCTACCAAATGTAGCAGAAGTGTTTGATTAAATTGTTGTAGCCTCACAGTTACAGCAGGACTGATAAAAAGCACCCAAGTGAACATGCATGTTGGTTAGGCTGCATGATTAAGTCCTCCATTAAATCCTCAAGTGAATTAGTTATGTTGTAGTTACGTTCCCTTTGACTGGGTTCACTTTTAATGAACAATTCTCTATTTCTTTTCCACTTGACACGCTCTGTCTAACTTTGTCAAAGGTACAAAATGAGGTGCTAAGAAGAAGCTTGTCTAATTAGCTAGCCACTTGTGGTGGTCCCAACAGCGACCGCCATTTCAGAAATTGAAGCTATTATCATGATCACTATCACCATTAACATAAAAGAAGGCAATGGGTCATTTAATATGGATTGCTACGTAAACACCTTGAAAAGCATATTCAAATTACAGGGAGATACAGGCTAAGTAGGTAGCTAGGTTACATTTTAGGTAATAATTATAAAGCTAATAAAAGGAACATCTGGCTGTCTTAAGCATATGTTAAATAGATAAATGAGAATGGTGGTCATAACAGTCATTAGTCTACTGAAACTCCCCAGTAAATCAGTTGATAAGTGTCTCAAACTACTTAACTGACTCACTAAGTCCCCGGAGTATTCATTCATAACTTAAAAGGCCACGCTAATCCCAGATCAGCTCAGAGAAAAGACAAATATGATCATATTCCATTTTAGAGGGAGATTAACAGTATTAGCAATACACCCTAAAATAGGGCAGAGGAGATAGGTGTCTGTTTCATATTTGAGAAGAATATGCATGAGAAAAGACGGTCACGGGTGTCAGGAATGAAATGTCTGGCTTTGAGACAATTAAAAAACATCCAGTTACCTAAGGCAAGAGGTCGCAGCATTGAGAAAGTCGGATTAATTATGCGCATATGTAAAAGTGTCAAGACATAATTTAAAGAAAGGAAATCTAGCCAACACAAGCTAAATGTATTGGCTGACGGAAGCATGTTACACCCAGTGCTTGAGCATTTATATTTAGTATAACCTCTTCATCTTCATCCCTGCTAGTATGAGGAAAGAAATAAGGAAAGATGGAAAATGTTTTTTAATCAAATATATTGTTTGTTTCATCACTGTAGTTCATGTCCTGGGACTATTCAGGAAGAATATACAGGATAAAAGTTGGTGTGGAAACACAGAACTACACTACACTACAGCTACACTACGTTGAGGGCACAAGAGCCCTCCCTCCATTCAACAATACACGACAAATGGGAATAAAGATGGCAGCAAAACGGAGAGCACTTAATCTCCAGTGTTCTGAACAAATTTGGGGCTTTTGTCATTGGCTTCTTGGCAAGACGTTACGTAAATCATGTCCAATACCTCCTATGTCTTAGAAAATATGCATCTGTTGCTTGTTGAGACTACGCAAAATAAGTCAACATGTTAATCCTGCATGACTGGTCCAGTTTTAGGTATGGTCGGGGAAAGGGTTTGATGGGAATATTTTACACGCATCATCTAAATGACTGTCGGGGGAATCGGCGCAGAGGACAGAAAATCTGAAAGACACCTGCTGTAATCTCAGCAAAAAATAAATGAACAAGCATGGTTGTTTATTTGCTGCCTCCGACTTGGCCTCTCAGCATAAAAATAGACATCAAATATGAGCACGGTGAAAAGACACAATGAAAAACCAGCAAACAAAAGTTTGAAGAATGATAGGTCTAACAATAATAGTATCGTATTTGCACATGGCAAACACAGACTGTTATTGGAATCTTCTAGAGTGAAATACAGACACACTTTTACACCATTCAGCTGTCAGCATTTTAACCGTGTTTACTCCAGCTGCTAGCTAACGGTAGGCTAACGTTTCCTAAGTTACGTGAATCAAATTAGTATTTTTCAATGTAAATATATTTGTAAAACCTATGTGTGTTTTTATAATTTTATAATTATGTGTGGATTCTTTTGAGACTGTTTTTCTGCGCCGTTTGTCACAAACTTTTTTATCTCAAGTGACGCCCCGACGCTCTCCAGTAGATGGCGGAAATGCAACAATTATGGATGCCATCCACAGTTAAACTACATGAAGAAGATGAAGAAGCCTTGGCACCAAGGGGGTAAGCGAGCATCGGCAAAGTGTACCTCCTATGGGGAAATTCTGAGGCTAAGGTACTGTACGTTATTTATTTAAGGGGCCACCGGAGGAGTTTTGGTCAAAATAGACTTAACCCTCCCTTCGCCAGTAATACATTTTCTATGACCCTCCAAAATGATTGGGAAAAGAGACATGATCCTCCCCAACAAATTATTGATGCCTTCTGTACTTTTTTGCGCTTGGCAAAGATGTACAGACGCCCTTTTTTTTTTACAGCCATGGCATACATGACTTAACCTCTGCTTTCTGATCTTACACATCACACTCCACTGTTATGGTGTGGTGGCCATTTCAGTAGATTTACTCTGTGGAAACATAATAAGCATGGAAACTAAATGCACACTTCTTGCATTACTGCATTACTTCAAATACTAAATTACTCCTCTAGTAAACTAGTATTCACATGAAATAAAACAATAGAACATTGAGACCATTCAACAAAGCACACTTGGTAACAAATTCAACACAAATGTGGACTTGCTATGGACTCGTCACTAGGCTTCCTCAGTCATTGTATATTTTAGCATATAGGTAAAGCTGCCGAAGCGGAACATTATCCAAAACAAATCCAAAACATGTATGTTTATTTTTAAAGCAGATTTTAAATTTAACAATTCACCCTTATAAAATCCAATCGTGGCACAGCTGTCTTGGAACGCAATAGACAGACGGTGGCGGAATGACCCGACACTTAAATTCAACTAAAATGTATCAGTGAACAATCAGTGTTCGACCTACAGTCTGTTGAGATGCCTCTCCACAGGGTTCGAAATGAGGGAGGTCTGGGGGGGTCCCGGACCCCCCATAAGTCATTGGGGACCCCCTATAAGAATTTCTTTTTAGATTTTGGGGGGTCCCCGACAAATATTTTTAACATTAAAAATGATTGTGAAAATTATAGGTCTTTAGTGACGTTTTATATTTATAACAATAATTAATTTATTTCCTAGCGCGATTGGGCAGCAATCAGGGAAGCTAATAGCATCACAGATTGTTGTTGTGATCCTCCGGCGCATACAGTACAGTCTATGACGCAGACACGTATGTTATTGTTGAACGCGGCAAAAACGAAGCCTCACAAAGAGTGAAACTGAAATCCCTAATGAAAATCCTGTAAGTGCTTCGAATATGTTTATATCTCCATAATAATTGCTTATTATTAGAGATGTTCCGATACCGATACCAGTATCGGTATCGGCTCCGATACTGCCTAAAACGCTGGTATCGGTATCGGGAAGTACTGGAGTTTATGCACCGATCCGATACCACGTAATAAAGCCCTAAAGAAAATCTACATTAAAGTAGTTTATTTATGTTCTTTTTCCGTTATAACTGACTGTCAAACTGGAGAATGAAAGAAAGTTCTGGGGCATTCATTGTTTGTGTTTGTTCATGTTTCACAAAGAGTTTAACCTGAGCCAGACAGACAACAAAGATAGAAATAATATCACATCCATACAGGGATAGTAGTATACAGCTGTTAAAACATAATAAAATATATGACACTCTGGTATCGGATCGGTACTCGGTATCGGCCGATACGCAAGTTCAGGTATCGGAATCGGTATCGGGAAGAAAAAAGTGGTATCGGGCCATCTCTACTTATTATAGTAAAATATTTGGAGTTGGTGCTCCTATATCAAAAGTTGCATTAACTAACTTAGATACCCAGTGTAACGTAATGATTAGAAGAGTGCGTTTGTCAACGTTTCTTGCTAGCTGTATGTGTATGAAGCATAGGTATGAAGCCAAATAATCTTGCAGCTAACAGCAGACATATAGCAGTTAGACTAGTTATTCAAAGCTAGCATAACAACCTAATTGTCCAGTCAGTGATTACGAAAGATAGCAGGACTTAATTCAAGTCTGTGAGTTGATTAAAGTGAATGTAATTTGAGCATGAACGAGTGTACATGAGCGCTTGGTAAGCTATCTAGGAAGCTAATATTATTTTTCTTAATTTAGAATCCTGCATCATGGAGAGAGAAAGAGGAAAAAGAAAGATCACTGATCACCTTTTTTCAAGGGTAAATTGTGCCTTTGTTATACCATGGCTGTTGTGTGAAATTGTAGATATATTGGTCAATTGTCCACAGGTGTCTTCATTAAAATTAATTTAATATAGCCAAATGTTTTACCATAATAATAGTAACAGCAGCCCAGCCCAGCCCAGCCAAATCAAGCTCAGCTTAGGCCAGTCAAGCAATCCCCTGCCCAGCCAAGTACAGCAGAGCTCAGCACAGCCAAGTACAGCACAGCCCAGCGCAGCCAAGCACAGCCCAGCCCAGCCCAGCTCAGTGCAGCCCAGCCAAGCACAGACCAGCGCAGCCAAGCACAGCCCAGCCGAGCCCAGCTCAGTGCAGCCCAGCCAAGAACAGCACAGTGCAGCCAAGCACAGCCCAGCGCGGCCAAGCACAGCCCAGCGCAGCCAAGCCCAGCCCAGCCCAGTGTAGCCAAGCCCAGCCCAGCACAGTGCAGCAAAGCCCAGCCCAGCACAGTGCAGCAAAGCCCAGCCCAGCACAGTGCAGCCAAGCCCAGCCCAGCACAGTGCAGCAAAGCCCAGCCCAGCCCAGCACAGTGCAGCAAAGCACAGCCAAGCCCAGCACAGTGCAGTGCAGCAAAGCACAGCCCAGTGCAGCCCAACCAAGCACAGCGCAGTGCAGCAAAGCACAGCCCAGCACAGTGCAGCCCAGCTCAGCGCATCACAGCGCAGTGCAGCCAAGCACAGACCAGCGCAGACCAGCGCAGACCAGCACAGCCCAGCACAGTGCAGCCAAGCACAACGCAGTGCAGCCAAGCACAGCCAAGCCCAGATCAGTGCAGCGCAGCACAGCCCAGCTCAGTGCAGCCAAGCCCAGCTCAGCACAGTGCAGCCAAGCACAGCCCAACCCAGCCACGTACGGCCCAGCTCAGCCCAGCCCAGTTTAAACAATGGTCGGATCAGTATCCTTGGTTATTCGTGAAAGATAACAAATCGGGATGCACAGCCTGCCAGGAGGCAAAGCGACTATTTACAACACAGAAGGGTGTTCAGATGGCAGAGGAGTGGATTAGTGGTGGTATGGGAGGATCTAATATTCGGGCTATGCGCAAGAAGATCTATAAACATAGAGACAGTTTAGCCCATCAAAAAGCTTTATGTATAGAGAAACAGAGAGAGAAAGAAGTCCTTCCAAACATGGCTGCAACAGTTACTGCTTCTGTATTTGAAGAAACTGCCAATGCTTTAAGAACTGCATATTTTGTGGCAAAGGAGAGGCTGGCATTTACAAAAATGAGCTGCTTGGTTTCTTTGCAGGAAACAAATGGTGCAAAAATGGGCCAATTGCACAGGTCAGATCACGCCTGTATTAACATGATAGAACATGTGGCTGTTAAGATGAAAAAAACGGTGATATCTAAAATAAAGAACAACGGGTCTCTCCTTAGTATTACAGTAGATGAAAGCAGTGCATATGGCATTAGTTATCTGGTCATTTATGTAAGAGCAGATGTCACAGGTAGAGGGGATGTGGAGAACCTATTCCTTGATCTTGTTGAACTTGATGAGGGAACAACAGAAAATGTATATAAGGCACTTAAGAACAGTCTGATGATGGCAAAACTGGATGATGAGCATTTGAAGAATCATCTCATCAGTATCGCCACAGATGGAGCAGCAGTGATGACAGGAAAAGACAGTGGCCTCATTGTAAGGTTAAAGAAAGATTTCCCTTCACTTAAGAGTGTGCATTGCCCTGCACGTAAACTAGAGCTGGCAGTTCACGATTCCCTAAAATGTATGACAGGATGTAACCACTTTGAACATTTTATATCAAAGTTGTACACAATGTATCACCAATCTACAAAGAATGCACGGCTCTTGTCTGAAGCTGCCTGCTAAAAATCGGGAAAATATTTACCATCCGCTGGGTTGCCAGCAGTTACAGCACAGTGCAGGCAGTCTGGAAGGATTTCCCAGCTCTTGCACAACAGATGAGAGCAGCATCCGAAGATCGCACGTACACTGATGCTGAGCGGAAGAAGTACACTGGGATGCTGAACAGACTGACCAGCACAGGCTTTGTTACAGACCTAGCCACCATGAGAGATGTGCTTCAGGAACTTAAAAGTCTTTCACTGAAACTGCAAGTGAATACCTATTCATCTTTTGTACAGTATAACATGGGTTCGTTCTATGGTGGTTTAATAAAGCTGTTAGGGGTGTAACAATATATTGTGCCACAATATATCGCAATAAAAAAAATGCTAAAATATGTATCGTGGATAGTGACAATATGTATAGTGAATAGTTCACCCAAAATAAAAATGACTGTGTGTTTAGTGTCAGTACTACATTAAACTACTATTTAATGTTGATTATAATGTATAATAATGCAATGAGGGAATATTTGTGGGTCCTGATAATGCCAAACGTCTTATGTTACCAGAATGTTAAGCATAATTGTCTAAAATAATTCAGTATTTTCAGCTTCAGAATCATGAATATTTTTATTCTGGTGTCACCATTGTCCTTGAGTTACAAGCACCAAGTCCAAATTTAAACCCACAATGTAATATCAAAGTTAGCATTTTAATCAACAGTACATTTTCTGTTAACCTTTTATTATATGTCTTGGGAGTATCGCAATAATATCTTATTGTGAGTTCAGTGTCGTGATATGTATCGACATATTGTGACATGAGGGTATCGTTACACCCCTAAAAGCTATAGATTTTAGCGTGCATTTATGGTTAGATTAATACTTCATGCCACAGAAATCTAACTATCTCTTTTATACATACATTTCAGAAGAGGAGTACCTCCCTAACAGATGCCAGCCGGGACATTAGACTGACAATGGAGGTTTTGGATGCCATGAAGACACAAGGGGGAATGTCAATGAGAGTAGCAAAAGAATCTTTGATGGAGGGAACCTTTAAGGGAGTAGCCCTGAAGGAAAGCACAGAGAAGGTCAATCAGCTTCAGTTCTTTCAGGCAGTGATCGACATCCTGTCAAGTCATCTTCCAGATTCTGAACTCACAAAGTCATTAAAACCATTAGACCCTCACAACTGGCCCAAAACAAGAGATGAACTGATCTTGTATGGGGAGGACGAGATATATGAACTTGCAAAGGATCTGGGTGAACCAGCCAGAGAGGCTGTTGAAGATTTCCGTTCCTGGAAACTGCAAGAGGATCAAAGTGGGAAGACCTTAAGAAGATTGATAGTTGCAAGCCAAACATATCTAGCAACTTCAGCAGAGTGTGAACGAGGGTTTTCTGCCATGAATGATACAGCCAGTAAGACAAGAAATCGCCTGAGGGTCAGAAGTCTCTCAGCTGTCTTGTTCGTCGACATTAATGCACCCCCATTGGAGATGTTCGACCCTAAGCCTTTTGTGCTGTCCTGGCTTAAAGAAGGGCACTGCTTATCTACTGCAAAGAAGGCAGGAAAGGAAGCAAAGAATAAGAGAGAAGACAGATCACTGTGGTCCATTATGTGTTGATGTTAGACAATACTCCTTTAAAAGGTCTAGAGCAGGGGTGCCCGCCCAGTCCTGCTCCTGGAGAGCTACTGTTCTGTAGGTCTTCTCTCCAACCCCAGTTAATATTTAATAGTTTATTGATGTCGTGTATTTTTGTTCTCAAGTATGGTTTATTAATTAGATATTTTTATAATGGCGAAGGTTGTCTGGCACCTCAGGGATGCAATCCTAGTGTTTCTGTGTTCGGTTGATGTATTTGCTTCCTAAGAAGGGGATCAGCCCATTTAAAGAAAAAGAAATAGAAATATCATATAAAGAGCCTCAAAGAGGTTTAGTGATTTATCCTTAATTTTGAACACAGATGAAGTTGTTAACAAATAAATAAAATATGTGCCTGGTCACTTGACATGTTGATTTTGAATAATGTGGTTACTATTGGATTATTGTCATTTTAATGGCTTTCAGTCATGTTAGAATATCTTACTTTTTTTTTTTTTTAACGTGTCCCTAAAGATTTTAGTTCAGGTTATAGATTGACTACTTTAAAACAAAGTAAACCATCTAATGTAGGTACAGTCTTTATAGACATCATTATTATTCAATCCAGCGGCTAGTTGTTTTACAAATTCCATTAACATAAGGGATGAGAAATGCCATTTGTATTTGATCAAACCCTTTGAAGGTGCATGGTGCTGCCATAATGAGTACACCTAGTGGATTTAGGTAACTTAGTTAACTTCCTTGCTCAAGGAAAGAATGACCTGTTATCCACTTTGTCATGTCAGGGATTTATATAAGGTGCTTAACTTTGTTGCTCCAGAATTAGAGGGTTACCTGTTAGATTATAGCCAATCCACTTCTCCAGACACCACTACAATACTGGGACTAGCCCAAACCATAAAAAACATCCCAAGACCATTATCCCACCTTCAAAATATGTCAATATAATTTTGCCTGCAGTATATAGTGTAGCAAGGTAGTCTTCAGTATTTTTTATAATTACATTTTAGGGGACCCCCCAAGAGTCCTAAGTCATTTCGAACCCTGCCTCTCCAAAAGCATAAACAAAGCGTAATCACACCATAAAACGTTAAGACACAAAGGGGTGATAGAATGATTATATAGAGTATTTCACACTGTTCCTTATGGTCTCCTAATGGGGTATGTAACATTGGTTGGGCTGAAAATGGCCTGGTTGATATTTTATTGGCCCTTATGCATCCCTGTGTTTTGGCCCTATTTGTAACAAGAGCTTTTCTTCCAAATATGGTATGCTCGTGAATATTTAGATGAGCTGTGCGCTGATTGGTTGAGCGAATTGCCATACGCACACATTAGAGATGCACGCTGATTGGTTGAGCGAATCCCCAATACACACACATTAGAGACGCGCACTGATTGGTTGAACAAAACCCCAATACATACACATTAGAGAAGCGACAGAATCTCATATTCCAGACACTGCAATGTTTCCTTACCAAATTCACTTCTGAGACTTTTTTATGTGAGAAATCCACTATATCAAGCTCAAATATGGGCCGTTTTACGAAAATTGATGGCTAATTGCAAATATGGTAAGACTGTATGTCGGACTTCAGCGGCAGTGCTGCTCGCCGCCTGGCCTGCCTGCCTTCCTTCACAGACCCCGGCCTGCTGAGCTCCGTTACGGCTGGCAGCCCTGACAGAGCTCCAGGGCCTGCAACTCCCCTCTTGCTGCTAGCTAAATGGCCCGTTGTGTGACAGTGAGAGCGCGGTCAGCGAGCTTGTTACACCAGCAATCTCTTACCACATGTTACACACCTGTCACGCAACTTATACAACATCTAACTAAATGTCTTATAAAGTCGGTGTCCGAATTCAAGTTAATGAATATTTGTGATGACTAGGGGTTTCGTCAGCTGAGACTGTCCCTTCAATCCTAGCTGTGTGTAGCTACAAATCATGGATAGCTAGCTTCATTTTCGGCGTAATTCTGAGTATATTTACAGTTTGAATTTCGTCACGCCACTTATACAACATCTAACTAAATGTCTTATAAAGCTAACAACGGTGTCCGATTTCAAGTTAATGAATTTTTGTGAATTCCAGAGTAATTCTAAGAGGAGGCTAGCTAGCTCCATCCAGCCGCAGGCTCTATCACATCCAGCCGCAGGCTCTATCAATGAGACTCGCGGACAAGAGGCGTGTATTTCACCGATCGTTTGTTTAAATAACTCAACACTTTATAATTACACACATTATAAGATTAACTGGAAACTGTGGTAAGAGATTGCTGGCGTAACAAGCTCGCTGACCACGCACACACCTGGCATTAGGAAGAGGGGAACTGCAGGCCCTGGAGCTCTGTCAGAGCACCGGCGTTTAGTAGTCCATTACCCCATAAAACGGTGACTTTGCGCGGGTATGAAGTGCCGTGGGTTGCCAGCCGTAACGGAGCTCAATCGAGATCACAGCAGGCCGGGGTCTGTGAAGGAAGGCAGACCCGGGCAGCAACCCAGGCAGCACTGGCCACTGAAGTCCGACACACAGTCGGACAAATTTTGCAATTAGACATACATTTTTGTAAAACGGCCCACATTTGAGCTTTACATAGTTGAATTTTCACATAAAAAAGTTTAAGAAGTGAATTTTGTATTGGAATAGCAGAGATCTGCGTGACCTAGATTCAGAAGACTACCTGATCTCAGGTCAGTTGTGTAGCCTATGTAAATGTTGGGGCGTGACTGTTCTCTTAATACACCCCCGGCTGTGACAAAGGTTTTGGATTTTGAGATGCTTTGTTGAGATTCGCCCGTTTTCAGCGGCACTTTCAAAATATGAGATTTTCATAGTAAAGGGGTGTCAATGGGATTTTGAGCTCATATGTATGTCCTATTTACCCATTGAACTGTCGTTATTCAACTATGACAGGGTAAAATCGGTTTTGCATTCTATCACCCCTTTAAGAAAAAACTATTTTGCCGTAATCCAATGACACGAAAAAAAAAGTAATCCACAGCGATCCGTAGATCCACAAAAAGGGTCACAGTGTATCCAGCAAGGCCTACACGCGTCACATTCACCAGCCAGCTCCAAACAGGTGGGCGAGGCCTCTCCACCTCGCCGTTTAAACAAAGTGTAATAAACGTATAAAAGTCCAAAACTACACAAAAGCCGCAATCAATTAGTAAGCTGACATCAAATGTATATACATGGCATTTAGGAAACCTTTATTGGAAAGTTGCCACGGCAAGATGTCCAGACTAGTGCAACAGTAATTTTTGTTTTTTGTGTCCTGCTGCTCCCATCGTCAGCCAGGTAATATTTTTTTTACTAAAGCAGTATATGAAATCAGATGTATTACCTACCACAATTTAGTTGTTTTGTGTTATTTAAAATATTTATAAAATATCTGGTCATGCCAGACGTAATTATTCCACTCATTTTTTAAACAATGCAATTACCCGTTTCAGCCACCAGGGGGGCAGTGCTCCTCCTGACCCCCAACAAACTCATGGGTGAGACCCATCTGGTAGCGATGTAGCAGCCAAGACTGAGAGCTACATGGAAAAATATGCACCAAACAAGCTACTTTGAAATGTTGCTGTTTTCATGAAAACAAAAGTTGGGTGACCCCCCGATATTACTGACTTTTAGTGGGCCTAGTTGTAAAGCTAGTGAATGTATTTGGTATCATAAGAAACTAGATAATCTAAGGAATCCATTGACATCAACCATGTCATGCTTGTTCATAAGTAATATAATAACGTTTCAAAGTTAGGCCATTTTCCAAACCAAACTAAAAGGCAACCAGCTAGAAATGTTTCAGTCTTCACAGTCTTAGAGCTTCTATAACATAATCATGAAAACATATTTTCTCTCCTATAATATTAAGGGTAAGGTGATTCCTGGCCTCATTAGTTATTTATTGCCTCTAATGACTGAACATCTGGTCAGTGATCTGGTCAGTGATCCTTGCATGTATCACCCTGACCACCAAAAATTCCTCTCAGGCCAGGATCTTGCAGGGTTTCTCCTCAAGCAGCTCTGCATCTTTAGCTGATCACCAGCTATTCAGGGTAACTAGACCTCCTGTCTAGAGCTTATGTACTGGAAATCAGAGAAATCACACAGCTCAAATCACTTCAATCTGTATGATAATTTGAGACTCATCTGGGATTTGGTGTCCAGTTCAGCGGCTAGAAAGTGTCAGATTGGTTAGTGATTTAATTTACATAATAGTCTAAGTAATGTACATATGGTGCAACAAGCTTCTGTGAAAAGCACTCCATAGAATAAATTAATCAAAATCTGGTGTTTTTAATGTACATAGAAACTACCTTGGTACTCCATGTTAGAAGCCAGGGAGTTTAAAGTTAAGTCTTAAAGTTTTGTGGCATAATATATGGATCATATCTGAGGTGAACACTGATAACATTTTAAAGAATCTTAAAGGAACACGCCGACTTACTGGGACTTTAGCTTATTCACCGTAACCCCCAGAGTAAGACAAGTCGATACATACCCTTCTTATCTCCGTGCGTGCTGTAACGCTGTCTGACGGTTCCAGCATTAGCTTAGCCTAGCACAGATCCTGCAGGTAACTGGTTCCAACTAGCCTACTGCTCCGAATTGTGACAAAAGTGACAAAATAACGCCAACATGTTCCTATTTACATGTTGTGATTTGTAGAGTCACAGCGTGTCCAAAAACAACGTAACATGAGACACAGCCATCTTCTAACAGTAAACAAACTGGGAACTATATTCTCAGACAGGCTTGCTGCGAGCATATCACTCCGCCCAAGTACTATATTCTTCCACCTGAGAATATAGTTCCCGGTTTGTTTATGGTTAGAAGACGGCTGTGTCTCATGTTACGTTGTTTTTTGTACACGCTGTCACTCCACAAATCACAACATGTAAATAGGAACATGTTGGTGTTATTTTGTCACTTATTGGGAGCAGTAGGATTACTGGAACCATTCATCTGCATGTTCTGTGCTGGCCTGATGCTGCTGGAGCCGTCAGACAGCCTTACAGCACACACGGAGATGAGAAGGGTACGTATGGACTTGTCTAACTCTGGGGGTTACGGTGAATAAGCTAAATTCCCAATAAGTCGGCGTGTTCCTTTAAGTAAAGACAAAATTAGATAATTGTGTGCTACAACAACTGGCAAGAAAAAAAAAGGATCCAAATTTGAAGCAATAAAGTCACAAAGTAAAGTGCAAAGATGCATGGGGTGTACGTCCCACTGCATCTGAACAAATCTCTCCAAAGCTGAAGCACCTGAGAGCAGAAGGATTTTAGCAAACAAGAAAAGCCCATTTAGACTATCACAAAGCAGCGCTTTTCTCAGAAGAGCTTTTAAAGTCTCTGCTCATGACCAGCTTTCATGTTCACTGGGAATGAAACTTGAAGTATCTTGATACTTCCTTCACATTCCTCGGTCTGACCAGCGATCAGGGCCCAGCATGTTTGACTGCCAAGTAAATCGGGTGTGTTTCTGTGGGGTCTCTTCTTTTGCCCTCTCACTCTCTCCTTCACCATCCACTCACAAAGCTGGTAACCACCTAGATTTCATATTCACTAGAAACTGCTGTACATCCAACCTCACTGTTACTCCACTCCATATCTCAGACCATTTCTTCATCTCATACTCTCTCCCACTCTCCCAAGCTCACAACCATATCTCAAGAGACACCGTACCTGTCCGCCGTAATATTCGTTCACTCTCTCCTTCTTCGAAAATCTAAACACCCAGATGATCTGCTTACTTATCAGTCTCTTCTTTCCTCCTTCGCTGCCTCTATTTCTGCAGCAAAAAGCTCCTTTTATCAAACCAAAATTGAATCCTCCTACTCAAACCCCAAAAAACTTTTCTCCATCTTCTCTAACCTGTTAGATTCCCCCAGTCCACCTCCTCCCTCCTCCCTTCTACCAATCCACTTTGTCAACTACTTAACTACTAAAAGATAGATGACATACGCTCTTCATTCTCCACCACACCTTCTGAAATCACCTTACCATCCATCACATCTAGTACTCTTTCCTCTTTCACCCCTCTCAAAAAACCAACACTCGACTCGTCTGATGTAAATAACTATAGACCCGTCTCCCTTCTTCCCTTTCTATCTAAAACTCTTGAGTGTGCCATTTATAATCAACTCTCTACTTATCTCAACCAGAACAACCTTCTTGATCCCCACCAGTCTGGCTTCAAGGCTGGTCACTCAACAGAAACCGTCCTCCTTGCTGTCACTGAGCAGCTTCACATCGCTAAAACAACATCTCTCTCTTCCATCATCATCCTTCTGGACCTTTCTGCTGCCTTCGACACAGTGAACCACCAGATCCTCATTTCGACCCTCCAGAATCTGGGTGTCTCAGGCTCTGCTCTCTCATTGCTCACATCTTACCTGTCAGACCGAACCTACCGGGTAACTTGGAGAGGATCTAGCTCAGAGCCTTGTCCACTTAAAACTGGGGTTCCTCAGGGATCAGTCCTGGGTCCCCTCCTCTTCTCTCTGTATACCAACTCCCTCGGGTCTGTCATTCAGTCGCACAGCTTTTCTTATCACAGCTACGCAGATGACACCCAACTAATTCTTTCCTTTCCTGAGTCTGACACTCAAGTAGCAGCACATATCTCGGCCTGTCAAACTGACATCTCTTCTTGGATGTCCACTAACCATCTGAACTCAACCTTGACAAGACTGAGCTCCTTTTCCTTCCAGGGAAGGGCTCTCCTACCCAGGACCTGACTATAACAATCGACAACTCTGTGGTAGTTCCCACCCAGACTGCTAGAAACCTGGGTGTGACACTTGACGACCAACTCTCCTTCACTGCCAACATTGCTGCGACCACCCGATCGTGCAGATACATGCTGCAGAACATCAGAAGGATACGTCCCCTTCTAACGCAGAAGGCGGCTCAGGTTCTGGTTCAGGCTCTAGTCATCTCACGTCTAGACTACTGCAACTCCCTCCTGATTGGCCTGCCTGCATGTGCCATCCAACCCCTGCAGCTCATTCAGAACGCAGCAGGTCGACTTGTCTTCAACCTCCCCAAGTTCTCTCACACTACACCGCTCCTCAGCTCTCTTCACTGGTTACCAGTGCGTGCCCGCATCCGCTTCAAGACACTAGTACTTACATACAGGGCCACAAACAGATCAGCCCCAGCTTACATCCAGGACATGGTCAAACCATATACCCCAACCCGCTCACTTCGCTCTGCATCAGCCAAACTGCTTGCTGCCCCCTCACAGCGAGGGAGAACTAATCAGTCAACCAAATCCCGACTGTTCACTGTCCTGGCTCCTAAATGGTGGAACGAGCTCCCCATCGACATCAGGATGGCTGAAAGCCTACCCATCTTCCGCCAAAGGCTACACCCTAAAAAATGCTGGGTTATTTCATCTACCCAACCGCTGGGTTATGAAATGTTTTACCCATTATGGGTTATTTATATGGAAGTTGGGTTAGTTTGTGCAACTCATGCGTTGAGTCAAAATCCATCAACCCAACATACATCGGTTGACCCAGCACTTGGGTTGTTTGTGCTTCGAACGTCATCAGATCATCACCAGAGTCCACACACCGAGCTCTTGTCACAGCAGAGAACCAGTCTGGTCATCCAACAAGGCAAATAAATAATAAAAGGTTTGTGTACACTAGATACATGTCTAATTCACATTGTCTGTGTTGCGTCAAATATAAAAGTACTATCTTTATATTGTGAGGCTAGTTGGTTAGTTTGGCTAACAACGTAGCTAGCTAACGTTAGCCATTTAGCAGTTATCATGGAAGCATGGATAGCCTACAGCTTATCCGTTTGGTCTGAATTATATTAATGAATTAATGAAACAAGTTCATAATGCCCATGGGCATATGGTCATGTTTATTGAGTTCACCAGGCTAATTTGCCAGCTAGTTTCAAGCTAGCCAGGTGATTCGCCAGTTAACAAACTATCTAGCTAGCTAGCTAGCTAGCTAGAAAGTTTACAAGCCAACAGGCTGTCAGTTAGTTGCTCTGCTAGCTATATTATTTTAACTGGCTATAAATGAACGCGCTTGTTTTTCCTGAAGCTTTTAATGTGAAATGTGAAGGCATAACAGTGTATGACTGATTAAAGTATGTAAAAACAGTGAGATAACCTGATATGTCTGACTAAATGCATTTATGTGCATTTATTTAAGTAATGTGGTGACCCACAATAGATAAGAACAAATGCTTATTTAAAATGGCAGCCTGGCAAACGACAAGGGCCACTTGAGTTAAGGGTTAAGAAATATATAATAAAAAGTTTGGGAACCACTGCTGTACTGTTGTACTGACACTCGTGCCCTGAAGGCTATGCTTTGAGCAGCACAAATATTCTTGTAAAAAGGTAAAAACAATTCACATGCATGCAATTTGTCACAGGAATTGTATAGGTAGAGAGGGAGGATTGTGATGCTAAATAAAATGGCTGTTATCTTCACATTGGATTACATTCTGCTGTTAGTCTGCATTGCTTTTACATGGTGATATCTGAATAGTTAATACAATAGCAATTGTATCTTTGCTTAAGCTCTTTTTGTGTTTGTTTCAGATCAATGGATAGCTTTGTCATTAACACTTTGACAGAGTGCCAGACCTTGTAGAAAGATTTAAAAGGTAAGAAATATGTTTTCCCATCCACAGCATATCAAGTCTGCATTGCTTTACGGCATTACGGCTTTGCAAACATTGCATTTTGCTGTCTTGCTCTTCGGTGTTTCCAGTGTAAAGTATATCCACACAGCGGACATGTTGGCTAGCCACAATGCTGCTTAATGCTATCCTGCTAGCTGGCTGCAAACTGTGGAATGGATTTCCTGAGCGGGGGCGTGCCTCATAACTTTGTGTCTCATTGAGCCGCGCCTCCGTTAAGGAAATCCATTCCACAGTTTGTAGCCAGCTAGCAGACTAGCCAGCAGGAATCACCTGTGGAGTCATTTCAGCAGACGTTAAAGCGCAGACATGGCTCATGGATATCGAAAATCTCCGCAGGTTGGATTGGGAAAATCTGATATGTGAATAATGGTGGTATCGGTCCCGATACCGATACTGGATCGGATTGGCCCCATCCCTACTCAGAACTGTCAACATTCGTCTTTGGGACGGTATCCGCGACAATACCAGTTCTGCTGCTGAATGACACTTCTTCACTCCAGATTTCTAAATGTCAGAAAAGGATAGTCCTTGCCGGGCTCACGGCTGCAAAGAAAATGGTGGCGGTGCGCTGGAAGCCCACTATGATCATTAAGCAATGGCTTCTGACCTTCCTTGACATAGTTTATATGGAACTTTCAACAGCTCGCATCAATGGTGCTAGACAGGTGAATGTAGATATGTGGCTTTTAATGGCAGAGACATTAAAAGGCCGACTGCAATTACAGCTGCCAGCCCACGGGGTCCTGGGGAGGGTTGGTTGATATTGTTTTAAGTGTACAGTTCTTATTTCATTTTAATTCATTAATGTAATTTTTATTTTTTATCTCATTTATGTATTTATTTTTATTTTTGGGGAGGGGGGGTGTTACATGTATGTTCTTTTACCTATAACATACTGCTGGTTGTGACTATGTGTGTTGAATAAAAAAATTTGATCACAAAAAAAAATGAAGTGACCTGTTTGATATCCTCCCTATGAATGGACAAAGGGGTATGATCCCCCACCGACCGAGGGTCAACCACCATCTCCTCAGTTTTTTTAATGTTAATGGTGAGATGGTTCTTGTCACACCACAGAACAAATGTGTTAACCTCCGTAAAGTACAGTGATGGATCTGAGTTCTGGTGAAGCAGACTAAGAATGGCAGTGTCGTCAGAAAATTTAAAAAACAGGTTGCCCGGGAGACTATTAGTACAGTCATTAGTATAAAGGGTGAACAGGACCGGTGAACTTATACAACCCTGAGGTGCACCTGTAATGATGCATTTTGATTCAGAAAGCGAGTCGTTAATCCTAACATTTTGGGTTCTATCTGTTAAAAAAGAATAAAACCATTTAATAATAGAAGGATTAACATTCATCTGAGTCATTTTCTGTAAGAGCAGATGAGGCCGTAATGTATTAAAAGCAGAACAAAAATCAATGAACAAAAGGCGTGCATAGGCCTTGGGATCTTCCAGGTGCTTAAGAGTTAGGTGGGTGATGCTATTAATTGCATTGTCTGTACTCCTCCCCTGCCTATAAGCAAACTGGAGTGGATCTAGCTCAGTATTGACTTCAGATTTCAGTATGGATACCGTGTATTTTTCAAAACATTTCATGACAACAGAAGTTAAAGCCACCGGTCTATAATCATTGTTTTCTGTAGGACAGGGTTTCTTTGGAATGGGAATAATGGTAGATTTTTTCGAGAGAGCAGGAACCAGATGGGAATCTACAGACCTCTGAAACACAGGGCACCATGCAGGGGTTAGCTCTGCAGCAAAGGTCTTAAGGAGAAAAGCAGAGATGCCGTCCGGGCCTGCAGATTTCTTTTTACATACATGGCTGAAAAGTGACTGAATTTTGAGGGGATCAACTACTAACCTAGAACAGGGGTCAGTTGTAAATGACTGTAGTACATTATTACATTCCAAAGAATAGTCCTGTGTATCAAACCTCAGAAAGAAATCATTAAATTCATCTGCTTTACTACTCTATTGTCTCGGGTACCACACTTGACATATTGTTCGAATCCAGGAAGGGAAAGTTCCAATTAACAGTGGTTAAAATCTCCAAGAATAAAAAACGGGGCTCCCGGAGTGCTTTGCAGTTGGTGGTGGACACAATCTGCAACACGAGCTGCAGCTCGGGCTGCATTCCCGCTGGGTGGCACATACGCTGAGCAAATTATGATATTGCCAAACTCCCTCGGGAGGTAAAAGGGTCTTTGAGAAATGCAAAGCAGTTCAATGTCAGGGCTGCACACAGTCTCTCTGCACCAGCTGTCACTCACAAACACACAGATACCTCATCCTTGACTTTTCCCCGAAGTTTTATCCCTCTCTGCACGGACAAGGGAGAAACCCTCCAGCTTGATTAAAGAGTTGGGGATGTCTTCGTGGAGCCAAGTCTCAGTAAATACCAGCAGGCCCACCTCACGGTATTTAAAACATACCCTCATGTTGATACGGAGCTCATCCATTTTGTTTTTAAGAGAGCGAACGTTGCTTAGGATCATACCGGGCAGCGGAGGTCAACTGCCTCTCCGGCGGAGACGCTGTCGGGTCCCCCCACGTCGGCCTCTCTTCCGTAGTATTCTGCGAAACGGCAGGATTTTAAATGCCTCGGGCAGGTTGAATAAATCCATGGGCGGCAATGTTGTTCTTGTGTAACGGAGAGACAACAGCGTGTCTCTGGAGTAGATACTGTAAGTGGTAGCCCGCCCTCCAAGTGTGAAAAAGTTTGGCACAACCTTAAAAGCTGCCAGACAATCAGTACCAGTAATAGTCCTTGTGCAAATAATGCAATGGTGCTCCTCTAAAGATGAGTAAAAACAAAACATAGATAAAAACAGCAGCAGCAGAACACGAGCACACGAGCATACGAGTCCGGGTCGCCAGCAGAGCAGCGCCACCGGTTGCTCACTAATGGAGGGACATGAATAAACATTACCTGTAATGTATGAAACTATAATAGAATAACTTATGTTAACAGAAACATTTTATTGGTAATGGTGGTTAACAATGAAGACAACTCCCATGATCCCACGCAACTTCACAATTTCATCAAAAGTCTGCGTTGTACATCCATGGTTTCAACTGAGAGACCACTAGCGGTAGAAAATTACATAAGTTTAACTGATATGGTTGTATTGGGTGTAAACAAAATAAGCTGTTAAAATACACTGCTTTAGGCACATGGATATCAGTTCCCTTGGGATTTTATAGTCTTTTGTATTTTCAGCATTACATCGCACACAGTGAGTGTTAGATTTTATTCATGACTTTCATTATGCAGAGTTCTGGAAACCACTTTTACTTCATGTGCAGCACTTTCTGTTATGAATGGCTGTGTTGCACTTTCTGCCACTTTTGCCTTCAGCTTGAGTTCCTTAATTCCCTCCTCTGCATTTCCTGTACTTTATCATGTCCAGCCCGGCTGCATAAAGCATATCCAAGGGTCAAGGGTTAAGGTCAGACAATTAGATTCACACAGCCACTTTACTGGTGACTTAAAAAGTAAGACAATTATCGGAAATGAATATGATAGATGCCATTGTCTGCTGCTGCTCTGCTCAGTCAGATCTTAGCAGGGCTTTGCGTTATGATTACTGAGTATGCATCCACTGTATTAGTTTGAATAATGACACTTTCCGTGCAGCTGTTTCTGTTTCATCACAGATAATATGATTATTAGTTAGATGTGCTATGCTCCCACAGTCATCACTCAATCAGAGGGGTCAAGGTTGATGGCATTACTGCAAGATTTGGATGCAGTCGATGCTATGTGCTCACTAAAGGAAATTCATAAATAATCCATTTTCCAAACTGTGAGCAATTGCCTTTATGACTTAGATGGCACAGTTTAACCTTGTGTTGACTTCGGGTCAAATTGACCTGTTTTTCAATTTTTGTTTTATATCAGAAAATATGCGACGTAGAAATAAGGGTTAAACAAGGGTTAAATGGAATTCAGTAAAATAATTGTGAAAAATAAGACTTTTTTTCCGAATGTGCAGTTTCACATGAGGCCATTTTTCTTTGTGGAGATACTAAAGAATATTTCCGAACACTACACTGTGTGGCTTCTTTGAGTAGCTTAAATCTTAGAGTAAATCACCTCCATAGTGCAATTCAGGTTCAGATTTTGTTGTGCAATTTGCACTACAGAGTTCAGTGTTTTCTAGCAGCTTTAGCTTTTGACACCTGTTATCGCACTGGTTTTACTATCTGACACCCAATAACATTTGAAGAGCTATTCCTTAAGGACAGCAACAAAGGTACTGAGGGGCATATTGCTGCAGCTGGCTCAGTCTTATACTGAGTGCTGTTAAGGATTTGCAGTACTGAACTTTTGCGACCTGATCTGTGGCGGGTCACCGTCGAGTTTATATCAGTAATTAATCTCACAGCTCAACCCCCTTCCCTGTTATGAAACAAATCTTGTTAGGAAGTGCTGCCAACACCATCTCCATCTCACTAACCGACTTTATTTGTAACTCTCCATGCTCAGACTGGAAATATGTTGGAGAGGGGTTTGGGAAAGATTAGCTCAGTTCATCTACATGAAGCAGCAGGGACAGGAAGGAAGCTTGAATCTGGCATGTGATCTGAAAAATGGAGTCTCCCCACACTGTCTTACTTTCTTTCCAAGGGCTGGAATAGATGAGTTCATGAAAACCAGATAGAGTATGGCCCTTTCGCTTTATCCTCGCAGCATGGCTTCTATACAGCATCCTCTGGTTTATTGTGGAACAAGCTAGAGCTGTCAAAGGCTCAGAGATAAGATCCAGAGAGACTCGTTTCCATCCCTCTCTGCATCCCCCACAGCTGGCAGCAAGCAACAGTAACCTTTTCCATCAATGACAGATGCTTAAAGCAGCGCGGGGACTTGGAGGCATCATGTTTGACTTCTTTCAAATTAGCACAATTTTTTGGTTGTTGTCTTCTCCTGGCTCTGCTTATCAAGGTGGCTGCAATCAGTCAATTCACCGTGAATAATTACATGCCCGGGGATATTGAGCACATGATGAACATTCTGCAAACACATAATGCTCAGTTATTCATAAAACCTTAAAAAAACTATTTAAGACATGAACAAATCAAACGCACCACTTGACACTCCTTACAGGAGACTTCAAATGTCTCAGGCCTCAATCACACTGCTCCAGTTTAAATGAGATCCAGTCACCAGAGTAAGACAGGTCTAACAGTTCCCCTTTATATTAGCGTGCTAATGAGGTCCCAGTGTGATACTTATTAATGAAACCATCCAGGAGGCCAATTGTCCATAACTAATTATCATATGCTAATTGGCACACTAAAGGGCAGAAAGAGGACTGGTTTTGTTTGCCTGCATCTCTCATTTGTTATTTTTCTCTGTGCGTGCCTTGTATAAAATGCGCTTTATCAGTGTTGTTATGGCACAACTCAAATGCGTCTTAAATATCATTACCACTGCACTGTCTATAAACAAGAATGTATCTGCATGTGAGTATGTAATTTGGAAATGTACAAAATGTTAATATCCAGCATATAATGACCTTGGTGGTGTACCTCAGAGAAAACAATAGCTTTGACTGTCACTACAGTCACACTGATGTGTGATTATTATTTTGATCACAGCATTTTGCTCTGTCTAAGGTGGTCTTGATAAGCCAGGTGTAACAAATTCTTAATGCAATATTGCACATTATTCTCATTGCCATTCTAGGCACTCCGAAGTATGAAAAAGAGTGAAGAAGAAATCTCCTATAGATCCCACTGATCTGAGATAGAATGAACCCAGATGAATAGCACTGGGTACAATTACACTTAAGAAGGGAAGAACATTGGGCGGCACCTGGCAACAGACCATATTGGTTCAGTTCTGGTTCAGCGTGCCAGAAAATGGGACAGGGACCACAAACAAATACAAATAACTGCTATTGCTTTAGAGATTGCAGCTGACCAGCTCTGCAAACTGAATATAGCAATAGGTTCTGGTTCAGAGCGCATCACAAAGGAAGGGGTCCTGCTGGAAACATGTGGGGAAAGCTGCTACCTAGTGAGAAATACAACATCAAGATTGGTCTCGTAGTGGCACTGATCTGGAAATTATCAATCTGGACATCACATTGTGTCAAAGGGATGCCTGACAGGCTAACCAAACAGCACAGACAAATTGGCAGGATTGCATGGCACCCATTTGTCTATGGTCCATGTGTTCCTGTGTGAAAATCCATGCCATCCCCACTGCTCCCCTCGGTCTTAGCATATAAAAAACGTCCAGATTCTATTTTGCTTATTTAGGTGGTCATTAGGCTTGTGGCAATTAGCTATGCATGATGAAGCCTTGAGGTAGGACAGAGGTATCGTTTTGGATTCCCATTAGCTCATTTGTGTAGGGTCATTAGACAGTGCTACGAGAGCCACACAAGTTGTTTGCTGCACGGCAATGCACATAGCAGGAGGACTGGGGTTGACTCTGGTGGCTGATAGGCTTTCCACACTCAGCAAATAGGGATATTTCAATGTTAATGATTATGGTGCACAGCAATTCTTGAAAAAGCCATTACAATTCGCTGAATTCTTCGTCATCTCCAGTTAGCAATTCCCTGCAGTTACTCCGGACAATGATTTTTTTTTAAAGGTTGTTGAACAATGTAAAGTCATTGGATAATGTCAGAGTTTGAACTAATAGCCATGTCTGATTTGAAGCTTTTATATTGAAAAAGGATTCTCACTATACCTTTTATGGAGTGTGACAACTCATCAAATCAGAGGACTCAACATGCATTTACATCGCTGCTCAATTACATCACCAGAAACATGTGAATTACCTTATACTGCAGTAAAATGCATTAAGATAAAAATAAAATGGCCTAATGGCCTGTGATGCCAATGAGTATTATCATTTAAGCTCTGAGAAATATTGTCAGTATAATTGTTCACCCCAATAATACAGGCGTGTGTGGGCTTGATGGATGGCAGATTTTCATTGGCAAGCCATCATGTCATGCCAATACTTTCCGGGGAAGAAAATATTTTTATGCTGAGAGTGCTATGTAATGGAGATGTTCAATGAGGAGACAGTGTTTTGTCTGTTGAGGAAAGCAATGGTGGACCATAATAAGTTTGCCATCTCCTGAACCTCAGAAAACATGCTTTCATGGTTTCCTTTTTTTTCTCCAAATAGTATTGTATCCACGCTTCCACCTAGACACACTGATGTGGAGCTGCGGCTTCTGAGAACATATCGATTAGCCAATCTGAGAAAAAGGTGGAATTTCAAACAGGTTCCTGATAACCGAAGGCTAAAATCATTCATCACCCTGGACTGCTTCAAATTTAGACATAAAAAAGCTACCTTATGGATTGATCTTGGTGATCATATAATGGATTTCACCAGTACCAGACTGAAGACTGTAATGGGTTTCTATGCCGGCTGGCTATCGGAAGGCTGTCAGTTGCACCGGCTCTCCATGGAGTGCTCTATACATTTGCTGGAGGCTCCTTGTACCTGCTCTTAGGGGACCATATAGTAAATTTATTTCAGAAGCACTGAAGGAAACTAGAGAAAGAAACATTAGCAACTCCTGTAGGCAGAAATATACTACATATAGACATCTTTTTGTAATTCATGTCTACCATGCAAAGATGCAGTTAAAAAAAAAGAAAGAAATTGCAGCCAATACTCTCCAAACTCTCCACAGAAAATGGCCGTAGTTAATAATTTAATCCCAATTTGATACAGAATATTCACTGAGTCAACAGCAGATGACTGCAGGCTATTTTGCAATATAATGAATAAGTTACATGTGAATCAAATTAAGCAAATGGAGCAACTGACAGAATTATGTGAACGGCATTCTTGAGATGGAACAATTTCCTTTGCAAGTCTGATGACTGATTTTCCAGTTAACTGAACGGCTGGTGCATTTGTCCTGTTCATTGACAATAACCCGTCATTTGGAGCACTTAATCTAGTCGAGGACAGAGCACAGCTTTCAATTAACTCGTCAAATAGGCCATGTGACATATCCATCATGTGCTTGGCAAATTATATTTCAAACCACAATGCTAGGGCACACCAGGCATTTATCTCAGAAAAGAAAATAAGTCTCTATCTATCTATTCTTTAAAGGCTATAATTAATTGTGTAAAGCACTACAATTGTATAACTGTAAAGAACTATAAATATATTTATATATATTATAAACACCAGAGGTGGGGGACTCAAGTCGCAAATCTTCACTTGAGTCCGACTCGAGTCGCAAATTTGAGGACTTGAGACTTGTTTGATTGACAATAATAAATGACTCGACTAACTTTGACTTGGTAATCAAGACTTGCGACTTGACTTAGACTTGAGACAGGTGACTCCAAAAGACTTTTTAATAATGTAATATAAAGTAATATTTGCTTTTTTCAAGATATTGAGCAGTGGCCCAAAGTCAAATATTCAAGTAAATTTGCCACTGAAGACCAGCCAACAGACTGATCTTTTTTTTTATTATTCTTTTAAGTTGGTTAATATAGCTGAAGAACTTTTAAGTGTTAGTAATGTAACATTAGTCTGTCTATATTGTTGTTTTTAAATTATTATTGTGCTTTGTTAACATAGTAAGTAGTAATTAGTAAGTTGCCATCATATAAAAATAATAACATTTGGATTCAAGGATTATGTAGTTGATGACCGTAGTACGAAGAAAACAGCGGTGTGCTAGGTCTTTAGCTCAAAAATCATGGACACGACCACCACAACATCTAACTTCATCCGTCACTACAAAACCCACAAAGAAAGGTACGTGAATGTGTCTTTTTAACTAAATAAATCGGCTGGTTAAATATTACCTAGTCTTTTTAAACTGAGGAAACTGGGGTAGATCATTGGAATCTTGTATGATTTGTGACTTGTTTGACTTATAACAGGCACTTGACTTGACTTGCTTGATTCTCACCACAGTGACTTGAAACTTGCTTGTGACTTGCACATGTGTGATTTACTCCCACCTCTGATATACACACAAACACACTCTAAATGAATGATTTTCTCCATTTAGAGACACGAATGGACGCTTTACTGCTCCTCTACGCCTGTAGGCTACATTGATGGTACTGTATTAATGTGTGAGTGTTAACGATTTACTTTAATGATTAAAGAGATAGCTTGTAAAATGTTTCCATACATGCAGTAATACAGCCACTACAGCTAATAGTGTGGGACATTTAAGCAGCAAAACTAAACAGTGTAGTTATAAACTTGACAGAGGAAACAGAACTAAAACTTTCACTTCTGAAATAATAATAATGAAGTTATGCTGATGCTCTGATTATTCACATTGTGGAGAACGTCATTAATATTTTCCTCATTAATTATGTATAATTTCACTCATCCGCTATTAATCAGAATGTTAATTTATATAATCCAACCGGTCCGATCCATGGATTAACCACGTGGATATAACTATATTTTATTCCTCTCTCCTTCCCTCTCTCTCTCTCTCTCTCTCTCTCTCTGTCACAACTCTTTGTTTACATGGCATGGGGATTCGATTATAGCTCCATAGCCGAGCGTCCTCATGCCTCTATGTGCATATTTAGGAATATGGACGTCCTTTAAAATGGTGTGCTGAGAATGATTTCTGAGTAACAAGCCGGAGGATGATGGTGCATTTGAGGAGGTACAAATTCTGGAATTGGGAAAGGCCCCATGGCTTAAGTTGTGCCCACAGCTAACTCATATAATTCATAACAACATTATCTGATGTAAGGTGACCTTGAGTGTTTTGAAAGGCACCTCGAAATAAAATGTATGATTGTTATTGATGTCATTATTATTATATTTATATTTACTGTTTAAACTGTCTACCCCAAGCTCCTCACGGATGACTCAGCTTCTCACCCTATCTTTAAGGGAGACGCCAGCCACCCTCCTGAGGAAACTCATTTTGGCCACTTGTACCCTGGATCTTGTTCTTTCGGTCATGACCCAGCCTTCATGACCATAGGTGAGGGTAGGAACGAAAATTGACCGGTAGATCGAGAGCTTTGCCTTCTGGCTCAGCTCTCTTTTTGTCACGATGGTGCGATAAATTGAATGTAATACCGCACCCGCTGCTTCGATTCTCCAACCAATCTCCCGCTCTATTGTCCCCTCACTCGCGAACAAGACCCCAGGGTACTTGAACTCCTTCACTTGGGGTAAGGACTCATCCCCTACATGGAGTAGGCACTCCATCGATTTCACACTCGGCTGTGAACCGATCCTGTGAGTGCTGAAGGTCGCTGGCCGATAATGCCATCAGGACCACATCATCTGCAAAGAGCAGCGATGACATCCCCAGCCCACCGAACTGCAAACCCTCCCCACCCCTACTATGCCTCGATATCCTGTCCATAAATATTACAATATTACAAATAGGATTGGTGACAAATTGCAGCCCTGGCTGAGGCCAACCCTCACCTGAAACGAGTCCGACTTACTGCCGAGAACCCGGACACATCCCTCGCTTTGGTCATACAGAGATTGGACGGCCCTAAGAAGGGACCCCTTCACCCCATACTCCTGCAGCACCTCCCACAGTATCTCCCGGCGGACCCGGTCATACGCCTTTTCCAGATCCACAAAATGTAGACCATACCATGTTGGGCATACTCCCAGGCTCCCTCCAGGATCCTTACGAGAGTGAAGAGCTGGTCCATTGTTCCATGACCAGGACGGAATCTGCATTGTTCCTCTTCAACCCGAGGTTTGACTATTGGCCGAACCCTCCTTTCCAGCACCTTGGAGTAGACTTTACCAGGGAGGTAACAAGGGTGTGTAATTGGCACACACCCTTTGGTCCCCATTTTTGAACAGGGGAACCACCACCCCTGTCTGCCACTCCTTAGGTACTGTCCCAAACTTCCACGCAACGTTGAAGAGGCGTGTCAACCAAGATAGCCCCTCCACACCCAAAGCTTTAAGCATTTCTGGACGGATCTCATCAATCCCTGGGGCTTTTCTACTGTGGAGTTGTTGGACTACCTCAGTGACTTCCACCAGGGAAACTGACGACAATCCCCCATCATCCTCCAGCTTTGCCTCTGACACAAAGGGCGTATTAGTTGGATTTAGGAGTTCCTCAAAGTGCTCCTTGTGTGGGTCCTCCCACAGGCCCATGGAATAGAGAGGGAGGTGCCACGTTGCTTTTTCGGGCTGTGCCCGACCGGGCTCCGTGGCAAACCCGGGCCCCCTCGCTGACGAGCCCTCCATCTGGGCCTGGCTCCAGACGGGGGCAACGGGCTTCCGCCGGGCAGGGTAACTTCACCTCTTCCTCGATGACTCATAGGGGTTTATGAACCATTCTTTGTCTGGCCCCTCACCTGAAACCACTTTACCAAGAGAGACCCTACCAGGAGCACCAAGCTCCAGACAACACAGCCCTCAGGTTCATAGGGACACACAAACATCTCCACCACGATAAGGTGATGGTTCCCATCCACCAACACAATCTATTTTCGTTTTCTGTGACTTTTGTATACAGATACAACAAGCAAGATATTCTGTGTTCATAAGTCACCTTTCAAGCTGCTGACATGCATATTTTTTAACTTTGAAGAGAGCCAGGCTAGTTGTTTTGCTCTGCAGGCAAAGAGGGCAACTGCCACAAGGCCCCAGATTCCTAGGACTCCCAAAAGGTTTACTGTGTGCCATTCCGTTTGTTATAATGTGATAACTTGTAATTCCATTTGGGAATATTGAAATATGTAAACTCACATTATCAACTGACATGATCAAGGCCTAAATTTGTTTAATCTTTTCAACCAGGACCCTATTTTCCTATGTATTTGTTTGTAAATGACTGATGGCAATAATGATCTTTGACATTGGTCCAGTGTTGAGAGGGAACACTGTGACCCGGCAGCCGCAAACCGGGCTGCAATGTAATCCTATAGGGCAAATTTGCATCATCCAGTTTGTCCACTAAAAGAGCTGTTTATGACACTGAGATGCTCAGATTGTTGTTATAAGTGTGGAAAGGATCCCTACAGAGATACACCTTTTTTCTTAAAGAGTAAAATCGTCTTTGTTTAACCAGACACAGCCCTAGAGCGCTATCACCAAACCCACCAGACTAAATAAAAAATACTTTAAGGGTGTATAGAGCCAGCATATTTTCACTTGTAAATCTGTAAATTATATGCAGAGGTGGAAAGTAAGTTCACTCTTTTACACTTACTTTACTGTAATTAAGTAGTTCATTTCTGTACTTTCTGTACTAGTTTTTAAAATCTGTACTTTTACTTTTACCGAAGTATGTTATGTTTGAAGTATTGTACTTTGTACTGTGCTACATTTTAAATAAATTAAATTAATTAAATAAAAAAACTGCAAGAAAAAGATTGCACCTGGAAACTACTGCCGTGAATGATGGACACTCAATGGTGTTTTAAGCCCCCAACGTCGACATCAAGGCAGCGCTGCGACCGTCTTCAAGGCACCTAACCCTAACAACCCTAAGCCTATCCTTAACCCTAACCCTAACCATTGCCTAATCCTAGTGCCTTCCAGGCAGCGCTGCCTGGAAGATGCCGTTGGGGGCTTAAAACCCCAAACACCATGATGGACAGGATGGGCAGCACCAGTTTGTGTTTACTGGCACTAAAATCACAAGAAGAATGGAGATGGACAAGTCAGACACCAGTGGTGCAGACCAAGCTATAAGTAAAACCCAATTACCCAATTACAAAAGGATGCACAATTGGCTAATTTCCTCCTGAACAGGTAAGCATTTACTTCAGGCTAATTTATCACGGCTACAAGGGACGCGCATTTTTTGTCATTTCAACACTTGTGTACTCACATTGAATTATATAGCTAGGTACCCAAGTTGGTTACCTAGCAAAAACAATTGAGACACAGCCAGTAAAGTGATCCCGACTGGTCCTGGCTAAGGCCGCCATGTTAACCCTGCTAACTGTTAGTTCACGTCATTTCCTTTAAAGGTGTAATCTGTAATACTGACAGCTAGTGTTTCAAATAGTTACTGCAGTACAAATTCAAAATACTGGAGAGAGTCGTCTCCCCCGCCCCCTCCTCCCCAGACTCGAAGTTCACGGAGGTTGCCAGTCTGAGACCGCAGCATCCGTTGCTAGACGCTTGTCTCAATAGCCCTGGCCATATTTGAACGACCACTTCAGCTTTAGGTGCAAGAACGGCACCAGCTTTATTATGCAGTGTAAACTGTGTTTGCCCAAAGAGACCAAACTAGCAGCTTATAAAATCTCAAACCTGTGCAAGCATGTAGAGGTAACGTTAAGTAATACTTGTACCATTGCATTGGTAGTTATATAAAATAATAAATAATTATAATAAATAGTTTTCATAGTGTAGTAAAAAGCTTTGCTCAAATTAGCCAAAAAGACATCAGTGCATGACATCGCTGTTGGTGGACATTACACATTACACTCTGTTTAAATACATAAAGTCTGGTGGGATAGCACTTTCATGGATGTTTTTATGTTTAAAAAAAAGATCTTTCTCTTTAACAGAAAGGTGGACCTCTGTAGGAACCCTTTCATAATGTTGTCAGACACTTGGAACAATAATCTGAGCATGTAAATGGAAAAACAAGCACTTTTGTGGATGTAAATTGAAGGTGCGCGATTGCCTAAAACTTACATTGTAGCTTGTTTTGCAGACTGCTGACTGCAGTGAACTTACTTAATACTGGACCAATGTCAAAGGTTGTTGTTCCCATCAGCCACTCAAACACAAAAACATAGGGAAATAGGGTCCAAGTTGAAAAAAATTAAGTTACTCTTTAATTTGGGTCCTGATCATGAGGCCCTGTCCAGAAGAGGGGCCATGTGAAAACCTAAAAAAAAAAATACTTTAATTTAATATTTCAGATGCTACTATGCATACATGTTGCATAATCTTAAATGTATTTGTTTGTAATGAAATTACCACAGAGTAAACCTGGAGCTGTGTAATACTGCAGTATAAAAACACTGTGAACACTGCAAAGTGAGGAGATGGAACGAAGGGTTACTATGGTCAATGTTTGACCCAGGACTCCCAAGCAAGTTAATAAGGCTGTGTCCATATTCATGCAAACTTGCATGTATTTTGATCAATTCAGGAAAAGGGCTTCCCATAGACAACCAGTGTAGTTTTGGTGAATCAATCCATCTGCACCATATTCATCATATCAGAGCTGGATGGCCAGCTAGTGTTGACCGGCTATATTGGCAAATGCATCAGTCCAGCCCCAGTAGACAGCTAGATTTACAGTTAGAAAAACTGCACTTCATCTACATATATTCAGTGTCAGTATGAATTCCAGTGTTAGCACTGTTATTTGATGAAGCGGTGACACCAGAGCCCACTGTACTCTCAAAATTCAATATATTCCTGAAGGAGAGCAGGCCGCACGCAGACTGTTCTCAGAAGTGAAAACGATGAAGTCTATAACACAAACTATCTTTGGTCTTAAAAATGACTAAAGGATGAATCTTCAGTGGGTAGAAAGCTGTTGATGCAGTGTCATTAGAGTAATAATTTCTCAAAGCAGGACCTTTTGGAGCCTTTGACACCTCCTCTTCCTCATTATCCCATCACTGATTGTCCCTTATGGTGGTCCTCGGGGTCTGCATCCTTCTCACTAAATTGGGAGACTTGGGATATCTCCGAGCCAATTTAGCTTTGATGTTTAATTTAAAAAAGAGTCAAATAGGAAGTGACATCCCAGTGGAGAATATTATGTTAATCACAAAAATGTTAATCAAACCCAAAGGGATAATTCCTCCTCCTTTATCAACTCTATACTTCAATCTGCCTCTGCTTATGCTGGTGAATGCATAGACAAATAATTAGTGTTCAAAACATTACTTTTGCTTCCTTTTAACTAAAAGGTTTCCTTAATCCTCCTTCATTGAAATGTAATACAATCCCACAGCCAAGGAGGTCTCTCATCAAGCCACAAAATAATCTTTTTTCACATAAATTCGACAACATATAGATGTCTTCCTGTATATTGCTCAGTAAATATTTTCTGGTACAAATGACTAGATTAAGAAAAGAGAAGGTCAAGTGTTATCTCTATAAACAAAACAAAAAAACTGATAACTATTATGATTAAGACACCCATCAACTTCATTACATTTCATTAATGGATTTCTTGCCTGAGATACAGCAAACTATAGGCTATCTAAATGGATGATAATTATTTTATACCAAGGGTGTTATTTTTTCTGTACACAGATGCAGCGAAACTCTTCTCAGTACAATGTCAGTGGAAAACAACCTGTAAAGTCAATGGGGGCCATGTAAAATGCTTGATTCAATTAAGTGCATTGTGCACTTGAGGGCAAATTTCACTCACAGTTCAAACCAATGAGTACCCTCAGACAAAATGTATCATCCCCACAGGCTAGTTCATTCACCTGCACATTTACCACAAAGCCAGTGTCTCCATTTCTACCATTTTATTAGTGTTAATTTCTCCTCAGGGATATGGGAGGAACATCAAAGCACAGGGTCCTTTTTTGAGATGCCGAAAAGAATGAACAGCTCTCACTACTCACACTGAGTGATGAACAATGTCCTGACATGGCAGCTAACAGTTATGTATCACCCTTCTTCCTATATGTGACACATTGAAATGATAGGCGTTACAACGTGGAGTGATGGATTCTGCAGTATAGCGGGAGCTTACGTGCAATGGTTGAATTGTAGAGTAGGATATTTATCTCAAGGTTGGTCTAAAATTAAAGGGGTTTGAAGCTTGACAGTGTCAAGGTTATGGTCACATCAATTCATTTCCCTTATTTTCTTATTTCTAAGGCATAATTAAAAATTATTTCAGATTCAGAATAACACATTCATTGAATTCCATAGCTAAATTTACATTAGGTGCTGCTGTATCTTTAACTGTAAATAACTGTATTTCTATTTTTTAGGAGGATATACTTTTTACAACCAAGACAAACTTTAAGTCAGATGTTAGACAAGCCAAAAGATAAGTACAGGGGAATGCAATGGATTTGTGCAGCAATAAAAGAAGTCAACTGCATTATAATACCAAATTATTTCACACAGCCAATGAAAACAAAATTCCAAGTTTTATTGGAATTACTCACATCAGCGGTCACAGCACATGAAGAAAAACACTTATACAGATGTCACAGGTTTTATTTAATGCCCTTGCTGCCACCTTACTTTTTTTTCACTTTATGAGGTTTTTTAACATTAATATGAGTTCCCCCAGCCTGCCTATGGTCCCCCAGTGGCTAGAAATGGTGATAGGTGTAAACCGAGCCCTGGGTATCCTGCTCTGCCTTTGAGAAAATGAAAGCTCAGATGGGCCGTTTTGGAATCTGCTTGTTATGAGGTCATAACAAGGAAGGTTACCTCCCCTTTCTCTGCTTTGCCCGCCCAGAGAATTTGGCCAACCCATGAGAGAGAGACATCATGGCTTTCAAATAAGAAAAGTGGCAGTTGGTCAATGCCACACCCCCACCCTCCACCTTGCCCCTCCCACTCTCCTCCTCAATAGCTTCAGACACAGAAATGGCACATACTAAGGAAAGCTCATTGTGGGACTGGCTCTAGTGGCTGTAGTTCTGCACCAAAGCTGAATTTCGGGGAAGAGACTTCAGATACAGTATTAAGGGACCACTAATGTCTATATAAAAGCATCCAAAGAGCACCATGTCATGGGACCTTTAACTCCTGTTAACAGAATGGATGACAGGATTTTAGGATTTAAGAATAAACCCATGAATAAAACTCACAGGACTTTCTTTTGGTAGACCTGATAATCATCTTACTTAAACATCACATTCATTCAGCTGTGGAACCACATTCACGGTAAGTAATTAAATATGTTATAGAGGATCTTTCGTTAACACTGACACTAACTCCAGTGTTTTTCAAAGTCAGACCTGACTTTAGCTAACGCTAGTTAGCCAAATCTTTTAAGTGTGTGTTTGTTGGTCAAACGCTAATTAGCGCTAGCTGAAATGAGGTCGAAGAGACACTGAAGTATAACCTTAACGTTATGGTATTTTTTTCACGCCATTAACGTTTGTCAGAGACTGACTAAAGTGAATAATTTAAGAAACTTGAGCAATATATGTCGCAGTGCAGAGCCACAGCAGTTACAGTAGGTACATGTACAGGACTGCAGGCAGTGGAAGTAACATAGAATAACAGTACATGTCTTTTTTTGGTTTATAACAGTGCACTCTACATGATGTGATTAGTGAACATAACTACTATAATATTGGGCAATTGTATGTTAATATTTCTGACTGAGCAAGATTTTGGTGCAGCTTCAAAATGTAGTTTGAATCTGAGTTGATTTTACTACTAACCATGCTTTCTGAAACATAACCCAGGAAAACAAAATCACATTTGAAAATCCATCCATCCATCTTCGTCCGCTTATCCGGTGTCGGGTTGAGGGGGGAGCAGCTCCAGCAGGGGACCCCAAACTTCCCTTTCCCGAGCCAAATTAACCAGCTCCGACTGGGGGATCCCGAGGCGTTCCCAGGCCAGGTTGGAGATATAATCCCTCCACCTAGTCCTGGATCTTCCCCGAGGCCTCCTCCCAGCTGGACGTGCCTGGAACACCACCCTAGGGAGGCGCCCAGGGGGCATCCTTACCAGATGCCCGAACCACCTCAACTGGCTCCTTTTGACGCGAACGAGATGACTGAGCTTCTCACCCTATCTCTAAGGGAGACGCCAGCCACCCTCCTGAGGAAACCCATTTCGGCCGCTTGTACCCTGAATCTCGTTCTTTCGGTCATGACCCAGCCTTCATGACCATAGGTGAGGGTAGGAACGAAAACTGACCGGTAGATCGAGAGCTTTGCCTTCTGGCTCAGCTCTCTTTTCGTCACAACGGTGCGATAAATTTAATACCGCACCCTCTGCGCCGATTCTCCGAACAATCTCCCGCTCCATTGTCCCCTCACTCGTGAACAAAACCCCAAAGTACTTGAAGACCTTCACTTGGGGTAAGACTCATTCCCTACCTGGAGTAGGCACTCCATCGGTTTCGTGCTGAGAACTTCTTCAGAATTTCAGAATTTTCAGAATTTAGAGGTGCTGATCCTCATCCCATCCCAGCCGCTTCACACTCGGCTGCGAACCGATACAGTGAATGCTGAAGGTCACAGGCCGATGATGCCATCAGGACCACATCATCTGCAAAGAGCAGCGATGACATCCCCAGCCCACTGATCTGCAACCCCTCCCCACCTCGACTACGCCTTGATATCCTGTCCATAAATATTACAAACAGGATTGGTGACAAAGCGCAGCCCTGGCGGAGGACAACCCTCACCTGAAACGAGTCCGACTTACTGCCGAGAACCCGGACACAGCTCTCACTTTGGTCGTACAGAGATTGGATGGCCCTGAGAAGAGACCCTCTCACCCCATACTCCCGCAGCACCTCCCACAGTATCTCCTGGGGAACCCGGTCATACGCCTTCTCCAAATCCACAAAACACACGTAGACCGGATAGGCATACTCCCAGGCTCCCTCCAGGATCCTTGCAAGAGTGAAGATCTGGTCCATTGTTCCACGACCAGGACGGAATCCACATTGTTCCTCTTCAATCTGAGGTTCAACTATCGGCCGAACCCTCCTTTCCAGCACCTTGGAGTAGACTTTACCAGGGAGGCTGAGAAGTGTGATACCCCTGTAATTGGCACACACCCTCTGTTCCCCCTTTTTGAAAAAGGGAACCACCACCCCAGTCTGCCACTCCTTTGGCACTGTCCCAGACTTCCACGCAATGTTGAAGAGGCATGTCAACCAGAACAGCCCCTCCACACACAGAGCTTTAAGCATTTCTGGACGGATCTCATCAATCCCAGGGGCTTTGCCACTGTGGAGTTGTTTGACTACATCAGTGACTTCCGCCTGGGAAATTGACAACAATCCCCCATCATCCTCCAGCTCTGCCTCTAACATAGGCGTATTAGTCGGATAACCCTGGGATAACATATCCCGGAAAGACTCCTTCAGTCGGACGGCTTCCTTGACCACCGGTGTCCACCACGGTGTTTGTGGGTTACCGCCCCTTAAGGCACCTAAGACCCTAAGACCACAGCTCCTCGCCGCAGCTTCAGCAATGGAAACATGGAAACAACAATTTGAACATTGTCCACTCGGGTTCAATGCCCCCAGCCTCCACAGGGATCCACGAAAAGCTCTGCCTGAGGTGTGAGTTGAAAGTCTGTCGGACAGGGGCCTCCTCCAGACATTCCCAATTTACCCGCACTACCCGTTTAGGCTTACCAGGTCTGTCCAGATTCTTCCCCCACCCCCTGACCCAACTCACCACCAGAAGGTGATCGGTTGACAGCTCCGCCCCTCTCTTCATCCGAGTGTCCAAAACATACGGCCTCAGATCAGATGAAACGATTATAAAATCAACCATTGACCTTTGGCCTAGGGTGCTCTGGTACCAAGTACACTTATGAGCATCCCTATGTTCGAACATGGTGTTTGTTATAGACAATCCATGACTAGCACAGACGTCCAACAACAAACAACCACTCTGGTTTAGATCAGGGAGGCCGTTCCTCTCAATCACAATCCTCTCCATGTGTCTCCATCATTGCCCACGTGTGCGTTGAAGTCCCCCTGCAGAATAATGGAGTCCCCCACAAGAGGCGCTCAGCCGGGGGCTTGTGAGTATCCCCACACCCGCCCGGCGTCTCACACCCTGGGCAACTCCGGAGAAGAAAAGAATCCAAACCCTATACAGGAGTATGGTTACAGAACCGAGATTGTGCATAGAGGTAAGCCCCACTAGATCTAACCGGTAGCGCTCCACCTCCTGCACCAGTTCCAGCTCCTGCCCCACAGAGAGGTGACATTCCACATCCCCAGAGCCAGCGTCTGCTGCCCGGGACTGGTCCGTCGAGGCCCCTGACCTTCACTGCCACCCATGTGGCAGCGCACCCAACCCCAGCGGTTCCTCCCACAGGTGGTGGGCCCATGGGATGGAGAGATGGGGACGACGTAGCTTTTTCGGGCTGTGCCCGGCCGGGCTCCGTGGCAAACCTGGCCACCAGACGCTCCCTGACGAGCCCGCCATCTGGGCCTGGCTCCAGACGCGGGCCCCAGGCTTCCTCCAGGCAGGGTCACTCCATCTCTACCTCGGTCACATTTGAAAATGCTAACGTTTAAAACTGAAATGTCAAATGTTTGATCTTTTAATTTAATACTGTAGGTCGCCTGAGCTGAACCCGATTTAACTCTGAAGTAACGTTACGTCCTGCGACGTGAAGCCAAGCCACAGAACGTGGAGGAAGTCATTGCTACAATCGAGACATTTTGGACCACCAAACTCACCAGAGAGGCCTGCAACAATTACTATACGGTATCGACTGTACTGTATCGACCAGTTGGATAAAGTCATACCGCATGTACTATAGTTAATACATGTGAATAGATTTTAAACGGCCACCTGCTAATGTACTGTACATTCAAAGTATTTTCAAACAAAACGGAGGCTAGATTGCCCCTCCCTCCTCCTCACCTGTCCCCTCCCTCTCCCTTCCGCGCACTAACCCCCCAGCCCCCACCCCCAAATCCTTCTTGTCGGTTATTGGCTGGAACACTATATGTTTTGTGGTGCAGGTTGGCACAATTTGTTTTTGTTGCACTTTGCGGAGGCTGGGCTGTCTACAGAGACCGCGTTTTTTTTACAGTGGACAGGCAGCTCGCAGATAGTGAGGAGATGTTTGCTGTATGTGACAAAAAATGTTGTAGCCTAAAAAAACGTGTGACATCGCTTAGAGCACCTTTAATAAAATATTTGAATATTTCATCGTTGAGTTCTAGTGATGGTTATGCTGAGATGAGATTGTTTGATGACATTCTTATGTACGTCCTTTTTTCTTTATTTTGAACAAAAATTTATAAAATGAAATATAAAAACACAATAAGTGCGTAGCAACACATCAAACGGAAAAACAATGTCTATAAAGTGTTACAAATAATATGTTCAATGTGTCCCAAAAGGAGCGGGATGAAGTCAAAGCTTGTTATTTTTCTCACTCTGTATACTATATATATAGTGGGGAGAACAAGTATTTGATACACTGCCGATTTAGCAGGTTTTCCCACTTACAAAGCATGTAGAAGTCTGTAATTTTTATCATAGGTACTCTTCAACTGTGAGTGACGGAAAACAAAAATCCAGAAAATCACATTGTATGATTTTTAAGTAATTAATTTGCATGTTATTGCATGACATACAATAAGTATTTGATACATCAGAAAAGCAGAACTTCATATTTCGTACAGAAACCTTTGTTTGCAATTACAGAGATCATACGTTTCCTGTAGTTCTTGACCAGGTTTGCACACACTGCAGCAGGGATTTTGGCCCACTCCTCCATACAGACCTTCTCCAGATCCTTCAGGTTTTGGGGCTGTCGCTGGGCAATACGGACTTTCAGCTCCCTCCAAAGATTTTCTATTGGGTTCAGGTCTGGAGACTGGCTACGCCACTCCAGGACCTTCAGATGCTTCTTACGGAGCCACTCCTTAGTTGCCCTGGCTGTGTGTTTCATTTCAATTCAATTCAATTTTAGTTATAGTATCAAATCATAACATAGGTTATCTCGAGACACTTTACAGATAGAGTAGGTCTACACCACACTCTATAATTTACAAAGCCCCAACAATTCCAACAATTCCAGTAATTGGAATTGCAGAGGGACCTTGCGTGCGCTGAAGGATTTTAATCCATGATGGTGTAGTGTGTTGGTTTTCTTTGAGACTGTGGTCCCAGCTCTCTTCAGGTCATTGACCAGGTCCTGCCGTGTAGTTCTGGGCTGATCCCTCACCTTCCTCATATCACTGATGCCCCACAAGGTGAGCTCTTGCATGGTGCCCCAGACCAAGGGAGATTGACCGGCATCTTGAACTTCTTCCATTTTCTAATAATTGCGCAAACAGTTGTTGCCTTCTCACCAAGCTGCTTGCCTATTGTCCTGTAGCCCATCCCAGCCTTGTGCAGGTCTACAATTTTATCCCTGATGTCCTCACACAGCTCTCTGGTCTTGGCCATTGTGGAGAGGTTGGAGTCTGTTTGATTGAGTGTGTGGACAGGTGTCTTTTATACAGGTAACGAGTTCAAACAGGTGCAGTTAATACAGGTAATGAGTGGAGAACAGGAGGGCTTCTTAAAGAAAAAAAAACAGGTCTGTGAGAGACGGAATTCTTACTGGTTGGTAGGTGATCAAATACTTATGTCATGCAATAAAATGCAAATTAATTATTTAAAAATCATACAATGGATTTTTGTTTTAGATCTGTTTTCCGTCTCTCACAGTTGAAGAGTACCTATGATAAAAATGACAGACCTCTAAGTGTTTTGTAAGTAGGAAAACCTGCAAAATCGGCAGTATATCAAATACTTGTTCTCCCCACTGTATATACATAGCAATGATAACAAATTTACATAAAAACATATAATTTTAAACAGCTACCAAACATTTTTATACATTTTGCACCAAACAACCCATTACCCTGTCACCCACCCCACTGAAGTTGGCGTGGCCTGAGTAAGTGGGCGTGGTTAATGTATAGGGGGCGGACCACAAATTATGGGCCTTATTTTAACGATCTGAAACGCAAGTATGAAACGCAAAACGCAAGTAGCTTTGTGGGCAGATCTCAGGTTATACCTGCGGGATAAATGAGTTTTGCGCCCGACGCAAATCTAAAATGGGTTGGTGGTGTGGTTTGGGCATAACGTGAAAATAACCAATCAGAGCGTCATCTCACATTCCCTTTAAGAGCAAGCGCAAAACCGAATAAAACGTAATTTTCCACAAAATAGCGGCAAGTGAAAACGCTGAGTGGCTAGTAGCTTTGGAAAACCACTAGCCACAGTGGCTGGTGAGCAAAAAAAAAAGTTAATGTCAAGCCCTGACAGAGTAAATTACATTTAACCATGTATCTGTATAATTTCTCGTCTCATTAAGCTCTCGTTATGTATTATGTGAACAGTTAACATTTAATATTTTATGTGCCGTTTTTTCTTTTTTTTTGTGGGGTGCAGTTGTCCACAAAAACAAATTGTTTCCCAACACTATTTTTCAGAGTCACCATTGCTGCATTCAAGGCTTAGCGCTGCCCAAGACAATTGTGATTGGTTTAAAGAAATGCAAACAACTCAGATTGTCCTAGAATGCATCTATGGTGTAGCCAGACCTTACTCAACAGTGCTGTGGAGATAGTTCTGGCAATGTGAGACTATTCACACTGTAATTTTTAATTTTTTCACATCCAATTGCAGCAGAGGGGGAAACGAGCTCTGCAAATGCTGCTTCTGTAATGTCACTTCCCTCACTCTCTTTTGAGCCCAATTGCTTGACTTGGCCACTTTTTGTAGACCTGTCCACAGACGCACGAAGAACATATTTAGACATTATCAGTGAGGAAATGTTTATTTCCAGACCGGGAAGCGCAGGGAATTCAACCCAACAGTATACAAAAACACTGCATTATTATTGCCAAATCTAACCTTAGAGATTGGACCCTAGCCTTTGTGCCTTTTAGGCACACAGATACCTATCCCTCTAATTAATTATATCTGATTCGTTAGATGCAGAGCTAGGAACAGTGAAGCACAGAAAGGCAGCTAATAGAGTTAATTAAGATAGTAGTAGGATAGATTGATTAGTGATAAAAGCTAAGAAACCATTTAGGCAAAATGCATAAGCCAATTTGCAAAGTACAAACCATTAACTAAGCAATACAACATAGTAAAGTATTGCTCATGTACTGTTTATCTTGACAATTAAACTCCCTTTGTTTTAAGAATTGCAATATCCCAGAGCAGCTTAATCATAGAAAGTTGTTTGCCTGCAGTATAACATCCCCTGTTAACTACATGTTTATCAATCTCCACAGTAAGAAAAGAAATAATTTTCTATGCAGATATGAATCAACATTCAAGCTAGCATCACACAACACTATGATTTTTATTCTCAAAGTAGATTGGAGATATAGGTATCCACATATTTATCAGAGGCATAGCTGCTCTGGGGGCACAATTCATTTCTTTGTTTAAGTTAAACCTCCATGGGCGCAGTCATTGAAGCACAGTTTTCAGAGTGGGTTAGCAAGCTGACAGAGTTGAATGTCACAGTTTATTCTATAGGAAAAATATATATGCAAATACAAATGTGTCTAGGACCCTGCCATTTATAAACTTGTATGAACGTCTTCATGTTACAGACAGTTGCTAGGACTGCTAGCTGTGGGTGGCCCAGGCTCGGAAGCCTGCTTTGATGGCAAAATTTAGCTGTTTATCTAAGTTTGTCACAAAAAGATGTTGTGAGGGACACATGGAAAAGAATTGAGCTGTGCCAAGTAGTAACGACCATAGACTTTAATGTTGGGTGGCTGTTAATTCAGCCCTTTCCCCATCAGCAGTACATGCTTCTCCAACAAAGACATCCACCCCTCTATGCCAAATCACGCAGGTACCTGCAGCCATGGATTCAGGAAAACAAATGTAAACGCTACGCCCTGCTATGTCGAGGCCACACAGTTCCTGTTTGTGCGTGGTTTATGTGGTTCAAATGTCTTTTTTTAACAATGTTTTTATAAATTTTTCATTGCAGTTACAATTTCTCTCTTGACCTGCCGTATTACAACAATCAAAAAACAAAAAGCAAATGATATGACAGTATCACAGTAGCAGCTCCCCTTATGTCTTCTGTTTTACAAATTGGTCAAATGGCCTACAGATTTTCTAATCAGCAGGTAATACTCCACAAGGAGAGTGCAAACCCAGACCCCCGTATTTACATTTCTATTCAGATGCCGATTAGTTTCAGTATGGAGGATCTAATCACACTGGACTACGCTCAGGTAATCCAGACAAAAAGCAATGCAACTTTGAGCATAATTCTGTTGTATTGTAAGTATAAATGTTGTATTTTGGAAGATAGACAGGATTCTTAACGCCGATATCCGCGCTTCAAACAGAGCAGAGAAGTGTATGTATATACACTCACCTAAAGGATTATTAGGAACACCCTACTAATACCACATTTGACCCCCTTTCGCCTTCAGAAGTGCCTTAAATCTTCGTGCCATTGATTCAACAAGGTGCTGGAAGCATTCTTTAGAAATGTTGGCCCATATTGATAGGACAGAATCTTGTAGTTGATGGAGATTTGTGAGATGCACATCCAGGGCACAAAGCTCCCGTTCCACCACATCCCAAAGATGTTCTGTTGGGTTGAGATCTGGTGACTGTGGGGTCCATTTTAGTACAGTGAACTCATTGTCATGTTCAAGAAACCAATTTGAAATGATTCGAGCTTTGTGACATGGTGCATTATCCTGCTGAAAGTAGCCATCAGAGGATGGGTACATGGTGGTCATAAAGGGATGGACATGGTCAGAAACAATGCTCAGGTAGGCTGTGGCATTTAAACAATGCCCAATTGGTACTAAGGGGCCTAAAGTGTGCCCAGAAAACATTCCCCACACCATTACACCACCACCACCAGCCTGCACAGTGGTAACAAGGCATGACAGATCCATGTTCTCATTCTGTTTACACCTAATTCTGACTTTACCATCTGAATGTTTCAACAGAAATCGAGACTCATGCAAATTGTAGCCTCATTTTCCTATTTTTAGTGGAGATGAGTGGTACCCGGTGGGGTCTTCTGCTGGTGTAGCCCATCCGCCTCAAGATTGTGCGTGTTGTGGCTTCACAAATGCTTTGCTGCATACCTCGGTTGTAACAAGTGGTTATTTGAGTCGAAGTTGATCTTCTATCAGCTGGAATCACTCGGGCCCATTCTCCTCTGACCTATAGCATCAACAAGGCAATTTTGCCCCCCAGGACTGCAGCATACTGGATGTTTGAACTTTTTCAGACCATTCTTTGTAAACCCTAGAAATGGTTGTGCGTGAAAATCCCAGTAACTGAGCAGATTGGGAAATACTCAAACCAGCCCGTCTGGCACCAACAACCATGTCACCTGGACCACACCCCTAAATGCATTGAAGCAGCTGCCATGTGATTGGTTGATTAGATAATTGCATTAACGAGAAATCTTACAGGTGTTCCTAATAATCCTTTAGGTGAGTGTATACAGTACAGGCCTAAAGTTTGGACACACCTTCTCATTCAATGCGTTTTCTTCATTTTCATGACTATTTACATTGTAGATTCTCTCTGAAGGCATCAAAACTATGAATGAACACATGTGGAATTATGTACACAAAAAAGTGTGAAATAACTGAAAACATGTCTTATTTTAGATTCCTCAAAGTAGCCACCCTTTGCTTTTTTGATAGCGCTGCAAACCCTTGGTGTTCTCTCAATGAGCTTCATGAGGTAGTCACCTGAAATGGTTTTCACTTCACAGGTGTGCCTTGTCAGGGTTAATTAGTGGAATTTTTTCCCTTATTAATGGGGTTGGGACCATCAGTTGTGTTGTGCAGAAGTCAGGTTGATACACAGCCGACAGCCCTATTGGACAACTGTTAGAATTCATATTATGGCAAGAACCAATCAGCTAAGTAAAGAGAAATGAGTGGCCATCATTACTTTAACAAATGAAGGTCAGTCAGTCCGGAAAATTGCGAAAACTTTGAATGTGTCCCCAAGTGCAGTCGCAAAAACCATCAAGCACTACAACGAAACTGGCTCACATGAGGACCGCCCCAGGAAAGGAAGACCAAAAGTCACCTTGAGATCTTTGGTTCCAACTGCCGTGTCTTTGTGTGACGCAGAAAAGGTGAACAGATGGATTCTACATGCCTGGTTCCCACCGTGAAGCATGGAGGAGGAGGTGTGATGGTGTGGGGGTGCTTTGCTGGTGACACTGTTGGGGATTTATTAAAAATAGAAGGCATACTGAACCAGCATGGCTACCACAGCATCCTGCAGCGACATGCCATCCCATCCAGTTTGCGTTTAGTTGGACCATCATTTATTTTTCAACAGGACAATGACCCCAAACACACCTCCAGGCTGTGTAAGGGCTATTTGACCAAGAAGGAGAGTGATGGAGTGCTGCGCCAGATGACCTGGCCTCCACTGTCACCGGACCTGAACCCAATCTAGATGGTTTGGGGTGAGCTGGACCGCAGAGTGAAGGCAAAAGGGCCAACAAGTGCTAAGCATCTCTGGGAACTCCTTCAAGACTGTTGGAAAACCATTTCTGGTGACTACCTCTTGAAGCTCATCAAGTGAATGCCAAGAGTGTGCAAAGCAGTTATCAGAGCAAAGGGTGGCTACTTTGAAGAAACTAGAATATAAGACATGTTTTAAGTTATTTCACACTTTTTTTTGTTAAGTACATAATTCCACATGTGTTCATTCATAGTTTTGATGCCTTCAGTGAGAATCTACAATGTAAATAGTCATGAAAATAAAGGAAATGTATTGAATAAGAAGGTGTGTCCAAACTTTTGGCCTGTACTGTATGTTCAATACGCAGCACATGTACCTTACTTGGAACGATTCAAAGAGGATTATCCACAGCCCCTGGTGCAGATGAACTAAGGCTACGCTTGTTACTGTAAGTACAACTAAACCTTTGTGAGAAAAAAGCCAATACTTATCAATAATTCCTTACCTGTTCAACAGGCATACACATGTAGGAAGCAATATTTCAATCGTCTCTTTCTGCATACAGCTTCTCTCATTGCCACACTGTTACACAACCACACCATGCTTGTCTGCAATTTAGCGAATATTTACAATCTAAAACAAAAGCTGTCGTTTTGTAGTCGTTAGTTTCCCACGAATCTTGAAGTTTCTTGTACACTTAGCTGCTGCCGTGAACAAACCATCCTGGAGCTTTAAATCCACATGGCTACTTATTATGCATGTGAATGACGTCATCGTAATGTTTGCTTTCTTCATCTTTAGAAACTTCACTCAGTATTTTAATATCAGGAAGTATGTGATTTATTTTATTGAAAATAGCTCAGGGAAATATCCAGCCGCATTTACCTGGGATCAGCTGCAAACAGTCCTTTTTCATATTCAGTGAAAAGAGCCATTGACCCTTCCACTCTAAAGCAAGTGGTATACTCGCCATTCCCGACCTGTCGTCATTGACAGTGTGACGTCATGGGTGCGGCGTAACTATTTATATTTGTGCATGGCGGTCACGACACTAGTTGCAGTCTTCTCCTGAACAGAGGTGTCGCAACTGAGAAAAGGATACCGACTTTCCTATTTCTACGGACTAGAAGAAGAAGAAAAAGGTAAACCATGGCAGAAATGGCAGCAGCATTGACGTCAATGTCAACAGTGGCTAAGATGATATTGGAGCCAATGGATGAGGAAGAACAGCTGCTTTTGAGAAGAAACGAAGAAAAAGAAGGTGAAATATTCGTCCTTTGAATAACACCAGACATAAATAAGGTGAGTTCAATATCCTCATGAAACAAATGAGGATGATAGACGAAGAGAAGCACTTTGAATACTTCAGAATGTCTGCACACCGATTCGATGACCTACTTCGTCGGATCAAGCCTTTCATTCACCATAAAAGAACTCATCTTAACCCAGTAAGTTTACAAGAGACACTTGCAGTCACTCTATAGTCCTGGCATCCGGTACCAGTCAGAATGCAGTTGCTATTGGCGCACTTGCTTGGAAAGCCTGCCCTCGAACTTGTCCATGCTTCCTGTTTCCGCACGTCTGGTCGCGCACTTGAAATCCTGGCGTGCCAGCGAGATCTACTTCATTTTGACATCACAATGACAGGTCGGGAACGGCTACTGAAAAGAGGCCTTAACTCTTGGTTTACAAAACAACAGCCATACTGTTTTTAGATAGCAAATTTGTCGTATATTTTAATTGAGCAAACGAAAGTGGTTGTGCTTGTTACATACCTAAGTCTTCACACAATCACCTCAAGTGGTCAAAACAGTTCAACACAATGGGTAAGGTAATGTTTTTTTACAAATTCCAGCAAACTTGTGCAAAGCTGAAGTGACGAGCAATTTAAGTTTTTTTTCTCCATAATCTCTTGAATAAAGGATAGAACACATTCGATGAAGATAAATAAACAATATTTATTGTTTCCATTATATTTCATATCACACAATATGTTTTTTTTTTACTTTTACCAGCAAAAACTTTTGATGGCGGTGATGATGTCATCATTGTGGTAGTGTCACGTCACCCCAGGTATTGCTAACCCTATCCCTATCACTTCCTCTATTTGTCTTCTCGGCAAGAGAAAAAGGAGCACACAAAGCAGCCAATGCACGGGAGGAATATTACACTAATAAAAAGCTCTTTCCTGCCTTGGCTGCTGGCCCATCCTGTGTGCTGCTTTGCGTTTACCATTTCACAGCGTGGAGCTGTGAAATGGAATTTTGTTGGCAAAACAATAAAGCCACCCCCCATGATTGTGAGTCATGCACTCTAGCTCCACAAAAAGGCAGTGGCAAACAATGATGACTCAAAGGGAAGTGCAAGTGTAATATTGTATATGCATATATCACTCAGTTGTAAGTAGCTTATTGCTAAGGGGTGCAGTGCATTATTCTGCCTGGCAAAGTACAGGAGTTTTTATGTGCTGGCAAGGTCTTCCAGTAGGATCTTGTCTTTTACAATGACATAAAGGGCACTAGGCATGGGCATGAGGTCCTGGAACATCATGACTTTGTGGATGATGGGAAAGGTGATAAGGATATGAACAAAAAGCAACCCCCATGCTGCTCATGAGCCAAAGCTCACAGTTTCTCTCGCTGTGGCCTGCAGCACTTGGGGTGGAGCTACACCAAAGCACAGTAAAACATGTATCCCTGCCACACAGTTAGAGATACAAAATATGTATACAATTTGAAGTTGGATATGACACCCTATGGGGTGTGTTTGCAATATAACCACCAACTACCATCTAGGTGACTATTCCAGCCCGCAGAATACCTACTGAATTGACCTCGCTGAGCACAACTGTGACTACCTCACTATCGCAGACCTGGTAACACTGCACAAGCAAAGCATGCTACTTGTTCTGTTGTTGGCTGCAAGAACCAACCAAAAAGTCTGCATGATCTGAGTATGTGAAGACCCAGTGGAGTTCTTCCCATTTTTGGATCAGATTCCCAGTGGAACATGTGCAGTTGTGAAGTTATCATTGTAAAATTCTTCTTCTATTGGATTTCTGGCATGGTAAAGTGAAGACCGGAAACGCTGCATAACATATTTACAGCATAATAGAGTGCATGTGGGAGAAACACTATGCTGTGCAGAAAACAATACCATGCCTTTAAAATAGTGTTAATTTTGTCAGAAGAGACAAGACTAAATATGTTCATCAACAACCTTTTTTTCCATGACTAAGACGAGACGATGACGAGACTGCGCCAATGTCCAAAAACGCTGACTAAGATAAATGAACATGCATTATTGGTGGTGACGAAAAAAGACGAGACTAAAATGTTTTGCAATAAAAACTAACTAAAATCTCTCTTCATTTTCATCTACAATCGCCTACTACTTTTTCATTATGAGATGAGATGAGAATATTCAGCTGTTACTAGGGTTGGGTACCGAGACCCGGTGCTACGGCACCGACAGGTGCCTTAACGACCTAACGATGTTATCTACCGGACCGAATAGCAACGCAGATTTCTGTGCCACTTAAATGTCTGCGGTTCTCTCTGATGCTCATTAACGGACGTTAGAGTCAACCAAAACATTGCTGCACGGGACGCTAGTTAACTACAGTTGACAGCAGTTGGTAACGTTAGCCTACCTTTATCTAGAGCAGCTGGAGTAAACACGGTTAAAATGCTGACAGCTAAACAGTGTAAAAATTTGTCTGTAGCTGTTTCTCAATGTCAAGGATCCTTCTTGACATTGAGAAACAGCGTGTATTTCGCTGTGTAGGATTCCAACACCGAGACGTACAACAATCTGCAGCTGCCGTTGTCTGTCTGAAAAATAACATATGTTGCGTTCACTTGAAATGTGCCTCGCCAGCTTTGTGCTGCATTCAAAGTTATTGTAAAATATCCTTTTCCCATGCAGTGGTTGTTTTTGTCATTAAACAGGAATTTACTGGTGATATACGGAAGAAGCTCGATATTTATATAACATTATATAATTGATTATATATTATATATTTTATATATTTGACTGAAATGGTTATCAGAAATAATCTCAGAACTAATTTATTTAAAAAAAGACTAAAATGTTTTGACTAAAACTTAACTTATATATGTACATATATACATTGTGTTGTCTTTTGACTAAAACTAGACTAAAATGACGAGACTTTTAGTCGACTAAAACTTGAGTTCTCTTTTGACTAAAACTAGACTAAATTGACAAGACTTTTTGTCGACTAAAACTTGACTAAATAAAAAAAGATATGTGAATGACTAAATATGACTAAAACTAACAAGGACATTTGGCACAAGACTAAGACTAAGACTAAATAAAAAATAGGTTCAAATCTAAGGTCGACCTAGGGCTTAGTGGTCACATACGTGGACAGCAGTTTTTAGCTCTTATGTCCACAATTGTGTTCACTGCTGAATTGGTGGTGTTATGGACATGTATGGGGGTACTTACACTGCCATCTGGTGGCGTCAGAAGTTTATAACACACTACGGTCAAAATTCAAAATGGCGGCGAACACAAGGGAAGATTCAAGTGGTAGCTCCATACACAAACGTCGACCAGGTAAGCAGTTCTGTCATATTTCATGGCTTATTCTGATTTAGATATTTATAAAAGCCTTGTATATTTTTCATGACATGCAAATTTGAAAAAAAAAAAGTGTAAAACTAGCAACTTTGTAGGTCGCTAAACATGAAGTACACGTAAGTGTACTTATGGACTGACACTCCTCGAAACAGCTAATATGCTAGTAAACATGCACACACGTAAAATGGGAAAAAAGCTAGCTCTGATGCAGCTAAAAAGCTTTACATGGTCCCAATGAAATAAATAACAAATCACACAGGGCTGCGCTTTGTCACCAATCCTGTTTGTAATATTTATGAACAGGATATCGAGGCGTAGTCGGGGTGGGGAGGGGTTGCAGTTTGGTGGGCTGGGGATCTCATCGCTGCTCTTTGCAGATGATGTGGTCCTGATGGCATCATCGGCCTGCGACCTTCAGCACTCACTGGATCGGTTCGCAACCGAGTGTGAAGCGGTTGGGATGAGGATCAGCACCTCTAAATCGGAGGCCATGGTTCTCAGCAGGAAACCGATGGAATGCCTTCTCCAGGTAGGGAATGAGTCCTTACCCCAAGTGAAGGAGTTCAAGTACCTTGGGGTTTTGTTCGCGAGTGAGGGGACAATGGAGCGGGAGATTGGTCGGAGAATCGGCGCAGCGGGTGCGGTATTGCATTCAATCTATCGCACCGCTGTGACGAAAAGAGAGCTGAGCCAGAAGGCAAAGCTCTCGATCTACCGGTCAGTTTTCGTTCCTACCCTCACCTATGGTCATGAAGGCTGGGTCATGACCGAAAGAACGAGATCCAGGGTACAAGCGGCCGAAATGGGTTTCCTCAGGAGGGTGGCTGGCGTCTCCCTTAGAGATAGGGTGAGAAGCTCAGTCATCCGTGAGGAGCTCGGAGTAGAGCCGCTGCTCCTTTGCGTCGAAAGGAGCCAGTTGAGGTGGTTCGGGCATCTGGTAAGGATGCCCCCTGGGCGCCTCCCTAGGGAGGTGTTCCAGGCACGTCCAGCTGGGAGGAGGCCTCGGGGAAGACCCAGGACTAGGTGGAGGGATTATATCTCCAACCTGGCCTGGGAACGCCTCGGATCCCCAGTCGGAGCTGGTTAATGTTGCTCGGGAAAGGGAAGTTTGGGGTCCCCTGTTGAGCTGCTCCCCCCATTCTAATAATCGGATAAGCGGACGAAGATGGATGGATGGATGGATAAATACAAACATACATACTTAAATTAGTTGGGTTGAAAATGTTAGTAAAAATGTAATATGCTAGTAAAAATGTAAATGTAAATTAGCTTGCATATTATCCCATTGGAATAAATAACAAATAAATAATGCAAACCTACATACATAAATTAATAATTAAAAGAAATTAATTTGTATTTGATTTTATCATGTTTTTATTTCCAGAGCGTTTTTCTGTGCAAAGAGTATTGGAGCTACTTGGGTTAATTGATGGAGACAACTCAGACTTGGACGTGTGTGACAACGATGATCCCATCCTGGATGGCAATTACCAACCATCACCACAGGAGGAAAGCAGCAGTGAGGACAGTAGTCAAGGTCAAGGTCAAGGTCAAGGTAAACTTTATTATCCCACAAGGGGAAATTCATGTGGTCATTCATTTTGCACTCTTGTCACAACATATTCTCTAAACATATATACACCACAGACAAACCAATAAACATGTATATAACAAAAAAGTAACGGGAATGACAATAACAGAAGTCAACAATCACAATACAAAGAATAAACAATACTACAGAAATGACAAAGACAATCTGACATCTAATGTTTACGAAACATTAAGATAGCTAAAAATAAAAATATATATATATATATAAAAGTAACTAGGAGTGGTTGTCAGAAAAGGAAAATTGGATCTACCATCCAGTTAAAGTGCCAGTGCAGGATCAAAGTACTTGCGATGTGCATGGTCATTATACAGTCTGATTGCTGTAGGCACAAATGATTTATTGTACCTTTCCGTTTTAATTCTCTGTTGTAAAATTCTACCAGTTGACCTATTGCTTCTCATAAATTTATGATGAAGAGGGTGGGTGGGGTCATTAGTGATGATGAGGACCCCATTCCTGAGCCCACTGACCACAGCAGAGGATGCAAACATCTCTGTAGTGCAGATAATGGTTAGCCAAGACCCAGTAGATATTTGTTTATTTCATGCAGTTAGGGCCTTAGGGCTATGTGAAGGATTGGAAGCAAAATGCTTATTTACAAAAACTTGTTGACAGGTTCATGGACAGGGACAGAGACAGGTACAGGCACAGGTACAGGTTCATCCCGCACTCTCAGACGTCGCCGTCAAAGTCAAATTTTATGCACCAATACACCTCAATTGCTTACATGGGTAAAAATGTAACTTCCTACAATAAATACAATTTTTATTCTGATTCTGGTTGTGCAGGACGTGGACTACGCTGGAAGGCTACTCCATTGACGCCAAACCTGGCAGAGTATCAGCATCAGGACGAAACTGATCTAGACAGACACTCATAGACAATCACTGCCATCATTGACAAATTCACACGTGCCAGATTCTTCAAACTGAGGGGAGCAATAAAAGTGGTTATTGATCATGATGTGTCAGAAGACTTGAGAATGTCGGACAAATTCTGGAAGGTGAGGCCTTTTCTGGATCGGATTCTGCAAGGCTGCTTGTCTCTGAATTGACCTGATTGCGCATCTATTGATGAGCAGATGCTTCCTTTCACAGGAGCCTGTCTGTGCAGACAATATCTGCCAATGAAGCCAAACCCAGTTGGCATAAAGAACTTTGTTTGTGCTACAGAAGATGGCATTGTGCTTGACTTTGAGCTGTATCAAGGCACAGGTTCACTGATTGAGAAGGTCGAAGAACCAGAGGGCCTGAGTTTGGGAAGCTTAGTCATCGAGCATCTGTGCCAAACTCTGCATCGTGGCACAAAGGTGTATTGTGACCTGTTCTTCACCACCATCAAAGGTGCGCAACGAATGATAGAGAAAGAGCTGTACATGACTGGTACAATAATGAAGAACCGACTCGCTGACGCGAAGCATAAGTTACCCAGTGAGAAAGCCATGAAAAACGCAGGAAGAGGTACCTCATCAGAAGTTTCCGCTGAAAATGGAAAGTTGTGTGTAGTGAAGTGATACGACAACAAACCAGTCAACCTGCCAGCGCTGGAACAAGAAAGTGAAACAATATGTCACTGTCTTGCGACCAAGCATTGTCCGTGAGTACAACATCAAGATGGGTGGAGTTGATTTGATGGATAGAATGATAAGTTACTATCGCATGAGCACCTGTACTTGAAGTGGACAATGCGGATGGTAATGCACTTCACGGATCTGGCTTTAGCCAACAGCTGGCTACTCTACCGAAAAGACCATGCAATATGTGCTGGACCAAAGACAAGACCCATCCAGTTCCTTCACTTCCGCATGGAAGTGGCTAAGATCCTCTTGGCCCAGCATCACGGTGCAGATGCAGACCTTTCGACACAGTCAGAGGAAGAAGAAGATTCAAACCAGGGAGTGAAACATCATGTTGACATGAGTTGCCCCATGTCTCGGTCCGCAGAAGGGCTAATGCCCACCTCCCAGAGATGATCTGCCTGAAGAATGCAATGCGCTGCAGACAACTAGGCTGCACTGGAAGAACATGAGTGCATTGTATGACCTGCAAAGTGTTCTTGTGCTTGCAAACAAAGCACAACTGTTACTCAGCCTTTCACACATAAGTTGAGCAGTGATTCTCAAGGTGTGTACATGTTCCTTGGTTCCTCCAAAAAAAAAAATAAAACGCTGTGTTCAAGGCAGAAATAAAGAGTTTTTTATTCTATTACACAAAGGTGACTTTATTGTGTTTTATGGAAATTCAGACCATGAATCCACATATGTGGACATAATTTTCTCTAAAAGTACATAATATCAAAAGATGATACTTAGTTTTTATTCTAATTAGGTTCCAATAAGCCCAAATAGAAAAGAGAAATAAAAAATGCATGTAAAAAAACAGCTTGGGCCTTAAGAGGTTAAAAGGCACTTGCTTGAGAGGCAGAAAATCTCAAGAAAGGTAAAACTATGACAAACAGGGAAAGCATTGGTAATGCATCATGTCTTGTATGTATGCCATTCCAGAACTCTGGTGCAGCCTTGGCACTTCTGCTGATTTATTAGAAATTATCTGCAGTTTATTAATACATTTCGCACTGGCTACGTCCCACAGGATTATTGTCAAAGAAGCATGCCCTGATAATATAGGGGTATCTATCATGTCTGCCAGTAGGGACACTGCAACTGCCACTGCTACTGCCACCCAGACTTATATATATAGCAATAATGATGACACTGTGAACACCTGGAAATAAGCTGATGATAAATTTAGACACTTTGATTACTTTGTCCAGTATGATGCAATAAATTATTCATTATTGTTTGTGCTTAAAATCTGAAAATGGATTTCAGTAATATTACGACGAACGTTACTTTTTAACAAAACCTAATATGACATACCTATTACAGACATGATAATGCAAAGCCTGACTGTTGATTTAGGCCTCAGAGTTTAAAGACATGCACAACCACTTTGAGTCTATTTCAGGTAGTGAGTAGCAAGAGCTAATAGATGACAAGTACTCATCCCACTGGCAGATTTGATAACAGGTAAAGGAGTAATTTGCAGTAATAATTTAAACATTCATCCTATACAGACTTACATTTGGATATTTTAAACCAGAATTGAAATTTAGAAGCATAAAAATGCTTTCCCCCCCACAAATAAATTCAGTCTAAATCATCCAAGAACTCTCAAAGGACCACCGTAAAGAGAGCTGTTCTTCTGACATGTCATGAATAAAAAGGCCTATGGGCTCTTAACAGCCTGTGGCCTACTGCGAAAACAGAAAGCTCAGTGCTTGTTTTTCCCCAGTGTTACGGTAATAGGCCAGTGGAAATAAATGTAATCACTGTACTTTGTTCTCCCCAGTGATATAATTTCTTCTTATTACTTTTCACCCCCTTCGCCTCTCAGACCACCATCAGAATCTCATTTGATCGTATTTACATTCGATCTGGCTTCAAACCCCAGTGATGCTAAAAAGCAATTACTATTTCAAGTTGCCGTCTGCCTAAGAGAGCCACACAAGATGTCCTTGCCAAACTGCAGAGGATTCTTACCCAGTCTGTGTCTGACATTTAAGCTCCTGTCTTCTCCTGTATAAGCACAGTTTACTACATTTAGAAGCAAATAACTGATTATGACAAACATGGCCTTTAAAAGAGGCCTTTGACCAGGGACAATTCTAACAAAGTAACATTTGTCAACAGTGGGATATTCCATTTATTAAATTAGAAAATCATCTGAAATCTCAGTGCCTGTCTAGACGGGAACCTTTATCAGCCTCATGAAATATAACTGAAAGTCAATAACTTTTTATGAAAGTACAGATCTGCAACAGCCTAGATATAAAATGTAAGTTGGACTCCACTAATTTTACATATCTTGTTCAGTTTGCTAAACTCCCCAGAGAGCCTAAGAAAAATGGTATATTAAAAGATGCTACTGAGCTTCATTATTACATTATATGTCATTTAGCTAACACTTTTATCCAAAGTGATTTACAATTGCTATATATGTAAGAGGTCACATGCCTCTGGAGCAACTAGGGGTTAAAGTTCCTTGCTCAGGGATTTGGTTGATGTATCACAGTGGAAACTGAACCTGGGTCTCCCGCACCAAAGGCATATGTCATATCCACTGCGCCATCACCACCACCTGCATTATGTGAAATGTAGGATCCAGTGTTTTGGAGCTGGACTCACTTGTATGAGTCTGCTTTCTTACCCTTAGTTCTGTAAAAAATATATTTATTGCATAAATCCAAAGAAAGCTAATATTCATGGCTTTTGTCACTTGTATTGCTTCTCACCTTGCTTATTTCTTTCCATTTGGCAAATCTGTACCACAGAAAATCATGCTCAATTAGCTACCAGCAGGCATTGACAAACACACATTAATCAACTTGATTACTTTTGATATTAAATAAAACATCTGCACAAACTTAAATGGCCACTTACTAGGTTTTTCTGAGCTTTCAAGTAAACCTCACTGTCTTTATCAGTGAACAGGTGGCTCAAATTATTAGTAACTATTAGGCTGAATCTGAAGTTATGGAGACAATATTTATATTATATTATTATATAACAGTGACAAGGGTAATCTCAGAATGGGTTTGGGAATTACACTCTTTTTTTAAAAGAAAAGCCTGTATTACAAACTGACACTCAGGTGAAAGACATAGGCATAGACACTATTGAATTGCATTATTGGAAGTGTAGAATCCAGCGTTTTTATTAGGTTTGTCCATACTATGGACTAAAAGTAAGAGCATCTCAGTGTTTGCTGCTTCATTCATTTTTTTATCTGTCTCTCACAAGTCCCCCAACTTTATGGAAGTGGAAAACTAAATCACTAGATTGCCTCTTTAAAGCTCTGTACTGCAGCAGATGCTTGGTTTTAATGTATTTTAAAGGGGTAGCAAACAAAGGCAATGTAAGTTCAAGAAGACCAATGCATTTGTGTTCTTTTGTTTTAAATTACTTATTGGGTGAGGCTATTTGCACCCCTGGTACAATTAGCAATGTATGCTATTTATACCCTGGTGCAATTAGAAGTGCTATTCGTACCCTGGTGCAATTAGAAATTAATGCTATTCGTACCCTGGTGAAATTAGAAATGAATGCTATTCGTACCCCGCCAGTGCACACAGCAATGTGTTCTATTAATACCCTATCTGGTACAAATATCAATGTATGCTATTTGCACCCCTGTGCATTTACAGTACCTTGGCATATATTTACACACAGTTATCCATACTACTCATGTATTACACCTTTTTGGAATATTATCGCCCTGACATTCTTGCCCTAACCATAACCAATCCCACTCCTCTTGCCTAAACCTAACCAACCCAACCAGAGCAGGCATATTCATGAGTCTTCCCCTACCACCCTGCAAAAAAGATTTCGCGTTCGCGGGCCCTGACTTGCGCAATTGCATGCAAATTATCTGATCTAAAATGAAAAAAACAAAATTGCCTCACCAAGGTATTGAATTCCAGACTCCCAGACCAAAGCTCAGGGTTCTAACCACTCACCTATAAGTTCTTACTGGATGTCATGCAACTGTTTACGACTTGGTGTCTTCAGCCTCGGTTGCTAGGTAACCATACTGTATACAAAAAATAAGTAGGCCTCTATGGTACTACCTAACAAACTAACAGTTGTATGCTTTCACTGAAGACAGAAAGCGCAACTGTAGTATCCATTTTCCGCTAGAAATTAAATTGTTATAAACTTTAGAGACAAAACTTTCCTAATATGCCAGTTTCAGCGGTCATGGAAGATGAATGTCCGCCATGATTTCAGTGCACGCGAGCAACGTGTTTTTGTTGTCTGTCTTTTGTGAAGAGGTCCGTCCTGTGTTTTTGTGCTCCTAGATTTTTCCCCGTTCCTTCCGTGTTTCTTTTGGATTATTTTCTCCTGCTTACACATTTGTTAGTCTCTTTGTGTTTCATTAAATTATTATTTATTCAAACTGCTGCTCACTCCTCGCCTTCCTGCACTTGGGTCCAAGCCTTCAACCTGACAGTTTTAATAGTCCTACAAATTCTGTCCAACTCCTCATCATCCAGTGTAATACTCAGATTCCTTTCCCATGTCTTCTTGACTTCTGACCAGGCTCCATCCCCCAGGTTCTGAATAAGCATAGAATAATACCTAGAAGATTCATGACCTTTTCCATATTTCAACAACACCTTATTTAAACATTCTGGTGCCGTTGTTGGTGAAGATCTGGATCCAAAAATACCCACTAACAGATGGCGAAGTGGCAAATATCTGAAAAATTGAGACCTATGAATTCTAAACTAACGCTATTTGCTGTTGGGAGGGTTGCGTTACATTTCAATTAAAACAACCCTGAAGCAAACCATAAAAAAAATGATGATGTAATACTTTGTAACAGCTACTGAATGCTGAAACTGATGCTGCCATGGACTCAACAATAAAAAAAACTTTTAACCACATCCATACCATTAAATGTCAACTCTTAAGCAACCCTGTTCTACATTCATTGTTTGCTTTGCAAATGGAGATTAAATTACACTGTTCCTTCAAATAAACAAACCGAGCAAAGCACGTAGAACTATAAATAGTAGGCTGCTCTGGGGACAGATGCAGTAGAAGATAACCAAGATAGCCACACCTTATTGCAGCATATTAAAGGCGACTAAAGCAATTAGTTTTACAGGAGTTGGTCAATTGTCAAAGTCTGCAGGCAGAAGAACCATTACACCATACACTACTGTTTTAGACCAGATCTTCAGCAAACAAGATTCATATCTAAGCATGAGCAGTCACGCTAAAGGCAGTTTATGGAGTTTTTTTAGCAAGCATGAATGGATTGTGAAAAAGTACAGAAGCGGATTCAGGCAATAAGATGTGAGTCATCAGCAGGAAGAATGGGAAAACTGTGGGATTCCAAAATTCCTAACGTTACTTGTTCACTGACATTTTGTCATCACGTATTTCAGTTTTAGGCAATTTTTCTGTAAGTTGAGCTAAGCAGTGAAAGAAATGCAGTATTATGTTTGCAAGTGCCAGCTTGCTAACACACAGCTAGCATTAGCTTACTATCAACTTGTCATTTCTGGTAGACATAGGTTGCTAAAATAATCCTTTGAAGTGCTTAAATATAATGTTTTTGCTAGCTTCAGGCATTTTTAATTTATTAATTATTTTTGCATTTTTTATTTTGAATGAAGGAATACTTGTGACATGTTTTATACTTCCTGTGAATATAATCCAATTAGTCCTATTTCCATGTATGTATTTTGTATACACCCTGTGTTAACTCTATATTTTGGATGGAGTCATGTATATCATTGCTAACTTCGCCAAGTCTGTCACTAGCTCTCCCTATCTGGAAGATCTGGCCCTGAACCCACAGAGACACTTGTCACTGTCACTTGCCCACGGGCCGGTTCGGGCCATATTTCCCGCCACTATCCTCTGGCCGGACCTTGATCAAGCAAATTAAAACAGAAATATCAATTTGTCACATTTCATTAATGAATACCTACAGATATTGTTATGTTATTATGGTATAACATAACAATATTAGTATTGTATTATTAGTATTGAGTATTAGGGTATTTATTTTGTCATAATAAATACATTAATAATAAGAGCAACAAAAGAGGCTATTCCGATCAATGCTGGCTTATTAGTCAGTGCAGCTGTGTATTTTGTAACACTTGATATTTCTGAAGCAGAAGCATCTTTTGGGGATTATAAGAAATTACATGGATTTAAGGTTTTGTACCTTACATTTTATCTAATCCATAATGCCTCTTAATTCTCTACTGGATATTTGTCTTATTATTTTTTACTTGTGCATTTCCACTTCTCTTGTATGGAAAACATGTGTTTGTCTATTCTTGTCCTCCACTGTGGTGGATAGAAGCAGAAATAAATGTGGAATATTCTATTCTGCAATTACCATTCTGCTTTCCATACAGCCCTGTTGGCTACTCATTACTCAAGGATTTGAGGTAGTGATGAACTACTTCAATTTATTCCACAGTCTGCATATACAGCATACATCTATCAAGTTACAGTAGGCTACCTCACAATGGATGCTGAGACTATTCTAAAGAAAATCAGTAGTGACATGTTATGACAGTGGCTTTATTTCCTGATATTTCTCCTGATATGCCACCTGGTGTGAAAATTCTGACTGAATATAAATCCCACTGTTTGTTTGATGGATTTGTCAGCTCCAATCAATGATTTTGCATTAATTATGCTTCATTCAAAATTCATATTGCTGCTAATAGATAAGTGCCATTGCCTATAAATCATGTTGAAATACTCCTTACCTGAACTCTGGCTCCATTTCAATACTCACACTAATAGTAGAGTGCATCCTTGACCTGCTAGCGGGTGATGTTAAAAGCTTTTTAGTGTTGGGAGGGGATTTCTGTTACTTTGTGGGAGATCTTTGGCTTGCAGAGCAGATAAGAATTTCACATTCCCTGAGCAAAGTTGGCGAAAAGAGAGGAATTATCTTGGTGTGTCCCCATCTGCTGAGAACATGACATTAAGTTGTTTTATCAATTATAAACAGTGAACAAATGTATGATATTCCTGATCTTTATTCATAGTAAATCATTTATCAATTAAATATATCTACTAAAGGTTTTCAGCATTTTAAATGCAAATATTTAATTTTTTTCTTTGTTTTATATCATCAATAAAGTACATTTGGTAACTTTCATAAAAATAACTTTTTGTCATATTAGCTCAAACTATCACTATGTCCTGACAGTAATACATGAATAAAAACATCTGTGAAAAAGGGCTTTCCTCTGCCTCCTCCTGGTTCTCCTAATGACATAAGGAGAGCCGAGGAGTCTCAGTAAATCTATAATTTATATTTATATATATTTATATTTATATAAATTGTCTTATACAGATCATATCGGTTGAAACGAAATCGGTTGATTATTGGCCATAACAGCAATGTTATTATAGATAAATATACCCCTTGTTTTTGAAAATGTAACTTACTTAAGTATTTGCAATTGTGAGGTACTCTGTTTGATGGCAAGTCTCTTCATTTCTGCATCTATACATATCTAGTTAAATCTTTTTCACAGTTTTGAAACACGTACAGTATATTTTATTGTCACTCAGTATTAAAATAAAGGAACAATAATGAGATCTATATTTTTTTGCCACAAATACAACATAGATATGTACTTGTTCCAAAATAGCATGCTATGGTAATAAAAAGTATACATCAAACATTATCAAAGGTGATGGCCAGAGGGAGTCGCTTTATAAAACATGTTTAAGTAATTGCAGAAAGACAGAGAAGCATGACTGCCATCATGACTGAACACTGCTCACTGCTGATCATCCAATTAGCAAACCAATATCTTCAGACAGCATTCGTCTGGGTGGCATTTCATGTCATAAACTGTAGGAAGAGCCATGATGAATCATACAGACGTCAGCGGCTGACATGACATGAAGCAAACAAGAAGCAGCTTCAGGCCAATAGTACAGTACATGCCACAATATTACATAACTGCTATTATTTCAAACTAACGGTATGTCAACTTAAAAAAAAAGAAAAAATAAACAGCAACAAAAGAAAAAAATTCCGTGGGATGCTGTATGCATGGCTTAAATGTTCTGGCACCTCCGACATTGGATCCGGAACATTTTTTATGGGATTGCACCTCGTGTCACTATGAAAAATTAATCGCCTAAATGAAAAAAAAAAAAAAAAAAAAAAAATACTGTTTGTGTAGTGTTCAATGTTGTTATCTGTCTTGTTAGTCTTTATTCCCCATGGATAATTGCTGCTTGTGAAAACAATGGTTGCAGTCTAATTTTTTACAAAGATGCAGCATGGCCAACAAGGTTGAGATGAATACATGTGGGTTTACATGGAAGGGTTGAGTAATCCACAGTGGTGCTGACCCTAAAGTACTCTAATGATTGTATCAAAAGCCAAAATGAGTTGAGAGAGAAGATTTTAAGCATGAAAAGGAGCTAGTAGGAGGATGCCTTAGACGCAGAACTAAAGAGTTACACACCACACGGCCACTACCCACCAGCCAAGACAAAGCACAGTGGAGTACGATGGAATATTTATATACTAAATGCTTAACCAGGTCACAAACCGAGCTGGCAGGAGCTCTTAGGTAAATCTTAGATCGGGGCCAAAAAAATCAAGCCCGACCCTACCCTACACATTAACTGTAATTATGAGCCCGTGCCAGATTTAAACCTGACAATTTTTTAATACGTGGGCCGTTATAACAGACGTTCTCAACTACAATTCCGAGTTGTTTGAACTGCAGATATCTGTTAAGAGGGGTTATACTTGGAGAAGTAACAAAAGAGGACATTGAAGGCTGACTATCATCTTTTCTGCCATGGCAAGCCTGTTTCATGTGTCTGTTCATCGTCCGAAGTCCCTGTTTTTTGCTGTCATAGGCGAGCAGTGTACTGCACTGAATGCACTCGACAAAGCCGACACGTTGTCACTGCCCATGACTTGTTTAAAATGGTTCCATACCTCCAACTTTCCTCCAAACTAGCTGAAAGTTAATTCTCCTGTTTTAATTTTTTTCTTTACATCTTCAAGCTCCATGTTGCACTTAAGCTAAACAATACAGCACAGCAGGCCCGGTGTGATGCGTGCGAGTGGAGGAGACGCTGATTATGGCATAGCTTTCTCCCCACCCAATTAGGCTAATAAAGTAATGATTAAAAAACACAAATGCTTGATCAAGGGCCCAGCCCGAGGATAGTGGCAGGAAATATCAGGAGACAATCTAAACTCTACTCTTAGGTCAACAGAAAACCACTGAAATAGCTCACTGTTTCCCCCATGTAACTCCATACTCATTAAAACACAGTGAAAACAGGCTTAATATAGCTCAGCTCAAAGGCTAATGAATTAGTCACGATGTATAAGGCGAAAAAATATGTTGTGAACAGCCAGTGAAAGGTTGGAGGGTGAACACATACCAGGTGTTTCATCACCTTTCAATTAAGAAACTCGAACACGAAAATATTGCTACCTGATTTTCCTGTCCAGAAGTCCATCTTTAAATATGACCATCAAACACTGTACACTGTAAACTAATGACTGATGTATCTGCCATGGTGATAGGTTTTAAATGTACTGTATTTTCATATTACCCCCCGTTTCATAGTGGCTGCGACTGTTGAGAGGCTGGTACTGATCATTCGTCAATCTAGGTTGATACTCGCTGTGAGTAATGTTATATAAGAAATGTGGCTAGTGAGGGAACAGACTGTCAAATACTGACAGACCATAACACAGGGGGGCGGTCAAGAATTTGCCTTTGAGGATGGAAGCAAAGCTGGGAGCTTTCTAAAATATTAGAAAATACATGTGTAGAATTTTTTTAAGGCATCAATATTCCACTGTTTAATGTAATATTTTAGGGTAAAAGTTCAGGGTAAACTTGAGGTATGTCCTCAAGTTGTTTGCTTTGTTTTGTGATTAATATGTGATTTAGCTGCTGTAGCTGCAATTTTTCTGCAGCACGTGTGTCACTGGTTACAAACAGTATGAGCCAATGACTGTACTGTACATGTACCCACCAGCGAGACAAAGAGGTCCTCCAAGCAGGACAGGAAACAATGAGCTGAGACTGGCGCTTAGTAGTCCATTCATCACAACTTGTTCTTCAGCACTGTTCTGTTCCCGTAGGCCCGCTGCTGCACCATGGATCAACAGGTTTAAACAGCTGACCCAAGCCCGTGAAAGTGGGTACAGCAAAAGCAGAGAACCATCAGGGTTGGCATGTCAAAGACCATACATCAGGTGTCTGAGAAAAATACATTTGATGTATGGGAGAGGCTTTTTTCTTTTTTTTAAAACTACTAGCCTGTCAATAAAGGCATGTTGCAGTGTTACCATCTTGGTGGTATTCTTAGTTACTGTAGCGTTAGTTTGGCATTGGCTGACCTATCTCCATTAAGGTATGGCCCCTCTATAATTACATTACTGGATTGAAAGATTTTTGCATTTCTTTAAACCAATCACTATCGTCTTGCTAAGCTCAGGACACAGCGATGGTAGCTCTGCAAAATGGACTCTGGAATTAACTTGTTTTGGTGAAACATTTGCACCCCACAAAAGCAAGCAGCACATACTATAATAAATTAAGTTAACTGTTAACACATTACAACTTGATGACTCTTGGTGAGTTTCTGAACTCATCCAGAACTGGACTCAGGTGAAACTCTCAGTCAACAGTAAGTGGAAAACCCAGGATAGGAATTCCACTTCAATCTGCCATTTCAACGAGGTCATCTGACAATTGTATCCAGAAGCTTTTTTAATCCATCATGGAATTACAGAGTTTTTGTAACAGTTATAACAGCCCACATATTAAAAGATTGTTGGGTTTAAATCGGGCTCAGGCTCATAATTACAGTTAATGTGTCAGGCCTGGCTAGGCTCGGACACAACGTGCACGGGCTCGGGTAGGGTCGGGCTTGATTTTTTTGGGCCCGATCTAAGCTTTACTATGTAGGTTATCGTATTGTTTTCATGTAGGCTAGGCTATCGCTAATCGCACAGAGTACACCGAACTATAGGTGTGAAAGCGCCTTCAATGTACAACCAGAGAAGAGAATATTTTGGATCACTGTTAAGGCCCAAACGCACTGAAAGCGTCTGACACATGCATTTTAAAGTACAGCCCATTGTTTTAAATGGCCGAACACGCACCAAAACTGCTTTGATTTGTCTATGCCGACCTTGTTTCGATTTTGGAGTGTCGAAATGAGGACCCAGCATGACCAGAGCATTTTTTTCTGCAGCTGCACTACTGTAATATGCTATTTAATGATGTGATCAGAAATTAAAATGTCTAATAAAGGTCCCATAAGATAAAAATGTTTTTTTGTGGGATTGTGTGTGTCATATAGCTGTGAAACAAAACTAGACCACCTCCCAGGTAAACAGGCCAGTTAAAATTTGATGTATTTGCGACGTAAAAACCAGATAACCAATGGGTGTCATGTTCCAAAATAGACATAGCATCTGTATTGCATCTAAGTTGTTGTTAAATACATTCTTATACTGCACTGTTACTTTGCACTGTCACTGTTTAGTGTCACATGCCTCATCCAAGTGCCTTTATTTATCATTTATAGTAGATAAAAGGATGCTACCTTATCATTATATATGTTTTTTTTTTTCTTGTGTTCTATTGCTGCGTTGCACGTTTTGTTATATGCCTACAGTGACTATAAAATATCTGAGATTATAACTAGTAATATTGCCACCCTATCCAATCCATTCCCTAAATTATCGGAATGTATTCTTAGGGATCCATTAGACCCTGTTCCCAGACCTGTAGTATTGGCTGCCAAGAATTACCCCTGTTGGAACCCAACTACCCTGGGACACTGTGAGGACTAACGTCAGAAGCAGAGGTTAGTGAAATTGAAGGTTTGTTAGTTTAGTGTATCTTTACCTTTTGTAGTGTGACATAATCAAAGATCAGCCATCTAACGTCTGGGACACTTCACGACCACAACACAGAAAGTTGAGCATGTCCGAAATTTTTGTCTTTTTCCGCCTAGTGTGACATGTCCAGGGGTGTAGCACAAGACCCTGGGTCCTATGCACAGGCAGTCCTGATGGGCCCCCATATTCCTCAACAATGATGTTGACATGACATGTATCTACCGATGAGCTACCAAGCTACCTATGAAATTGATTAGCCTATTATTGCTAATTATAGACATTATAGCCTATTAATTTAAAATTAAATATCTTTTAAATTAGGCTATTGCAATGGTGTGTTCTTCTTTATTCTTTATTTTGGATAGCCCCTTGAGATGTACCATCTCATTTTCAAGGGGGCCCTTTCAATCACTATTAGAAAATAACAGCCAGAGCCACACATGCTCAAAACATGACATTACACAGTAACACATAAAAAGAAAAACATCACAAAAAAAAAACTTAACAAGACATCATTCACAGTATGCTCCAAGTCCACCACCTCCCCAAATTATACAATAAATTACAAGGTTACATTGACAGTAATAAGTAATAAGTCCTCATAAGCTGTTCACATAATAATACAACATTATAATAATACAGCATTCAGATGAGCCCAAAAAAGATATCTTATCTTATCTTTAAATATAAAAATAGTGCCACTTTAAATGAATGTAATGATTTCAATGACAATGGGAGGTTATTCCGGTCCATAGGAGCTTTATGACAAAATGCTCTTCTCCCAATTTCCGATGGATTCTTGGTATAGCAAAAAATGGATGGAGCAAGTGTTGTATGTGATAGACTGAGATGTGTCTAACAAAATATTGTTGAAGATAAGGGGGACATTTATTGGCATAACTAATGCAACTAAAAATAAACATAAACCAGTGGTACCTACTTCTTTCTTTAGGTTGGAGCCAGTCCAATTTTTCATAGAGCGTACAATGATGTGTCATAAATGGATACCTTAAAACAAATCTACATATGGAATTAAATAAAAGATCTAAAGCATTAAGAGAAGTAACACTTGATGTGTGGTAATCAATACCAGCATAATCAATTAGTGGTAATAGAAGTTGCTGTGCAATGCGCTTTCTTATATCAAATGTAAAACAAACATTGTTTGACTTTCAAGATTGTAGCTTCAATATGAGCATTAAATGATAGCTCAGTATCTAACCACAGACCCAGGTATTTAAAGGGCATTTACATTTTCAAGAGATCTTCCATCAATCATACAAATTTGTAATTTATTCATAGTAACTTTAGATGGTCTCAGTTTAAACAACATAGTACAAGTTTTTTTCTCATTAAGTAAAAGGTTGTGCTCTCTGAGCCAATTCTGTACAATAATAAAGTCAGATTGTAATGCATTCTGTACCTGATCCTTCTGGTTATGCGACATATATAGAACTGTATCATTAACATAAAGATGAACATTACAGGATAAACAAATACTGGGCATATACTTAATATAAACAGAAAAGAGAAGTGGCAAAAGTAAAGAGCCTTGGGGCACACCTTTACCTATAATTAAACTAGTGGAACTTGTATTTTGTAATCCAACATATTGACGCCTACCATGTAAATAGGCATTAAACCATAATAACAATCTTTGACTTAAGCCAATCAAATACAATTTATCTAGGAGTAAATAATGATCAACTGTATCAAACGCTTTCGAAAAAACAATAGAAAATTGCTCCAGTATATTTTTCTTCATCAAATGCTGTATATACATAATTTGTAAAGTTGAGAAGAGCTGTGGCAGTAGATTGATTAGGTCGGAATCCAGATTGTGCTGTTGATAAAATACCATATTTTTCAATATATTCACTTAATTGCATGAAAATTAATTTCTCAGATATTTTTTGGACTGTGCATATAATAGAAATAGGTCTGTAGTTATTCAATTCATCTGGTTTTCCACCTTTGAATACAGGCAATACCCTAGCCATCTTCCAAATAGGTGGAAGTGAGTTTGTATTTATAAATAAATTATATAATTTTGCCAGGGGGAACATCAAGATATGTGATGCATATTTTATAAAGTTAGATTCCATTCCATCAGGTCCAGCGCCAGTACTCAATTTCAATTATATGGAAAACAGCATTGTTAGTGTACTTTATCTATTTAGTCTTTACCTCAGATTAGGGCTGCAGCTATCGATTCTTTTTGTAATTGATTAATCTAGCACTTTATCAATCGATTGATCGATTAATCGGCTAATTTTTTTTTGGTTTTTAAACAACCAAAACTAGGGAAAAAAGCAACATTTTCGGAAAAAAGCAACATTTGTATTGCCTACATCGCTTACAATATCATCTCTCAAAAAATCTAAACATTTAAGTGCCATATTACATTGTTTTTAAAGAATTTTTTTTTCAAATGATATCAACCTCAAACTAAGGCATACATTAAACATACACAAACATTACATTAAGTTGTGTAACTTAACTTTCAGAACTACAAGTTTCAACCTGACTGATCTGTATATACCTATATGTAAATATTAGTTATACTCAACCTATTTTCATTTATATATTTGATTATAATGTCACACAGCTCTGTTACACTTATGCTATTAGATTGTTGATCAGCTGTTTCTCCAGAGAGAGTGAGAGATGCGCAACAATCAGCTGTTTTTCCGAAGGGATAGTCAACACGCCAGATCCGATTGTGGCCACCACTACATATTTTCTTGTCTTTGATTTTTGTAGTTGTTGTGTTTAGTGTAGTTTCATCGTTGGGTCCGCTTCGTGGAATGGATGATTAAGTTAGACTCCATGTTTTCTGTTGAGATGCTAAAGCACTGACTTCGTGCTATTATCGTGGTAAGCTAGTTTGATTTTGCAGTATACATACTGTACAGAGTTTTAGTTTTAATTACGTTTGAACTGATCTGACATGCATTATGAAATTTAATTAGGAAATGAAAATATCCAGGTGAGATAAAATATATTCCAGACTTTTCAAGGGCCCTCTCTCCCCTTGGGCCCTGGTAATCAGTTTTGGTTTCACCCCCACTCCGACGCCCCTGGACATGTCCTACAACGTGTTCCTTGACATTGACCAATAGGAAGAGAGAGCGCTCTCTGCCTTTCTGGCGCACATAGAGTATGTAACCATGGCAATAAGAAGGAGAGATGCTACTGCTGCTGTCTGGTGGAGTAAAGATTCACACAGTGCCCATATAGGTTTTGTTTTCATGGCAGGCATCACCCCACTTCCCAGCATTGCTTCCCAGCCTCTAGCACTTATCTGTTTCTCTTCACTTTGACCACCAACAAAGCAAAGAAAACAAGCTACACCTTCCTACAACCGCGATGGCTTTACCTGATTGGACGAGCACTACACGTTTGGCTCCCGGATTTCAAAACAGACCATAATGTCGGAGCACAGCTGGACCGACAACCTCAATGACAGGAGTGCAAGAAGGTGGTTGTGCCTGCTGCTACTGTTATTAGTCATATTTCTAGTATCTTTGCTGCTGTCATTGCTATTATTATTGCTACTGTTCATATCATTCTATTAGACCCACTGTTATAATAATTAGTAGTCATAGTCATATAATTACTATAGATGTTAATGTTGTGGTTAAGATAACTTCTGTTATGATTTGACAATATAAATAAAACAAAATTGAAGATTTGTAAGCTTCTTTTGCCCATGCCCTTGGTGTGTGTTTTCTGGTTGCTTCAGTAATTAAAACCTCAAAAGTAATTTGGTTATCTAGTTTTATGTGTATCATCACAAGTCCAAAATATGCTTTTTGTATAATTTGATTTAACATCAAGAAAACATTTACACACAGATGAGTTCCACTAGATTAAACTTTATAAGGTGGGCTGACAATGTAATGGTGACTAATAAAATGTTTTATTTTATCACTTTTTATCATTTAGAATCTGGAAAATACTGGCTAAATAGTTTAAATGTAGAGGACTTCTGCAGAAGCTTCATATAGTCAACTTATTTCACCTTTTTTATTATTTACGTGGGTGCAGTGATATAAACCAGACAATAATTGTAATGTTGCCTGAAGTATCTCCCTGCAGCACACATTTCCCACCTCGGACGCAATGTCCACATGAGCACCTGCAGTAACATTAAACATCCACTGAAGCATGAAACAGGAAAAGTACTCTCCTATTCAAACCGTAAAGTTGTTAAAAAAAAAAGTAATGTCTTTGGGATTATTCACTGTAAGGCTCGACCCGTATGTCTTAACGTCCTACATATTCGGGAACTTATGAAACTATAATAAATATGAGGTTATCATCACTGGGGACGTTTGTGCTGCTCACAGCCGCTTTTCCAGGCAACCGCAGCGCACAGAGCTCCGGGGACAGCTGGGGGTAAGAGCTGGCGCTCTTGTTTCTGGAGACGCATATCCCTGCCGTGCTGGGCTGACATGCCAAGCCAAACCGAGTCAACCAAGCCAGCACAAGTACATGGAAACACATTGATTAGTGAGGCATCAACGTTGATGTATTGGGCACCTACCAAGATGAAGCTTGCTATGCTAATGTTTGCTATGCATTATCCCGAGTTAATCTAAAACGGTACATACATAAAAAAATAAATAATAATAATTCAACTTACCACTCTGAAACATCCTGCTGTCCTCTTCTAAAGTAAATTAGGTGGTTCTCTTCGCCTGAATCCTTTAGACTTGAGTATTCAGGCTCAAAAGGTAGGGTCTTGCCGATCCCGCCACCATGTTTACAGGAGCCTCCTAACAAGTGAATTTTAAGCGAACTTTTAAAATGTCACAAAAAAGAATAAAAAAAGAAAATGCGAATTAGAAGCGTTTCCATCAACTGGTTTAGGGTGAATAAACTAGACCAGGCAAAGCGTAGTTTTGTCACAAGTTGACGTTACGCACGGTTATAGATTGCAAACCAGCTTGCTAAATCAAAGAGATTAGAAGCTAATTTCTTTAGCTTAATGGAGAGAGGTAGCACTGTACATGTTGGCCACCTGTGCAGAATACAGGGTTGTGGCAGAGACGCTGTTATACGCGGTGTGCAGGGCCATACGATTCAAGCTGTTGAACAAATTCGTCAATTTACCTGACGTGGCTGAGGCATAGGCAATAGCACACTGCAACTCCACTACGTACCTTGTGCCACAAGTGTACGGTGCACTGGATGGGACCCATTTCCCCATCCTTCCCCCATCCAATGGATACCGGTACTATAGTTATGTGTGTTACATGTTCGCTACGTCACAACTTATTCGTCAAAGCTGTTTTCATCTCCCTTTTTGCGCATTAACTCTTTTACAAAAAAAGGCAAAAACCACCTCAAGCGAGCGAAAAAACTTTTTTGCGAGTTTGAGGAAGTTTTCCAAATTTTGCCGTTTCCATCAACATTTTCTAATGCGATACTTCAAAATGCGCATAAAACTACGTTGATGAAAACATGACTACTATAACATGAAAACATATTAAAACTGCTGTGCACTCTTGATGCACGTCCGTCTCTCTGTGTCTCACTGACTGACGGAGGTCGGTGTTCATTGTTAATCAGTGAAACTGTCCACACCAGGGAGCAGCCCGATAGTGGTGCACACCTTGGAGGTCTTCTATTTATATATTTCAGTCAGGACCACTTTGTCAAAATATATTCATTCATCTGCAATTTGTATTTGGCGGTATGGCTCTGTTCTGGGGCCTCCCCGCACTTCCGCGTGCATACGTGGAAAGCATGAGGCAGGGAGAGCACACCTCCCTGCCCTTCCATGTACATGTATGGAAAGCATTAAGCGGGGAGAGCAGCAGTGCAGGATCCCCATAGGGTACAGAACAGAGCAGCATCAATGACAGAGACACAACAGTGATAAAGTCAGACAACATGAATTTAAAAGGAGGAGCTGGGGGTGGGTTGCAAACACTAGCAGAGATGCAGCAACGTAGGATGGGAAAAGCAGTTTAAATAGAGCGCGCTATTTGGAAATCCAATCAAAAGAGAGAATCAGCTGAGCCATCAGCTGGTGTGCTGGCTTAGGAACTGTCAGCTATGAGCTGAGGTAATAGCCAAACTCGACACCTGCCAGAACTTACGCTATGCTTAATTTTTTTATTGTGAAACACGAGAGCAGAGGATGTTAATGATCGCAGGAATCAAGCTCATAATTTGTTGCGCCAACACCATTTCAAAATTTTATAAATAATGTGTTTATAAATAAGTTGAAATAATGAGCGATTTATAAAGAGGATAAAGAACAAGCAATATAACTACATATTTATAATGTTTTTAGTGTGCCTGTGCTGTCTATGCAAAAAAGAAAAATCAATCATCTGTTAGCAATAATTAGCCTGTGCCCATGTTATCTCCTTACATATACCTACGCTGTCCGTCTCTGCAAGATTCGGAATGATTGAGATTTCTCTTGGCACAGCTACCAGAAGACTTACAACTTTCAGACTTTCAGTTGCTCACGTCACATTTACGTCATCTCTCTCAGTTGGAGGCTGCGCAGTAACGCTCAGCGCACACCGGAAAAGTGCTTCTAATATCCTTCACTGGTTTCCGTCCAGAGCAACGGGATCTGTTGGTCCATTCTTATATACTGTCTATGAAAGCAGCATGTGAAGCTGGGGAAACATGTCTCTGACTCTCTGACCATCAGCACCAGTTCCCATCAAGGCTGTATCCTTTCCCCTCTGTAACAGCTGCACCTCTAGCCAACAGTGCATCAAGCGCCTGAAGTTCGGACGACATCATCTTGATTGGATTTATCTCTGGTGGTGATGAGTCCGCCTACAGGAGGGAGATTGACCACTTGGCTACCTGGTGCAGTCAGAACAACCTGGAGCTAAACGCTCTGAAGACGAAATTAGTTGAAATGAGAGTGGAAATGGTTGTGGACTTTAGGAAGGACACAGCCCTACCCTGGGTAACTTCACAGTCAACACTGTTGAGTCCTTCCGCTTCCTGAGCTCCATCATCTCCCAGGACCTCAAGTGGGAGCTGAACATCAGCTCCCTCATCAAAAAAGCCCAACACACAATGTACTTTCTGCGGCAGCTGAAGAAGTTCAACCTGCCAAAGACAATGATGCACTTCTACACTGCCATCATTGAATCCATTCTCACCTGCTCCATCACCATCTGGTATGCTGCAGACACTGCTAAGGACAAGGGCAGACTGCTGCTCTGCTGAGATGATTGGCTGCAATCTGCCGTCTCTCTGGGTCTCTCTGTACGCCTCCAGGACGCTGAGGCAGTCAGGAAAGATTGTAGCCGATACCACTCACCCCGGACACAAGCAGTTTGAACCTCTCACCTCTGGCATCCCCTCTGCAGTCAGCCTCACCAACAAGGCCCCGGACCCCTACTGACTGATGTTTGTTTATGATTACACCAAATGATTCGGACTCTAAATTCAGCTAAATATCTCTCGGTTTCAATTATTGAAGACTTGGGTATTGAAAATAGGGATATTTAATGTCCAAAAGGAAAAGATTAGTTCAGGAGAATAAAACTTCAGAAAGTTTAGGATGAGGGAGTGGTCAGAGTTAAAGTACGACATGTGGAAATGGCCATAATTGCACTAATTTCGAACTTTCAATTTAAAATGGCGGAATTCCTGTTGGGTTTAGGGTATGGCTCCAATGACGTTTTTAGTACGTCTCGACATGCTTCATATGTCTACCAAGTTTTATTACTCTACATTAAACGTACTGCAGGGGCATGGGCGTAAATCAGATCTAACAGTAGGGGGGGACAATAAACATAAAATTTCTGAAGAGCAATTTTTGAAGGGGACACAAATAATACAGCCACAATTATACTCGTAGAGGACATGTGTTCACAGTGGAAAGTCTTAATACTATCATTAGTGTAGCATGGAGACTACAATTAACCTTCTTTCAGTGTTTCTCTTAATTCAATAAAAAACTGACTAAATTGACCAAAATATTCTTCTTTAAAACCATGTATTTAAGTCGTTTATAATCAAGCCACAAAAATACCTTAAAACATAATGACTTATTTTGAAAAAGTGTCCCCATATAAAAGAAATACAATGCTTTTGTACACTTGTTAAATTAGCTGATCATAATGTAAATTAGTGAGCCACTGGTAAAGCTGGTCTGCTGACCCTGACAGCCACACACCTCCAAAAATATGAACTAAGCTCAACACACTTACCTGAGCCTCTCCACCTGACTGTCCCTGGTCTCCCTGTCCCTCAGTTCTTTCTGTCTCTTTTGCCTGTGACATGTGACGTTAGTATTTCCATAAGCACCCATTCTTATAAAGATGTTACCAAATTGTCTTGATATGAGAACATATTGTACTTACTTGGCGTTTTGGTGTTGACCTACTGAAAAAAGGATCTTATGTCTGTTTTTCTATACAACACAAATCTTTAACGTCAGATTGTCTAAATATGAGTAAGGTTCATAGTTTCACCACGTGGTCATATTATAATTATAAAATGATCTTGCGTCCTCCACGTAAATATTAGGTTTCGTCTGGGAGAGAGGATATATATTTAACTGATCAGCCACTTAATTTCATATTGAGCAAAACACAACTGTAGCTAGATCTTCAATATTAACCCTAATATCAGTTCACACACATAACGTTAGGCTTATTGCAGTGGTAACGTTAGTTGTAGTGGGTGCATTTAGGTAACGTTACATTATATTACACTAATGTAGCGAACTTTTTTGTCATGAGTAATTCATTAATTACTCAGCATCATTTCTATTTGAGAAAAGAAAAACTTAATCCAATGTTTAATGTGAATAAAACAGCCTTGAACCGCCTACTTACTACATTCCTGTCACAACCCGATGTGACTGTCACCGTGAGTGTAGCGCAGATCCTACAGCATGCAGTGGACCAAACCACTGTGAGGCAACAGAGGGGGGACTCAAAATGTTTCTAAACTTAAAAAGCATTTTTTGGGGTTATTATTGTTTTACTACTTACACAGGTATTTTAAGTATACATCATTATGTTATTTACAATACACAGCATTGTTTTAATGATATTTCTAGGGGGGGACAACCCTTAGATGGGGGGGGTCCTGACCCCCTCCGACCCCCCTGGGATTTACGCCCTTGTGCAGGGGCTACATTTTTTAAGCTTTGTAGTTAGTTAGCGTAGTTAACACTAGACACAGTGAAATTACGTGTCCTCTTTTGATTTCACGCATACTGTCTGCTTGAGTGAGTGAAGCTATGGGCTCTGTTATCTGTTTGTTTTGGAGAAGAGTTGTCAGGCAAAGTGGGAGAGAGCGTGTCACTGAGGATAATGGGAGCAATGCGAGTAAAACTGTTATAGCAAATTTTTTTTAAATAGTTTAATGAGCTTAAAATTGCAGATTGCAACTGTTTTGAAAAGATGGTTATTTATAAATTATATATTATTATTTAAATGTAATATTGAGTGTAGTTTGTAGTATAAAATATATCCTTAAAAAAACCTAGCATGGCTAATGAAAACAAAAAGTGGTTGATTCCATGCAAAATAAAGAACAATGACACTCCCTTATCTTCCAATGGATGGACCATAAAATTAAATTGGATACAAAGGCGATTTGAGAAAGTCTCTGCCGCTCTCCATTTTGCCATTTTGTTTTGTACTAATCAAATGACAACAGCAAACAGTTCAATGTTCTTTCTATACATTTTATTTCTATAAAATAGATTATGTGAGATTCGCTTAGAAACTCCAAAAGGCCATTTACTTAAGATCAGCTGACATAGATTTCAGCCATGGCCCATACATCAAGGGGACATGTTTTTCGATAACAATATTGAATTCTCTCCGACTTGATAAGAGATTGACTCTGATTCTATGGAAGCTCACACCCAGATGCTATCAAATATAATACAAAAAATAGTTTCCTAATTACTATGGGCCCAGTCACACACACACACACACACTGGTGCGCACCATCTGTAAACACAGTTATGAAGAAGTTAATGGAACCTGTGCAACCTGACACCTCTAAATTGGGAGTATATTACCGCAATGATGTAGTGCCAGCATTTGCTCTACAGCAAAGACCATGTGAGAAAAAAACGCACATTAGAGCTGCTTTTTCATAGACCGTGTACTACTTGTTAAAATGCTTATGAGTAATTGCTCAGTACAAGTAAAGTGTTTATTTGGAGCACATGTAAGAACCTTCAACATATTACAGAAATAAAGATGTTTTTCAATTAATAGCTACGAATATTTAAGCACTGTTTTGTATATTTATTACAGTTATGTGTGTGTTTAGGTGGTTGTACAAGTAATATCACCCAAACAGGGATAGAAAAATTACTTTTTCTACTTAGCTGTTCTAATTTATTATTTATGATGTATGAATGTTCCATGGATATTTGCATTATAATATATTTTGCTAATGCTGTCTGGCTGTTGTTTTGACCCTTGCACTTCATATTAATGGCTATATTTTTACTTAACAATGCAGACCCAATTAAGATTGGATCATTGCTACCCTAAATTTGTGTAAAAAAATATTGAATGAAATATGAATACAGATGTCGATAAACCTTATCACAGACACATTGCACCTTGTCTCTCGCTCTTTTTTGAAAACTATTTAGAATGTATTACTGTATTGTATATATTACTTATCTTTATCTTATTTGTACATATTACCTGCCATGACATGAACTTCCACGATGACCTTCGAAGTCACTGTTCCATTATCTTTAATGTAACTATTATTTGCCACTGTTTATCACCCCCCCAACCGGCCCCGTCAGACACCGCCTATCAAGAGTCTGGGTCTGCTGAGGTTTCTTCCTAAAAGGGAGTTTTTCCTCGCCACTGTCGCAACAGCCACTGCTAATGCTTGCTCTTCAGGGAATTACTGTAATTGTTGGGGTTTTGGAATTCATAGAGGGTGGTCTAGACCTACTCTATCTGTAAAGTGTCTCGAGATAACTCTTGTTATGATTTGATACTATACATAAAATTTAATTTAATTTAATTGAATTACTTATCTTTTTTATCTGTATTTGTATATATTTCTTATCTTTTATATTATACTTGTTGTACGTGTCCTTATTGCAACGTGGGTCGGAGAGAAACGTATTTTCCATTGGGCTGTATGTCTGGCACATTGCAGAATTGACAATAAAGTTGACTTGACTTGACTTGGTTAAGGATTTTAAGAAGAAAGCAGCCCTTCCTGCCCCCTCCACCCTGTTTAACTCCCCAGTTGCCTCCCAGTCTTACGCTTCCTGAGAATCATCATCTCCCAGGACCTCAAGTGGGAGCTGAACATCAGCAACATCAAGAAAGCGCAACAATGGACAAGGTCATTAGACTTCTGGGTATTCTATGCTTATGCAGAAGCTGGTGGATGGAGCCTGGACAGCCCTCAAAAAGACACAGGAAAGGGATCTGAGTTTTACACTGGATGATGATAAGTGGGACAGAATCTATAGGAATATTAAAACTATGTCACACGATGTGAGGGCACCTCATTCAGTTCAAGAGTATGCATCACTTCTAGAGGTGTTGAAATTAATCAAATAATCAATGCATCGGGATGCGGACATGGACGATGCTGCATTGATGCAGTGGCCCACCATAATCGATTATAACGCAACGACGTTGCTCGTTAATTTTCCGGCCGCGGCATAAACATTCAAATGAAAAATAAGATTCTCAGTAGCCTAACCCGTTTTATACACACACAAACACACACAGACAGGCAGACGGAGACAGGCAGACACACAACCAAACACAGACACACGCAAAACGGCTGAGCGGAGACAAGGGAGAGTGGAGAGAATCACAAATCTAGAAGAGGAAAGAAATCAGTGAGAAACATCGAGAGACACTAGAATAGTTAGCTTGGAGAAGATCTAAGTGGAATAATGAAGCTGAAGAGGTGTAGCTATACTACGGCACTTCTCCTGTCTAACAGCAGCGGTTTAGGACAAACATGCTCGTGTGCCTGGCTAAAGTTGGAGCTAATGGACTAGCTAAAGTTCGAGCTAACGGACTAGCTAAAGTTGGAGCTAACATAGGGTGACCAGACGTCCCGGTTTGACCGGGACAGTCCCGGTTTTTAATTGCTTGTCCCAAGTCCCGACAAAAGCCTGTCGGGACGCTAAAATGTCCCGGTTTACACCAGGAGCGGCGTCAGCCGATTTGGCCGTGTCTTCAGCCCCGAATGTTTTGAGTGTAGCCCCAAATGTAACTTTGTCCATTTATTTTTCCGAGGCGAATAGAACGGGCAGCTACGTGAAGGGTCCGACCATGCTGTATTTGTTGCTATCACCTAGCAACCGTCTCTCCGTGAGGAAAGCTGTGAAAGGGGTGAAGTTTTCGGAGGAATCATAGCCAAATCAGTCTAATACAGTGATACCATCAACACAAAGTTTAGGAGCGCAATACTAATGATTTAGTTTGAAGTTCCCGTGACGTGACGTTTCCAGTCTACGCTTCAGACTCAAACACACGGAGCTCTGAAGCAGACCTGTGGGTCGCTTAGTGTCCACTCTCTCTGTAAAATGCAGCGCAGCTTCAGGTTCATGGATGCGCTCAGCTGTGGCCATGCTGCGGCAGATTTGTTGCGTTTGTGCTCCGTGTATACTTTAGTTTCGGGTTTCCACCTCCGACGTAGAGCAGCGTACAGCCACTTCCATAGCTAAACAATTTGTCTCATTCAGAGACCAGAGACCCAAACGGGGCTCTGTGTCTGTCAGAAGGTCTGAGATCTACCGTATCAGCAGAGCAATCACGTAATGCCCAGCAGACTATGGTGCAGGTATAGATTATTTTCTGAAATATAGCTTGTGATTTTATTCTTGTAATAGCCTATTATCACTTTATTTTTCTCAAAATATCACGACTCCTCCAAATCACAGAGAACACTACTGTGTTTGAATGTGCACAAAGTTTTGGACAAGAGCAGTAAATCTTGCTCAAACATCTGAAATATTACAGTCCAGGGGTTTATTAATAAATTAAAATGAATGAATGTATCATTGAGGTGAATAATTGTCATATGCACATTAAGGAGGTTACTTAACCAACAAAAGACGCAAAACAGGAGGTAAGAGTAAATGATGCCTATAGGCTACACATGTGTGCTGACTCAGATATAATTAGAAAAGTCCATCCAAAGGAGAATAAATAGTTGAAAGCAATACAGAATGCCTGACAGCCTTACTGCAATATATTCCATTATGTTTTTATATTTGGATTGTAATCTGTTTCTCTTTAAAGAAAGATATTTGCAGCATACATTGATTCAGAAAAAGGTAGAAATAGGTGCATAAAAATTCACCAGAATGCAGGAAATTAAGTGTTTAATGCTCAAAATTTTCAACAAATCATTTTAATTACTTTGCTGTTATTGGAATACATAACACTTAAAAAAATCTTTTTTAGAAAAAATCTCAACATAAATCTCACACTAAACTGAAAAAGGCTGTTACTGCAATTTTGTTAATTTCACAGGAAAAAACACTTATTATTAGACGAGGAGCCTAGGATCAAAATAATGAAGTTACTGTCTGTGTCTGTGTCTGAACAGGGCTGGCACATGTTCACGTTAAAAAGCGTGTGCGTGCACAAACACACTACGGTCACGCACAAAGTGTCCCGGTTTTAGCTCCAGGAAATCTGGTCACCCTAAGCTAACAGCTGAGAGTTGCTGGTTCAGAGGACGCTGATTTTGGACCGGAGAGGACGACAGCGTGTTTCCCTGCTGAAGAGGACTTTGCCGTTGCTGGTGACTGGTTTTTGTTTTCGTGTTTGAGCTGTGTTTCTTGGACTAACAGCTAACTCTAAGTTGGATTTCTGTGTGTTTGTTTCACTGAAGATAATGTCCTGCTGGCTGCAGCACATTCACACGAGCTACCATCAGGCCCGCAACTTCTTTTTTTTTCTATCGGCGTGTGTGTGTGTGTGTGTGTGTGTGGTAACACAGTGGTTTAATAGGGTTTGAGTACATTTTACATTGAAACTGCTGTAAGGAGGAATCATTTTGTGTAGCTGGAGTGTTTTAAGTGGAAACTGATAGAGAAACGGGTAAAGGGGTAGTTGTGTGTAATATCATTTGAAGAAATATTGCAGCATATTTGAAGGGTCTGTTTTGTGTTATGTTTTTTATTGTGATTCAATCTAACGGCTAAATGTTATTTTTACATTTAAGTTATTGTTCAGTAAACAATACCTTTTTTGTTAAAGAGTTGTCTGGGGTCAGTTATTCCAATACAGCACAATAGATTGGCTGGTTAAAAGTAGGGTGGTATATGATTAATCCAAAATAGGTAAACCTTCGTGGTAGCTACCTTAAAGAAATGAACCCAAACACTTCATCATTCCAGTCTGAAGTTACGTATTGCAGCTTGGGCATTACACTTGACAATGCAAGTTTGTCAAGTCAAATATCCTATATGGCTTTAATAGAAAAATGTTTTTGACGCATCGTGATGCATCGTGATGCATCAAGATATCGAATCGAAGACCTGATAATCATAATCAAATCGGGAGATCAGTGAAGATTGGACTCCGTCCAGACACAAAATTGTTGGAAATGTAATACATAGTACGGCCAATTACTTCATGTCCTATGGTCCTGTGATAAGGTCTAGGAATTTTATACATGATACAGGATACATGATAACCTATGTCGGATTGCAGGGACCCAGGTTCCATTCAATCCAAGATTATTTCAGGGCTAACTTTTTTTACTATGAGCATTGTTGCCCCTAATTAAACATTTTTAGGGGCACAGGCAGAAAAATGATGGGCACACACCTTAAATCTACCTGCAATGCAATTTTTTCACATTTCCCCCATTTTAACTGTTTTACTCATAATGCTTTGGAGATACATACAGAAACTACAATGTGCTGTTTTATTTTAGTTCACAGTCACATTTTAATTGAATGGTGCTTAACAAATACACATTCAGAAATGTAAACAAAGTGTCAATTATAACATTATTATTATAATAGCAATCATATGTAGGTGATTAGACTTCCATTAAAGGTGGGGTATCTAACTATCTAACACCCAGTGTGGGAAATATTGAGTGATGAGGGAGCCAGAGACAGATGAGCTCACACAAGCACTGTGTTTTTATGAGGTAAATAGTTATATATTTAGCACGCTATACGTAATTTTTTCAAAGAAGCAGTCTCCTCTCTCTTTGCCGTCTCTACATTACCTCTCTCGCCCAAGTGAGGGAGCTGACATCAGCATTGATGTAAAAATGCAAATAAATCAGTGAATGTACAGGCATGCAAGTGATATTCCGCAGTTTTGGTGTTAAATCCTGTCATTTTTGTCTGAGACCAAGACAACACTTAGTAAAAATGTGGTCAATTTTGTGACGAGACCGAATACAACAGCACTGCCGAGGTCTATTAACACAGCTACCCCGATAGGAAGTGCAGGCAAGCGGGGTTAAGACCATAAACATCCATCCAGGAGTGGGCTTGTGAGATGGCTAGGGATGTCTATACTATAAAATGGGGAATGTACCTGAGCTTTCTGGAGGGCTCCTAAGAAGCTTTGTGTTGGGGAGAGAAGTGTATGTGAAGTGATGGGCTTATGGTATTGTCATTTATACATATGTTTATTTAGTTTATGGTTTATTGTCTATTTTGTTACTATTCTGTTCAATGGTCTTGAATATTGTAGTTACTGTGTCATCTTCAGTGTTGGGGAAGTTACTTTTAAAAAGTACTGTTTGCCCGTTACTTGTTACTTCTTAAAAAAGTAATCCTTTACTTTACTTAGTTACCCCCTATGGAAAGTAACTTTTTACTTTACTCGTTACTTTTATGTTACTTTTAAAAGCGGTTGTCTCTGGCAGAGACTGAAGTTAATTATACAAAAGCTATCTTTGACCATAAAGCCAGTCTATGGTTTATCAGTGAAGGGTCTGAACTAGACTACACTGCAGATTCTCTACTCACAGAGGTACGGCCGATTCATTATGAACGAGTCCAGCGGGGGTTGAATGCACATCGGCAGGTCATCAGCGTTACAAAGAAAGTGGAATGAAACAGAAATTGCCGAAAAGACATGCATCCGGCAGAATTTCCTGCGGGACCACAGCAATCCCAGAAGTGGAACGTCGTGGTTATAGACTAGGTGGGTGGTGATGACGAAGGTGAGGGGGGTGAGGGTTGTGTTCATGTTGCGAGTTGTATGTTTTGTATGTTGTTAAAAAATAAAAATTGTTCATCACAAAAAAAAAAGCACAACAGAGGATGAACTTTTTGCGGCAAAGACGATGATGGCTTACACTGCCATGATTGAGTTCATCCTCACCTCCATCCCCATCTGATACACTGCTGCCAAGGACAAGGGCAGGCTGCATTCACAATCTACCAACCGCCCAGGACCTGTACACCTCCAGGACCCTAAAAGATTGTGGCCGACACCTCCAACCCTGGACACAAACCTTTTGACTCACTCCCCTCTGGCAGGAGGCTGTGGTGCATCAGGACCAAAACTTCAGGCCAAAAAAACATCCCATCTGCAGCTAGACTAATGATTTAAATTTCTAGACTACCAAATCTAGACTCAAAGTTCACTTACTAGCTTTTTCTGCAGATTTAAACTGCATATCATGGTTTTCCTCAGTCCAGGCAAACTTCATCTGCTGAGGAGAACTGTGACATGCAGTTTTAAGCCCTGAACAATTATACCTTAAGTTATGAGGAATTTATTGGTCAAAAAATAACAAAAACCTGAACATATTGCATTGAAAGTGATACAAAATAGGCAGAATCCTTACATTTAAGAATCTTGAATGTTAAAAAAATTATGATTAATCGTTTATCAAAATCATTGCACATTAATTCTGTCTGTTAATCAATGTATCCCACACCTCTGTGACTTGTACACATTAGTGTTTTTGCGTGAATTCCTCACTACCAGAAACATCTTTCACATTATAGAGTCATTTCTTTAAGTTGTTACTTATGTAAGTTGAAGGAAAACAACTTACAGCTTATCCACGGCATTTTGGTTTTCTGTTTTCTTGTTTGGGTACAGGAAGATGACATCCACAGATTATCCCACCTACACAGGTTTGGAACTAGACTATTAGCATAGAGAGTAAAAAGGAGGGGCAACACCACTAGTTCCAAAAAGAAGACTGTTTCTATAAAAGTCTATGGGAAAATTACCCTACTACAAGTTTATGCCTCAATTGCTACTTTCAAGTTTTCAATACAGCATGATGTTCATTTTGTAAATTATGGTTCCATTTATTTTAGAATTGATGATAAAGAAGAGGATGCTCTAGGGGCGTCGCTACAAGCCAATGCTAACTATGGTGTATTTAAATCGCCGTGAACTTGTGCTGGCCATGTTTTTGTCTTAAATGTTGACCCTTTCACTGTGTGTTTTCATTTCATCAAAGTTAATTGGAGCATTTGGTCATCTAAAAATGTCTTGTTCAGCGTTATGCCAACCAAGCTAGCTAGCTAGCGCTAGCTGGTAACTTGAGGGAAAGCTTGCAGATTTTCTGTACTGTAGTAGGCTATATGCAGATGAATGCAGGTAGATCTCCTGGATGACTCGCTTCAGAAGAGTTGAAAATCACCAACTTTCCCCTTTTAGCATTTAGATTAGCGCAATGCCATTGCAACCGTAAACAAGACTGGCTTGGTCATCCTCCCCAGCTGTCATCATAAATCATCACATCCAGTTGCAAAAAAGACAAGATGGCAACGCCCATATCGCCAAACTCGAGGCTTCAAAACGGCAGTCCACAAACCAATGGGTAACATCATAGATGCAACTTCCACTATTTTTACATTCTATGGTCATTAGACACCTTCAATGTGTCAGGGCCTTTGCAGCATAAACTTACAGCTACAGATGACATACAGACGCTTGACAAAGTTGAATGTCTTAAGTAACATTCAGCTACATAGTGGACAGTAGAACCCAATGACCTGCTGGCCTGATTGCTGACTACATTAACTCGTTGAAATGTACAGTAGTCTTGACATAGCAAATACATAACTCACTGACTGTACCTGCAAAGTCCACAAATGACAGCAATCCCAAGCAGGAGCCAGTCCAATATGAAATAGGACTTTGCTTTTATTACCATCATCATTACTGTATATCATTTCTGAATGTTCAGCCATTTGGTTTCATTTAAATGTAAATCTGGGCACTGAACTGCGCAAGTTGTCACCTAAGGCAGCCTGACTATGATGATTCATTTTGGGAACGGCAGGGAAAAATATAAGAGCCCCTTAACTTTCTCTGAGGGAAAACAACTGATTTGACCTTTGTCTGTTTTCATGAAAGCCATGTACACAGCAAAATAAAATAAAAACTTATTTTATAGAAAACAAAAGTATTTTTTGTACTTTTTTTGTACTCTGCTGTCTCTTCTCTTTTTTCAAGAACAAAGAAGTACAATATGCAGCGCAAGGTCAAGGGTGTACAAAAGCCTAAGGGAGAATTGACGAGTCCACATGTCAGAAAAGAGAGAGACACGGCATTACACACCATGTGGCCATAATTACTTCAGCGAGTCTTGACATAATTGTGCATCTGTGGAGCTAGAAGACGCTGTTTGCTTGTAATGTTTATCAAATTAGGTGACCACCAGGAGTCCCAGCATGTGTGCAATCTGACTCTTTCCAGCAAGGCAAACATCAATCTCATAACATATTTTTATAATCACACATAGCATTAGGAAAACGTACAGCATCATGTTGAAAAATTGGCAAATGAACTGGGTGATAACAACAATCCTCAATCAAATATCAGATAATCCATTTCCTTATAATTTTTCGTCCTCCCACACCTGCTTTCTTGCTCAACTTTCAACTCAACTCAACTTTATTTATAAAGCACTTTCAAAACCACAAGTGGAACCAAAGTGCTGTACATAAGGTATAAAAACATAAAAGCTTAAAAAACAATACAAACAAAACAAACAACTTACAAAGCATTATCAAATGCTAAGGAAAACAAGTGAGTTTTAAGAGCACTCTGAAAACCCCCCAGAGAAGGACAGGTTTTTGCAGACAGAGGAAGGTCATTCCAAAGCCTAGGAGCTGCAACAGAGAAAGCCCGATCACCTTTACACTTTAAGCGTGTTCGTGGAACTACAAGAAGTGACTGATCATGTGATCGCAGAGATCTGCTGGATTGACATTGGCTGATTAAATCAGTAACATACTCAGGGGCTAGACCATGCAGGGACTTAAAAACATACAACAGCGCTTTGTAATGGATTCTGTATCAGATGGGTAACCAATGTAGTTTCATTAAAACCGGAGTAATGTGTTCTCTCTTCTTAGTACCAGTTAAAAGTCTGGCAGCTGAGTTCTGAACGAGCTGCAAACGGGACAGAGAAGCCTGACTCACACCCAGATACAAAACATTACAATAATCCAAACGTGATGACACAAAGGCGTGAACAACCTTCTCCATATCATCAAAAGTAAGGATAGATTTCAATTTAGATATTGATCTAAGATGGAAGAAACTGTTCTTAACGACAGCATTGATTGCTAAATTACACATCACATAAATCACATAAAAGTCAATCAAATCAAGTACCAAATACATCCAAAGCCAGATTATAAGGGGTATACATATCAGTGCATTTGCCTTTTTGCATCTCCAAGTAGGGCTTCATTGGAAGAAAATGGTATACGGTAATAATCAATACCTGATCTATAAGGAAGTCACATCTAATATCACTGCTTAGGAAGCTGTATCTTAAAATATTTCTAATATGTTTCATGACTTGTCCTGTGAAACAAGATTGAAAAGCCTTTTAAAGTTTCCCTCTGGGCCACACCATGCTAACTCACAGCCGTGACTACTCGCATGAGTCTTGTTTCCAGCCAATGGGGCCTGCGGAAATCACCAATGATCCTTAAGAGCTTATGCTGTACATAAGGGCAACGCCACTTGGATTCCTGCAGACATGATGAATGGCAATGCCACTTTGATTCCTACAGACATGATGGATGCAATCAAGATTTCAAGCATTAAGTGAGATTTTTTTGCAGATGCATCTGAAGCTAAAATTGATTGATTGATTGATTGATTGATTTTATTGATTGGTTAATGGACAGAACATGTATATTTATTGAGTATAATTTAAATTATCTTTAAGCAAAAACACCAAACATTCTCTCATTTCAAATCAAACAAACTAGTTACATTCCAGACGTAACCAAATTGATGATAGGCTGATATGTACAAAATATGCGTATCAGTGCAGACATTTTTAATTCCGTTATGTGAGTCCTTTACGTCCTCACACATGGATGCAATTCTCAGAGTCGGAAGGAATATAAAACTCAGCAGCACAACAGTTCCTTTTTGCTCACCAAAAAATTATCTAATATAGGCTCTACAATCTAAATCAGGCCAACACAACACAATGTCTGTCACCAGCTTTGCGAGAAAATACTACAAAAGATTTAACAATGAAGATGCAAAGAGTGCGCTCCGCATGAGTGATCGAATATGCTGCTAACAGAATATGGATTCTGTCGCAGCTTAATAGTATGACTTTGAAAACCCCAAATATTTTGCTAATTTTGTTTGTTTATGAAGAAATGTCAAATATCATTTCCATAAAGCTGTTCATGGCTTTCCATGAGCAGACAGATCACAGGAAATAAACTTGGTATTCCTCGCAGCTATAATGAAGTTAAAGCTGCATGCAAAGTTCATGTTATGTTTATTCTAATGTTGATTAACACAAGCGTACGCCTATTTCTACCTACAAAATGTGTAAAACACGTTCATTATCTGTATTGTTAACATGGGCATATGGCTTTAGACAAATTATCACAATGCCGCATCTAAATGCATGGCACCCAACTGATATCCAGCACTCCTCTCCTTTCAAAAATCGTTTATGGTGTCAGTGGCAATGCTTTTCTTATTTTATGCTTGAACATAACATAAATGCCTGTCCTTTTGCCCCGAACAAACAGCTTTTCATACTCCCTTATTTTCCCTGAAAGTGTATCCAGTTCATGATATAAGGGAGTTGATAGTTTTAAAAATGAAGACAGACATCCAAGGAATCAGCACATTTAACTCCAAAAAATGCGTTGACATGCCTGTTGCACAGGCGTGCCTGTATCAAAGCCTATTACTGAATGCAGCGCCGTCATGATGATGGATTCATTAAAGACTGCGAAAACTGAGTGAAAACGGGGCAATTATCTTCGATTTGATGGGTGTATGAAAAAGATAGAACAGAGTGGGAACTTGACAGTGTGAACTGCGGCTTGATGAATCAATATCAGAACCTCTGCTGCGCATTGGGGAATAAAGAGAAAGCTGAAACTGTGACGAGTAGGCTAAGTCCCGAGTATGAATCAAAAACACTATGAAAATTGAATGTGCACAGTGGTATATTTGCGAACATTCAGGAATATCCAACACGAATAAAACGTGACAAGTGGTGCGTAACCACGGTGATGGCTCAAGAAGAACAGCAGGAAATGGCGTTTTAAATCCTGTGAGACAGAAAGTAGCCAAGCATACACACTGACACAGCTCTTACCTTTGGAGATCACTGAGACTGTGTAATATACAAGGAGCAGGAGGCCCGTCGTGGAGAGGTAACGTCCTTTTGTCAGCGCACCCATAACGACGCGTAGCTCTCCACCGATACGCTATAGGGGGGACAATGCTCCGGATCTCTGGTGCCTCCTCTTGCTTCCTCCGAGCTGGACGAGCCCGGCTGCACAAGTTCCTCCTGTAAACCAGGAAAGGGGAGAGTTTGGCGCTCTGGTAGAAGAAGAAAATGAAGAAGAAGAAGAAGAAGTGAATGGCTCACGAGCTGAACTGTTAATCGAAAGGTAAGAAGCATCTTCACTTCACTTTTGCTGTTCGTGTGTTCGCTGCAGGAGAGACGTGCGCTCCGAGTTTACCCCCCTTTCCAGGCATCATCATCCCGGAGCCTGCCTAATACTAACCAATAGCAGTGTGAGAAAGGCAGAGAGGAGGAGACCGAGAGGTAGGCTACACGTAAGCCTAATCACTCAAACATTTCTTACAACTGTAATGCATCAGTCATAAGTCTAAGACGTGGCAATTTTAGACCCTAAATTTCATCCCAGCCCTCCTAAAAATTATAATAATAAAAAACAATTGTTTTTTTAATCAATTTTAGTGCTTCAAGTGAGATATTGCAAACTTGTCTTAGTGACAGAGGGCAAACAATTACAGGTTCAAAGAAACAGGTTAAATATCCTGTGTCGCTGTCGCCAATGCTATGCACCTGTAACCCAGTAAAGGAAAGTTTTATTTATTTATTGTTTACACCTCATAATTTTTTCATATGTTCAATATTTTGCATTACCCTCTGTTATAATAATAAATACATATATGCATTGTTATCCAGTGAAATTACTGATTTAGCAGGGGGGGGTTAACACTTTTGCAAGGCACTGTATCCATGTCACATTCTCATTAGGGGCTGAGCCCCCCTAAAGGTCTCATCCTAGAATCGCCCCTGGTCGTTGCTATAAAGTTAGGTTTAGGGATTATTGGCTAAAGTAGAAACACTGTATGCAAGGAGTTAGTTTTACTTAATCATTATGTGACAAAGCTGTGTCTGATATTCCAGTAAAATTTCCATACCTGGTGATACATTTCAAGAGACAGTTTATAGTAGCAGTGACTGTCAAAATATGTGGTCAGTATAATAACTTATTATTTCCTCCTCAATCACAGGCAGAGCAGAGCACACACTTGCCCTGGCTGCCAAGTACATTTGTAAGAAGTGTTTCTTGGCATTCTTGATCTGTTTTTCAGTCATAATTAAAAACGACAAAATCTTTAGATGTATTTGGGGCATAGATTATGCTTTGATTTCTGTCACAATTTAATTTATTTTCTTAAAACATGACCATGTGAATAGATATGGCCCTGCAGCAAAACTAGATTAACAACTGGGCAAAGTGGGCCCAAGCCCTCAGGGGTCCCAAAGACTCCAAGTTCAATTAGTTTGTGGTAAATAATGAATTCCAAATTAGTTTGGTGATAGTGTATTCACCACTTAGCTCATACAGTATCTTGCATAAATTTAACCCTTGTATTATGTTAAGGGTCAATTTGACCCATTTTTTTTTTACAGAATAAAAATCCATTCTTTTGGTTTCATAATCTGTGCCCTCGGTTTTATAAATTGTTTGCACGGGTTCATAATCCATGCCCTCCGTTTTATAAACTTGTGCATTAATCCGTGCCCCCGGTTTATAAACTGTTTGCACGGGTTCATAATCCGTGCCCTCTGTTTTATAAACTGTTTGCACAGATTCATAATCCGTGCCCTCGGTTTTATAAACGTGCGCAAAGTTAAAAAGATATTCACAGATTCGAACTTCCAGGATCATTACTCTATAGCGAAATGTTATTATATCACAAACGACGCATCTTTCCTAATGTAGTTAGGTTAACAACAAGCTAAAAACTATTTTTTATCAAAACGAGCCATCCTCCTTCCTGGAGAAATAACATTGGTCTCTACGAGCACCCGGCGGTGGCAGCAAGACGAGTGCTTAGGGACCGTCTACAAACTACAACACCGAGAAGAGATACAACAAAAATATGTATTAATTAAATGATTAAATAAGGTAGTGTCTCCAAACTTACTTCAATTATAACTTGTCTCTGCTAGTTGTACTACATCACTTACTTTTAAAAAATAAGCATATCCATAATTTTGGTAAATATTTTTTGCCAAAAAAATGTAATATGTCATAATTACAGAAAGTCATGTCTCCAAAACTACTCCGCACATAGAAGGCCCCCTGCTGGTTGACCTACAGCACTTACCTTTCAAAAATAAGCATAATATAATTTTGGGGAATATATTTTGCCAAAAACATTCAATATTTTAATAATTAAATAGAGTCGTGTCTATAAACTTACCTCACAGATAATTACTCTTCTGCTGGCTTTATTACAGCAGTTACTTTTCAAAAATAGACATATGCATAATTTAGGGGAATATTATTTGCCAAAAACATTTAATATTGCGCACAAACAGTTTACAAAACCGTGCAAACAGTTTATAAAACTGAGGGCACGGATTACGAATCCGTGCGAAGTTTATACAACCAAGGGAACAGATTGTTATTCTGTGTGTATGGTGCTAAAACAGTCTCATAAGGATTTGCAACTTGTAAAACACAATCCACAAATGAATGCAGAGTGATTTGTATTTGTAAATCTGTGTTGTATCTGTGTCTCTAATTTGTGACTTGTGAAACACAAGTCACAAATGAATGCAGAACAATTTGTATCCGCAAATGCGTATCTCTGTCCGTGAATCAAATTTGTAACTGGTATTTCATCATTTGTAAATTAACTTAGTAGTTGTGACAACATCATCGATTGATTCCTTAGATCATCAATTAGTTTCATATGATAGGCCTACCAAATATATTCACTAGCTTTACAAAGACAAGGCAAGCCCATCTTACAGGCCTGACTTTAACGAGCTAGCTAGCTAAGTTAGCATCGCTGTTTGCCGTTACCACACTCTAAAAAGTAGCAAACTTGTCACTGCCACCATAACAACACAAAGCAAATTGTAAATGCACTGCAACAATGATGATGAAAACATAAATGTAATTTATCTGACAACAAAGTCCTAATAATATCAACTTACCTGGAGGAACGTCAAGTAGGTAGTTGTTAAGACCCAAAATAAACATCTCCCTTTATTTTTATTGCATTTACTTACAATTTGACTGGCTTTGAACACCCATTTGAACCAGGTGTGTGTGTGTGTGTGTGTGTGTGTGTGTGTGTGTGTGTGTGTGTGTGTGTGTGTGTGTAAAGGAGGAGGAGCTTTTTCTCACGCTTGACCTCTTCACTGTTGTAATGTCATCTCTCTGACACGCACCCTACAAAATGAGCTCCAACAACTGAAGAAGTTGAAGTACAGATTTTTGATGGTAATAGTGATGTAGAGGAAGAGGTTAGAGAGTCAGAGGATCTTTCAGAGAACTGAGGACAATGCTATTGACGATCCGGATTGTGAATTTTCTTATGATGAAGAGGATTCAGAGGACCACTCTGCTGTAGTCTCTCCATCACCTAAAAACAATGAGCAGCAATCATCCTCAACAGAGGGGACATGGACATCTAAAGATGGTAACATAAAATGGTCAACATCACCACACCAAAGCCAAGGCAGACTGTCATCTTCCAATGTCATCAAAATGACTCCAGGCCCTACAAGATCAGCATTTCATCTCTTCATATCCCAACCAAAAGAGAGGATCATACTGGACATGACCAACTTGGAGGGGAGGCGTGTATTTCAAGAGAAATGGAAGCCACTGGATCAGATTGACTTGCATGCATACAGTGGGGCAAAAAAGTATTTAGTCAGCCACCAATTGTGCAAGTTCTCCCACTTAAAAAGATGAGAGAGGCCTGTAATTTTCATCATAAGTACACTTCAACTATTGGAGACAAAATGAGAAAAAGAAATCCAGAAAATCACATTGTAGGATTTTTAATGAATTAATTGGTAAATTCCTCAGTAGGTTAGATTTGCCATCACAGCCTGCCCATATTTTGATACCATACTTGGCAGGCTTGATGTGCATGTACTGTTGGAAGGGACACCGCCCCCTGAATGGAACAAGGCATTCGTCTACAGTGACATGGGGACCAGGATTGTACAAGACCGGTAGAATTTTGACCCATTTATTGCATACATCTCTGATCACAGCAAGTTTGTCTCTTTCACGTCGACCAGCTCTGGTGTCGCGATTGTCAAATCGGATCACCCAAGATATCATATGAAATGACTCCAGAGACATTGGCCTTCCACTCTCTTTATTCAAGAGACTGGCAGTTGCTTCTCCCTTTGACTTGTACACTCCAGCTAATACCAGGATTCCAATGTACAGTGGGGCAAAAAAGTATTTAGTCAGCCACCAATTGTGCAAGTTCTCCCACTTAAAAAGATGAGAGAGGCCTGTAATTTTCATCATAGGTACACTTCAACTATTGGAGACAAAATGAGAAAAAGAAATCCAGAAAATCACATTGTAGGATTTTAAATGAATTAATTGGTAAATTCCTCAGTAAAATAAGTATTTGGTCACCTACAAACAAGTAAGATTTCTGGCTCTCACAGACCTGTAACTTCTTCTTTAAGAGGCTCCTCTGTCCTCCACTCGTTACCTGTATTAATGGCACCTGTTTGAACTTGTTATCAGTATAAAAGACACCTGTCCACAACCTCAAACAGTCACACTCCAAACTCCATTATGGCCAAGACCAAAGAGCTGTCAAAGGACACCAGAAACAAAATTGTAGACCTGCACCAGGCTGGGAAGACTGAATCTGCAATAGGTAAGCAGCTTGGTGTGAAGAAATCAACTGTGGGAGCAATTATTAGAAAATGGAAGACATACAAGACCACTGATAATCTCCCTTGATCTGGGGCTCCATGCAAGACTCACCCCGTAGGGTCAAAATGATCACAAGAACGTTGAGCAAAAATCCCAGAACCACAAAGGGGACCTAGTGAATGACCTGCAGAGAGCTGGGACCAAAGTAACAAAGGCTACCATCAGTAACACACTACGCCGCCAGGGACTCAAATCCTGCAGTGCCAGACGTGTCCCCCTGCTTAAGCCAGTATATGTCCAGGCCCATCTTAAGTTTGCTAGAGAGCATTTGGATGAACCAGAAGAATGGAATGGAATGGGAGAATGTCATATGGTCAGATGAAACCAAAATAGAACTTTTTGGTAAAAACTGAACTCGTTGTGTTTGGAGGAGAAAGAATGCTGAGTTGCATCCAAAGAACACCATACCTACTGTGAAGCATGGGGGTGGAAACATCATGCTTTGGGTTTGTTTTGCTGCAAAGGGACCAGGACAACTGATCAGTGTAAAGGAAAGAATGAATGGGGCCATGTATCGTGAGATTTTGAGTGAAAACCTCCTTCCATCAGCAAGGGCATTGAAGATGAAACGTGGCTGGGTCTTTCAGCATGACAATGATCCCAAACACACCACCCAGGCAACGAAGGAGTGGCTTCGTAAAAAGCATTTCAAGGTCCTGGAGTGGCCTAGCCAGTCTCCAGATCTCAACCCCATAGAAAATCTTTGGAGGGAGTTGAAAGTCTGTTGCCCAGCGACAGCCCCAAAACATCACTGCTCTAGAGGAGATCTGCATGGAGGAATGGGCCAAAATACCAGCAACAGTGTGTGAAAACCTTATGAAGACTTACAGAAAACGTTTGACCTCTGTCATTGCCAAAAAGGGTATATAACAAAGTATTGAGATTAACTTTTGTTATTGACCAAATACTTATTTTCCACCATAATTTGCAAATAAATTCATTAAAAATCCTACAATGTGATTTTCTGAATTTCTTTTTCTCATTTTGTCTCTCATAGTTGTAATGTACCTATGATGAAAATTACAGGCCTCTCTCATCTTTTTAAGTGGGAGAACTTGCACAATTGGTGGCTGACTAAATACTTTTTTGCCCCACTGTACATTGGAATCCTGGTATTAGCTGGAGTGTACAAGTCAAAAGGAGAAGCAACTGCCAGTCTCTGGAATAAAGAGATTGGAAGGCCAATGTCTCTGGAGTCATTTCATATGATATTTTGGGTGATCCGATTTGACAACCGCGACACCAGAGCTGGTCGACGTGAAAGAGACAAACTTGCTGTGATCAGAGATGTATGCAATAAATGGGTCGAAATTCTACTGGTCTTGTACAATCCTGGTCCCCATGTCACTGTAGACGAATGCCTTGTTCCATTCAGGGGGCGGTGTCCCTTCCAACAGTACATGCACATCAAGCCTGCCAAGTATGGTATCAAAATGTGGGCAGGCTGTGATGGCAAATCTAGCTGTGCATGGAATATGCAAGTGTACACCGGAAAGCTACCTAGAGAAGCATCTGAGAAGAATCAGGGGGTGCATGTTGTGCTGGAGATGAGTGAAGGGCTGCAAGGTCATCACCAGTGACAACTTCTTCACATCCTACCGCCTTGGAGTTGAACTTCAGAAGAGAAAGCTGACCACGGTGGGAACAGTCAGGAGAAATAAGCCAGAACTTCCCAGTGAAGATGCAGGGCAGACCTCTGCATTCCTCAACATTTGTTTTCACTGATAATGAAGCAGTTGTTTCATACTGCCCAAAGAATAACAAGATCTTGTTCTTGTAAAGAGCACAGTGCACAAATATGCATCTCTGAGCACAAGAGACGACAAGAAGCCACAAATGATCCTGGACTACAACTCCACCAAAGGAGGAGTTGACAATCTGGACAAAGTCACAGCAACGTACAGCTGCCAGCGCAAGACTGCCCGTTGGCCCTTAGTGATTTTCTACAACATTGTGGACGTTTCTCCTTACAATGTCTATGTCCTGTGGACTGAAATCAACCAGCAATGGAATGCTGGAAAATTGTACCAACATCAGCTTTTCCTGGAAGAACTCGGCAAAGCACTCGTCACTCCTAAGATCCAGAGGCGAGCCCGGCCAGCTCGATCCCCAGCAGCTGCAGCTGTCATTCAAAAGGTTACAGCTCAGTCATCCAAACCCCATCCAACCAACCTGCAATGGGTCCAGTGGATACACCTGTAAAGAAACGGAAAAGATGCCAGGTCTGTCACTCCCAAGAGGACAGTAAAACAAGCACCTCTTGTGAAATGCCCATCACTAAATTGAATGTTGAGTCAGTTTGTGCATACACAAAGACAATGTCGGACTCAGTAGTTTTCTCTGGACCCTTGCCAAACCTGACCAATGATGAAATATACAGCCGTACGTCATCCTTCCACCGCTGGTTGTCGGGGTGGTGCCCAGCTAATGATGTGGGCTATGTGAATAACTGGGGGGCGTTCTGGGGAAAGCCTGGTCTGATGGAGAGAGACGGCATTCATCCCACCTGGGACAGAGCCGCTCTCATATAAAAAAATCTGACGAGTTTATCAGACATAAACCATGACAACCCAAGTTTGATATTAGTAATCAGGGGTGCAGTACTACACGCCCCTCTGTGCTTCCGTTGGAGCAGTCACCCACTCATAGTCTAATAAGCACGGTGTGGTGGTTGGAGTCCGGCTGGCTGTGAGTTCCTGTTTTTCTTTTCCTCATGTTTTGCTGTCAGTTTGTGTTGCCTCTGTTTCTCTCTGTGTTCCCCCCTCCCTTCCTGTCTGTGCCAGCCAGCTGATTGCGCACACCTGCTCGCCTCCTCACTACCGCTCTTCCCACCATACACACCTGCCGGCCATCAACTCCAATCAAGCCCAGTATATAAACCCCGGATTGACTCACCACCTTCGCTTGATCGTTGCTCCTGCCTACTTGGTGACACGCGTCTCAAGCTTCTACAAATTCCCCTGAGTGTTCTTCTGCTTGTATCTTTGTAATCCGTTTTCTGTCTTTTTGTTTCAGCCATTGCCTTCCTCGTCACTCTGCCTCCAGTCAGCTGGCTCCTCCATCCAGTTCCCCCTCACGGTTTCCTGCACCAGCCTGCCTCAGCCCTCGCCTCTCCAGCTCCAGTACTTCCCTGTCGAGTTCTCAGACCCGGTCTCCCGTGCCTCTGTTCCCGGTTCCAGCCCCGTGCCTGTGCTCCCCTCTCTGGCATCCACCTCCCCACTTCCCCATTCACTTTCCCACTTTTCCTAATAAAGTGATTTGTGCTGAGTTCTGCATTTGGGTCCGTTCTGTCCTAACCGTAACAGAACGATCAAGCCATCATGGACCCAGCAGGCTCACAATCCCCCTCTGACTCTCCCAACCCCCCGCCCCAGGACTTGCTGTTCGCCGTGTCCGCTCAGGGTGCGTTGCTCGGTCAGCATTCCTCGGCTATTCAGGCCATGGCCGAGTCCATTCGCACCCTGACCGAAGAGATCCGGCGTCTGAGTGCCCAGTCTCCTTACTCCGACATGTCCAACCCTCCCATTAATGTCTCTCAGCCCGCTTCTGCGTCTCGCACTCCCACTCACGATCCGGTCGCATCCTCCGTCGCTTCTCCGCCTCTCGAGTCCCCAGTTTCCCTCCCCGAGAAATTCTCCGGCATACTGGGAACCTGCGAGGGTTTCTCGTGCAGTGCGACCTGGTGTTTCGGAGGCAGTCACTAACCTACAGCTCAGGCGAGGCCAAGGTGTGTTGCGTCGCGGGTTGCTCCGCGACCGCGCCCTGGAGTGGTACACCTCTGTGAGCAAGGGGCAGCCTCACCTCCTCTCCTCATACTCCTCCTTTGTGGGGGGAAATGAGGAGGTGTTTAATCACCCTGTGCAAGGGAGGGCTAAGGCTTCCCGGCTCATGGCGCTCCGGCAGGGGTTTGCAGCGTCGCGGAGTACTCCGTTGACTTCCGCATTCTGGCCGCTAGATCGGGTTGGAACAGCCCGGCTCTCCGTTCGCGTTCCTGGGCGGCCTTAGTGAGCGGATTAAGGACCACTTGGCTGCCAGGGGCGAGCCGCGGAGCCTCGATGGGCTCATTGAGCGGCCATCGATTTGAACAATCGTCTCCGGGAGAGGGATAGAAAACGCGGGTCCCGCGGCTCCTCCTCTTCGGTCCTGCCTTCCGCCACCACGGGTCCCTGCTCCCCGCCTTCCCAGTCGCTCGGCGGCACCCCCGGCTCCTCCCTCTCCTCCTCCACCCGAACCCATGCAGTTGGGCCGCGCACGCCTCACCCCGGAGGAGCGGGAACGCCGTCGTCTCGCCGGGGTGTGTATTTACTGTGGTCAGCCCGGTCATTATCTGTCCACCTGCCCGGTTCGCCCAAAAGAGTCGGCTCGCCAGTAGCCTTGGGAGCTCTGGCGAGCCGACATTCTCCCAATTCCCGCTTCCTGCTGGATGTTTCCCTATCATGGCAGGAGGGATCGCTTCCTCTGGGGCGTTGGTTGATTCGGTGCCGGCGAAAATCTTTTAGGCGTTGAGATCGCTCGGCAGCTCGCCATCCCCAAATACCCCTAGATACTCCCTCCATGCCACCGGCCTCAGTGGTCAGCCCCTCACCACAGTTACTCACTGCACTCCCCAGCTCCGCCTCCTCACCTCTGGTAATCACCATGAGTCGATCTCGTTTCACCTCGTCACCTCCCCCGTCAACCCTATCGTTCTGGGTCTCCCCTGGCTCATTCTGCACAACCCCAACGTAGACTGGGCGCGGGGGAAGATCAGGAATTGGAGCGCTCATTGCCATGCATCTTGCCTATTGTCCGCTCGAGCCCCCGGTAAGCCCACCCAAATTCACCCTCCTCCCGTTCCTCCTGATTTAACCCTCGTTCCCTCAGAGTACCATGACCTTGCCACCGTGTTCAGTAAAGAGCAGGCCCTGTCTTTACCCCCCCACCGCCCTTATGACTGCTCCATCTCCCTCCTCCCGGACGCCCCGCTCCCGTCTAGCCATCTGTTTAATCTGTCCCGTCCGGAGAGAGAAGCTATGGAGCAGTATATTAAAGATTCCCTGGCTGCTGGCATCATTCGCCCCTCATCGTCCCCTCTAGGCGCTGGCTTTTCTTTGTCTCCAAGAAAGACAAATCCCTCCGTCCTTGTATCGACTACCGGGGCTCAACTCCATCACGGTCAAAAACAAATACCCTCTTCCCTTATGGACTCTGTTTTTGAGTCCCTCTCCCGGTCTGCCATTTTTACGAAGTTAGACCTTCGCAACGCTTATCATCTAGTGCGGATCCGGGAGGGGGACGAATGGAAAACGGCATTTAACACCCCACTAGGGCACTACGAGTATCTGGTAATGCCATTCGGCCTCACCAATGCCCCCGCCGTTTTCCAAGCCCTCATTAACGACGTCCTTCGTGACTTTTTGCACCGGTTTGTGTTTGTTTACTTAGACGATATCCTGATCTTCTCCCCCGACCCAGTCCAACACATTGAGCATGTCCGCCTGGTTCTGCAGCGGCTTCTGGAAAACCGTCTTTTTGTAAAGGCTGAAAAGTGTGAATTCCACGTCCCATCCGTACAGTTCCTCGGTTTCATCATTGAGCGTGGGCAGCTTCGCGCTGACCCGGCCAAAATCCGGGCTGTTGTGGAGTGGCCCACTCCCACTTCTATCAAACAGCTGCAGCGCTTTTTGGGCTTTGCCAACTTCTATCGCGCTTTATTCGTAACTACAGTTCCCTGGTCGCTCCCCTCACTCGTCTCACCTCCACCTCTGTGCCCTTCGTCTGGTCCCCAGAAGCCGCTGCAGCTTTCTCCCTCCTGAAAACAAAGTTCACCTCCGCCCCCATCCTCACTAACCCTGACCCCTCCCTTCAATTCGTGGTGGAGGTGGATGCCTCAGATGTGGGCGTCGGCGCTACCCTGTCCCAGCGCTCCCCCGCTGACCACAAGCTCCACCCTTGCGCCTTCTTCTCCCGCCGCCTGACCCCCACTGAGCGCAACTACTGCGTGGGAGACCGGGAACTATTGGCAGTGAAACTGGCCCTGGAGGAATGGAGACATTGGCTTGAGGGCTCTGAACACCCCTTCCTGGTTTGGACGGACCACAAAAACCTGTCATACATCCAGAGCGCCCAAAGACTCAACTCCCGCCAGGCTAGGTGGGCCCTGTTCTTTAACCGGTTCAACTTTACCCTGTCTTATCGTCCCGGATCCCGCAACACCAAGCCAGACGCCCTGTCCTGTCTCCATTCTACTGACGACCCGTTACCCAACCTGATACCATCTTGCCCCGTTCCCTGCCTGGTCGCGTCCCTGGTTTGGGACGTGAGTCCGCCGTCCGCCGGGCCCAGTCCACGGACCCTGACCCTGGTACCGGTCCCCCTAACCGCCTCTACGTCCCCCCCAGCGTCCGCTCCCAGGTCCTCCAATGGGCGCACGCCTCAAAGTTCAGCTGCCACCCAGGAATGGCCCGGACCCTGTTCCTGCTCCGACAGAGATTTTGGTGGCCCCCCATGGAAAGGGACTGCCGGGACTTTGTGGCAGCCTGTGAGGTGTGCGCCCGTGCCAAGGCATCCCATCAGCCGCCCGCCGGTCTGCTCCACCCCCTCCCGGTCCCCGGTCGGCCCTGGTCCCACATCGCCCTGGACTTTGTCACCGGACTGCCCAACTCCAACGGCAACACGGTCATCCTCACCATCGTGGATCGGTTCTCAAAATCAGTCCACTTCATCCCCCTGTCCAAGTTACCTACTTCCCTGGAAACGGCTCGTCTCCTTGTCCACCATGTCTTCAGACTCCATGGCATTCCTCAGGACATTGTCTCCGACCGGGGGCCCCAGTTTTCTTCCCAAGTGTGGAAAGCCTTCTGCCAAGCCCTCGGTGCCACCGCCAGCCTGTCATCCGGCTATCACCCCCAGACCAACGGGCAAACCGAGCGGGCCAACCAGGACCTGGGGGCGGCCCTCCGGTGTGTGGCCTACCGCAATCCCACCTCGTGGAGTTCCTATCTCCCTGGGTCGAGTCGCCCACAACTCTCTCATCAGCGCTGCCACTGGGATGTCTCCGTTTATAATGCGCCATGGGGTTCCAGCCCCCGCTGTTCCCGTCCTTGGAGGAGGAAGTAACGGTTCCGTCGGTCCAGACCCATCTCCGACGTTGTCGTCGAGTGTGGAGGGAGGCTAGGGCTGCTCTCCAACGAACAGCTGCCCGGAACAAACGCCTGGCAGACCGCCATCGCATCCCCGCTCCCTCCTACCGGCCGGGCCAGAGGGTGTGGCTCTCCTCCCGGGATCTTCCCCTTCCGTCCACCTCCAAGAAACTCGCCCCCCGGTTCGTGGGTCCCTATACCATTGAGTCGGTTGTGAACCCCACCACGGTCAGGCTAACACTCCCATCGCACATGAAAATCCACCCAGTTTTCCATGTCTCCCATATCAAACCGGTCTCCACAAGTCCTCTCTCCGTCCCAGTGGCAGCACCTCCTCCTCCACGCATCATCGACGGCCACCCGGCCTACACAGTGCGACGCCTCCTGGATGTACGACGTAGAGGTCGGGGTTATCGGTACCTGGTGGACTGGGCCGGATATGGTCCCGAGGAGCGGTCGTGGATTCCCACTAGCCAGATACTTGACAGGACCCTGCTGGACGACTTCTACAGGGCCCACCCGGACAAGCCTGGCGGTCCGCCTGGAGGCGTCCGTTGAGGAGGGGGTACTGTGGTGGTTGGAGTCCGGCTGGCTGTGAGTTCCTGTTTTCTTTTCCTCATGTTTTGCTGTCAGTTTGTGTTGCCTCTGTTTCTCTCTGTGTTCCCCCTCCCTTCCTGTCTGTGCCAGCCAGCTGATTGCGCACACCTGCTCGCCTCCTCACTACCGCTCTTCCCACCATACACACCTGCCGGCCATCAACTCCAATCAAGCCCAGTATATAAACCCCGGATTGACTCACCACCTTCGCTTGATCGTTGCTCCTGCCTACTTGGTGACACGCGTCTCAAGCTTCTACAAATTCCCCTGAGTGTTCTTCTGCTTGTATCTTTGTAATCCGTTTTCTGTCTTTTTGTTTCAGCCATTGCCTTCCTCGTCACTCTGCCTCCAGTCAGCTGGCTCCTCCATCCAGTTCCCCCTCACGGTTTCCTGCACCAGCCTGCCTCAGCCCTCGCCTCTCCGCGCTCCAGTACTTCCCTGTCGAGTTCTCAGACCCGGTCTCCCCGTGCCTCTGTTCCCGGTTCCAGCCCCCGTGCCTGTGCTCCCCTCTCTGGCATCCACCTCCCCACTTCCCCATTCACTTTCCCACTTTTCCTAATAAAGTGATTTGTGCTGAGTTCTGCATTTGGGTCCGTTCTGTCCTAACCGTAACACACGGTGTCTGTTCCCCGACTCAGATCGGTTAAATCAAAGGTACTGTAAACAAAAGATGCGCTATACTTAACAACCTAATTGGAATTAAAACGACTGCAACGATAGAACAAAATAGGAAAATTAGATGTGGACTATTAAATATTAGATCTCTGTCTTCTAAAGCATTATTGGTAAACGAGTTGATATCAGATAATAACATTGATTTATTTTGTCTTACTGAAACCTGGCTGGGCCATGAAGACTATGTTAGTCTAAATGAAGCCACTCCTCCCAGTCATATTAATACTCAAATTCCTAGAGGATCAGGCCGAGGAGGGGGAGTTGCAGTCATCTTTGATGCAAGCCTGTTAATTTCTCCTAAACCTAAATTAAATTATAACTCCTTTGAAAGTCTTGTTCTTAATCTTCAACATCCAAAATGGAAAACATTACAGCCAATTATATTCGTTGTTATTTACAGGGCTCCAGGTCCGTATTCTAAATTTTTATCTGAATTCTCAGAGTTTTTATCATGTTTAGTCCTTAAATCAGACCAAATACTTATTGTAGGTGATTTTAATATCCATGTGGACGTTGACAATGATATCCTTGTATTGCTTTCAACTCATTACTGGATTCAATCGGTTTCAGTCAGAGTTTTAACCACACCGTTGACTTTGTGCTGGCATATGGTATTGAAATTGAGGATTTAATAATATTTCCGCAGAATTCGGATTCAGATCATTCTTTAATCACTTTTGAATTCTTACTACCTGACTATATTAAATTAGATAAAAGCTTCTACACCAGATGCCTATCTGACAGTGCTATAGCTAAATTTAAAAAAGATATTCCAACAGCATTCGACTCTATGTCATGCCTTAACATAACAGAGGACCTCTATTTTAACCTCAGTCCCCCTTTAAATTGATACATTTGTAGACGGTGCTACGACTTGCCTACGGACGACCTTAGACTCCGTTGCTCCCCTGAAGAAGAAGATGATGAAGCAAAGGAAATTAGCACCTTGGTATAACTCCCAAACTCACAAATTAAAACAAATCTCGCGAACCCTCGAATGTAAGTGGCGTTCCACAAAAGTGGAAGAATCCTGGTTGGATTGGCAAGAAAGTCTCAAAACCTATAGGAAGGCCCTAAGAAAGGCCAGATCAGACTATTACTCATCACTAATAGAAGAAAACAAGAACAACCCAAGGTTTCTTTTCAGCACTGTAGCCAGGCTGACAGATAGCCACAGCTCTACTGAGCCATCTATTCCTCTAGCTCTAAGTAGTGATGACTTCATGAGCTTCTTTAATGATAAAATTACAACAATTAGAGATAAAATCCGTCACCTTTTGCCCTCAACTTCTAACGGTTCACCTTTAAAGGCAGAGTCGCTAGAAATAACGACTAGTCTCGACATATACTTAGACTGCTTTTATCCTATAGACCTTCAACAATTAATGTTAAAGATATCCTCAGCTAAGCCATCTACCTGTCTCTTAGACCCCATCCCAACGAGATTACTCAAAGAAGCGTTACCCGTGGTAAACACTTCATTACTAGATATGATCAATATGTCCTTATTAACAGGTTATGTACCGCAGTCATTTAAAGTAGCTGTGATAAAACCTCTTCTGAAAAAAACCACCCTCAATCCTGAGGTCTTAGACCTTATCTAACCTCTTAGACCTATATCTAACCTTCCCTTTCTATCCAAGATCCTTGAGAAGGTGGTTGCTAATCAGTTATGTGATTTTCTACATAGCAATAGTTTATTTGATGACTTTCAATCAGGATTTAGAAAGCATCATAGCACAGAGACGGCACTGGTGAAAATTACTAACGACCTTTTAACTGCTGCAGACAAAGGACTTGTCTCCATTCTTGTTTTACTAGATCTTAGTGCTGCATTTGACACTATTGACCATTCAATCCTGTTACAGAGATTGGAACACTTGGTTGGCATTAAAGGAATTGCTCTAAGCTGGTTTAAGTCCTATTTCTCTGATCAATCTCAATTTTGTTAATGATAAATCCTCCAAGTACGCTAAAGTTAGCCATGGGGTTCCTCAAGGCTCAGTGCTTGGACCAATTCTATTCTCCTTATATATGCTTCCTCTAGGCAATATTATTAGGAAAAACTCAATTAACTTTCACTGTTATGCGGATGACACCCAATTATACTTGTCAATCAAACCAGACGAAACCAGTCAGCTAGCTAAATTTCAAGCGTGCATTAAAGATATAAAATCCTGGATGACCTATAATTTTCTGATGTTAAACCCTAACAAAACTGAAGTTATTGTACTGGGACCTAAACACCTCAGAACCTCATTATCTAAAGACATAGCTACTCTGGATGGTATTGCCCTGGCCTCCAGCACTACTGTCAGAAATTTAGTTTAAATTTAATTAAAATTTTGATCAGGATATATCCTTCAATCTAAAACAAACCTCAAGAACAGCCTTTTTTCATCTTCGTAACATTGCCAAAATTAGGAATATCCTGTCTCAAAACGACGCTGAAAAACTAGTCCATGCATTCGTTACGTCCAGGCTGGACTATTGTAATTCCCTACTGTCAGGTTGCTCAAATAAGTCCCTTAAGACTCTCCAGCTGATCCAGAATGCTGCAGCGTGTGTTCTCACAAGAACTAAGAAAAGAGATCATATTTCTCCTGTATTAGCTTCTCTGCACTGGCTTCCTGTTGAATCCAGGATTGAGTTTAAAATCCTTCTCTTGACCTACAAAGCTCTAAATGGTCTAGCACCATCATATCTAGAAGAGCTCCTAATGATGATCTGTAACATCATCAATGTTTTTTTTTCAACATCATACAAGGGTAATATCTTCATAATCTACAATTGTAACTCCAAACTAATTCAGTAGGATAAGGGGTTTAAGCAATGGACAGCATAAGCAGTTACAATCTGGTGTGCCTTGGAAAAAGAAGGGGAGAGGGGGAGTTTCCAGAATCTGACAAACAAAACATTAAAATGGGGATTTTTGGGGATACAAGAATTCTACAGATACTTGAAGTTAAGGGATTACTACAAGAAAGATATCAGAGCAGATCCTCCATTGAAGTGCACTTGTATGCTTCAAGCATGAGATTTAAAATAAGGAATGCCAAACCGTGGAAGATACACCACACAATGGTCAATTCACAAACAGAGAGGCAGATTTTTGGTTTTACTACTTTCCAGACCCCGTTATATTTAAAAATTAAATAAAGACAACCTTATTTCCATAAAGATTATAACTTTCTCTAATTTTATGTGTAGATGAATACAAATATTTGTTGTTGCATCATCTACAAAATGATTTACTGAAAGCAGCTTTACACTGTATATTACACATTATGGTTGCATGTCAGTTTGTAAACAAAGTGGGAATCATCTTAGATCTCTGATTTATTACATTACATATTGGACCTTTAATGAGGAACGGGAATGAGAAAAACAAACGAGACAAATGGAACTAGCTCCACTGAGAGTTTTTGAACACATCCAAGGACTCGAGCTGACGACTCATAGATTCTTGTCTGGTTGGCCTCACTCAGTCTCAAACAATTCAATCTTGTTCCACTCTCTATGGCCTTTGAACTACAGGTGCTCATCCTCGAGGTCTGCTGGCTGCATCAGCACATTATTCTTCCTTAAAGATAGGGCAACCTACTGTGGATAGGAAAAAAATAGATAAAGGGGAATGTCATTTATCATGATCAGGACTGCAGCTTTGACCAGCGCAGGGAGGTGACTGTAGCTGGAGGATTTAGGATGTGTTTTGACATCGGTGAAAAGGCAGGAATGGCTTTTACGTCACCAGTTTTGGGTCACAATATGGATGTTGAGATATTAAAGGGGTGATAGAATGCAAAACCGATTTTACCTTGTCATAGTTGAATAATGACAGTTTAGTGGGTAACTAGGACATACATAGAACCTCAAAATCCCATTGACACCTCTTTCCTCTGCAAATCTCACCATTTGAAACTACCTCTGAAAACGGGCAAATCTTAACAAGCCGCCTAGTTGACATCAACTCGGCGGCTCCTCCTCATTTGGCTCTAGTCTCTCTCTTTGTCACGCCCCAACATTTACATAGGCATCACATCACATCACCATCCTGGAATCTCTTCACTGGCTCCCTATTCCACTCAGAATAGAATATAAGGTCTCCCTCCTCACCCACCCATGGACATGCCCCCCTTTACCTACAAGAACTCCTCACCCGCCAGACCTCCTCACGCACCCTCCGGTCTGCATCCACAAACACCCTCCAAGTCCCCACACTCAAAAAACTGACTTTTTGGTATAGTAACATATATTAAATGACCAGTCATAATTTTTACATTGTAAAATTAAGATTCAGTGAGAACTAGAATTTCTTAACTAAATATTAGAATTTTATTCATGTAATAGATGAACTGTGTAAGAGTAGTAACTTTTATTACATATTTACTCATGCTATTTAAATGATTAATCGTTACTGCACATAAACCTGAAAACACTGAGTAAAATTTAATCTAACAGTGTAGCGTGTGTTTGAATCTGCATATGCGCATTTGGACAGACAGGATACCCGTTACTTTCAGTCAATCAGCACAAATGAAAACAAACGAGCCAGAGAGGACGGTTAACCTGAAGGTCCCCGGAGACGCTGCTCGTGCTGCACGGTCGGGTTACTTCAGTTACAACGTCAACGTAAGTTTATGATTTTCTGTTTTGCATTTGTGATAATATATATACCGCGTGCATTTTGATAGTTTGGTTGTGCTTGCTTGATGCAAAATTACATTACTGTTTTAATCAGGGTTATTTCTGTACAGTAAGGTTTAACTTTTAGCTAGCTAGCTGAAGTTACTAGATTAGAAAATAAAATTGCGTCAAAAATGTGGAGGAAAGCTACACTGTTAATTTCACTTTAAGATGCCAAAGAGAGAAATAGCTTATTGAAAAGTAGAAGAGAGGAAATTAAGTTAAATTTGCCGCATTTCTGCAGAAAAAGTGATCCCGTCAGGTTAACGTTAGCCGGTGATGATAAACTCATACGTTTATTTCAGTGGCTTAGTTAAGTTATTTTAAATGTACAAAAATGAATATAAAACATACTGGATTGGTCTGTGTGTATGCTGACTGTGAAGAAAACGGTCAAGCCGTTCTTACTGAATAAAGCACAGCAAGTAGCTAAATGATCCAAGCTAGTTGTACCAGACAGACAGTGCAAATGGCAGCCTACTGCTATTCCATGTATACCAGCTGTGTACAGGTCTTTTATTTAATAGGATATGTATGGACCTATCCACTTGGCAAAGGTACTCCATCCCAGCTTTCCCCTCACTCTGTGTGCCAAGGGACCCAAGTGACATTATTTAGTGTGGGTGGTCACAGCCTTGCCGCTGTGGGTGGGTGGGGGCATCCTGGGCCACGGTTTCATGCTTTTCCATGGGTAGTGAACCTACAGTAGTCAGTTTTTTATGTTCGCTGCAAAGACAAAATAAATCACCTCATTAATGCAACGTTATCTTAACATATACTGGCCATTTTTCACCGCAGAGTTGCCAGAAAGCTGCTTCAAGCCAGGCTAAAACTAACATTGTTAGCCCAAAGAAACAAGGGGTCTGTCTCAACTAACGTTACGGTTCGGAGCCACAAGCTTTTCTGTGTCTGATATAACTTAATTTACACTGATTTAAATGTTCTTGGATACACAGAGTTTGTTGTTAATGCGTGACATGTAGGTTCTGCATGCACAGCAAACCACCAATGACAATCAATGTTGATCAATTATCAAACAAACAAATCAGGCCCTGCTAGTTCACCACAACCTCAAATTTAGAGGAAGCAACATGCATGCATTATTAATATAATTGACTTTAGCCTGGATTGATAGTATTACATGAATACAATTGTGTCATGTGAGTCAACCAGTGTATTTAACTACCTAATTCCTCCCTCACTTCAGAAGAGTATCATAGCGTGTACTTGCTTTGGTGTTTGAAAAAAAATTACTACAGTAATCGATAATTATTTATTATTTTCAGAGCTATTTATGTCATCTTATTAAAATTAGTCTTTTTTCATATCGCAATATAAATTGCATTGGAAAAGAATATCGCAATATCAATTTATTCCAACATCGTGCATCCCTAGTCTCTGGGTCTAGGTTGGGTCTACAGGCTAGGCCATCGGCTCCCCTGGCCCTGCCCTTAGGTTGGGCAGCATGGTCGTTGGCTCCGGCCTTTGACTCTTACCACCTCTACCCTCCGTTTAAATTATCAGATACACCCTTAGGTTCTGGGGGGCGAGCATGCTGGGGGACGAGCATGCTGGGCGGGGAACTTCATTGCGACCTCTCCCTCCTTTCTACCCACTCCACTGGTTAGACACATTAGACATTCCGGACTTAAGAGGGAGAAGGGGCCATTCCGGAGGGCCTGTGCCACAACTTCCACCCAATTTTAATTGCATCTTATTTTCATCCCAACTCACTATACTCTCTTTCCTGCCCCTGCCCATCTCCCACACTTAACCGCCTATTCACCCCCCAATTTCAACCCCCTGTCCGGCCTGGTAACAGCCTTGTCATTATACTCATACTTGCATTCCAAGCTACTGGCAGGACAAGTAAAAAAAAAAGACTATTTTCTGTTTTATGCTGTGTCTATTTGAATCTGAAAGAGACAGTAGTCTGAGAAGAGGGTCTTAACTGATGCTGTCCCTGACACATTACAGACTCACTCTGTGAAAATGATCCAAAGAAAGCTGGGCTATTGTGGTGATTTTGTGGTGTGTCCTGAGTCCACAACAAATTGGTGCGGTGACCCGGATCAAGAGATCAGATGCTGCAGACCACCGGGGAGCTTCTCTACGTTTCCTCAAGATCACAGGTGCACAGAAACTGAGGAGTACGAACTTTGCAAATTATGTTCTTTATGAACAGTGATGACCCCCTAGGGGCTGCACTGTGCCTTCACAGCTACATGAACTTGTGTCAAATAGTGGTTTTAACTCTGTGAATGTTACTCCTGCGGTTAATACTTTGTATAGACGAGGGAATCCCTGGGGTGGGGCGAGGAGCTCAGTTGGCTAGTTTAAAGGACAGAGTGCCAGAGCCTCTACAGGTAGTGAACCACTAAATCACTTGCAATGTATTACAGATTTGATCAAGCAACTAGGCAGTAAGATAGGGAGTCAGATCTCAGCTAGTTTGTCACAAGCAGGCCAGCTCAGTGCTAATGTCAGTTCAAACACTCCCCCTAACCACTATTATCCACCAGGCACATCTGAGCTGCAATCCGGAGGCGCCATGGACCCACGAGCAATCGCAGTCATTCAAGTTAATCCTTGATATTCCACCACCCGCGTCCCAGAAGCGTGCGTGAAGTGGTGCTCCACTCCGCGTAAACGATACGAGAGCCACGGGGCGTTCGGACAGCTGGGCAGAAAGTGAAACAGAGAGAGCATCCAGTCAATTTACCAAAATACATCCCGCAACATCATAAACATCTCCTCTACAACACCATGGACGACGGGAAATTCATGTTGGAGGTGAAAAACATAATAGACACCATAGATCCTTTTTATAAGGACAATGCCAGAAAAGAGAAGGCATGGAGTTTAATTACAGGAGTGCTTGGAGTGGAAGGTAGATACTAGCTTAATAAAGACGTGATTGTTTTTTCAAGTACTTGTAGAGACAATAAACTATGCTATGCTTCTGAGACACTCCCGGTGTGGTATGGCGTTTGTGCAGTGGAAATACTGGGTAATACAGCTCAAAGCATTGACTGGTCAAAAATGAACCTAATCCTCAAGTTTGACATTTAAGATCCACCTCACTTCAGAGGTGTTGAGAAGGGCATTATCCAAAAATCCAACAGTGAATGGGCCTCTCCACTGGTTTTGGTTTGGAAACCATCGGGAAACTTTGAATATGTACTGATTTCAGAGGGTTAAATCAGAGAACAGTGAATGTTGCATACCCATTACCGCACCAAGCTGAGGCTCTCTCTTCGCTGGATGGGAACTGCTTCTTCATTCAAGGGCGTAAATCCCAGGGGGGTCGGGGGGGGTCAGGACCCCCCACCCCCCATCTAAGGGTTGTCCCCCCCTAGAAATATCATTAAAACAATGCTATGTATTGTAAATAACATAAATATGTATACTTAAAATATCTGTGTAAGTGTTAAAACAATACAAACTCCAAAAAATGCTTTTTAAGTTTAGGAACTGTGGTGGAAGTTTTTCTTGAAGCAATATTGAAGTGATATTCATGACAAAATCAAAACAAATAACGACTGTTTGAGAATTAAACCAAAGTTTGGTCTTTGAGTATTTATTTACATTTGCAAATGGAGAAACACAGTTTCAAAGGTACACGCAGCACAACTGAAAATGTCTTTCTAACCTAAAGTCTAAACATCCAAACATCATATAGTGAAGAAACTTCGTTAAGCCACCCCTCTCCAAATATCTTTAGCATGCTCATAGTTGAAAAGAGGACATCATTAACAGTCAAACCATTGTCTTACCTTCCCCTCTGCTCTCTGTTCCTAACATTAGCCTAAACAACAGTTTATCTCAGGAGGCAGAAGGAAACTGCTAAAAAGTTAAACAAATGAGAAGCTAGAGTTTCTTAAAAATAAAACTACTAGGCTGAGAGTTCATGGCTGCAGCTGTCCCTCTCTGGTCTCTAAGAGACTAAGAGGAAGGAACATGATTTTGTGGAGGTTTAAAACAATCTTTAAACAAATGGTTAAAATCATTAATCAATAATGGTTAAAATAAAATTTGCCACCACAGAACATTTTGAGTTCCCCCTCCCTTGCCTCACAGTGGTTTGGTCCACTGCCTGCTGTACGTTAGGATCTGCACTTGACTCACAGTCACATCAGGTAGTGACAGGAATGTAGTAAGCAGATGGTTCAAGGCTATTTTATTCACATTAAACATCAGATGAAGTTTTTCTTTTCTCAAATAGAAATTATGCTGAATAATTAATAAATTAGTCATGACAAAAAAGTTTTCTATGTTAGTGTAATATAATGTAACGTTACCTAGCTTGTTTTATAGGTTGTTGGAAAGAAATGCACCCACTAAAAACACAGGACTTTCACCTGGGAGAGCCGGGTTCACGTCCCACGTGTGGTGATGTTTGAGCTGTTTTTTTTTTTAATAAGCCTTACCCAATGTCCATCCATCCATCCATCCATCTTCGTCCGCTTATCCGGTGTCGGGTCGCGGGGGGAGCAGCTCCAGCAGGGGACCCCAAACTTCCCTTTCCCGAGCAACTTTAACCAGCTCCGACTGGGGGATCCCGAGGCGTTCCCAGGCCAGGTTGGAGATATAATCCCTCCACCTAGTCCTGGGTCTTCCCCGAGGCCTCCTCCCAGCTGGACGTGCCTGGAACACCTCCCTAGGGCGGCGCCCAGGGGGCATCCTTACCAGATGCCCGAACCACCTCAACCTTACCCAATGTTTCTTTCCTAAACCCAACCATTTATTGTTTTCCTAAGCGTGTTTTTGTCACTGTTTTGTTACTAAAGCCTTTCCCTGTGTTCTTTTCATAAACCCAACCATTTTATTTTTTTTTATTTTTTTTAACAGGCGTGTGACGTTGTTCTCGCGATAGTACGTCGCGTTCTCACGATAACACGCAACGTGGCGAGGCCACGTGGTGGGTATGTTTACATCAGCTGTATACAGCGTAGACATACACGTGGATAGCTGAAAATGCGTACAATAACACGCCATTTGGCTTTATGAAAGTGGCGTGTATATTTACGCAAAGTCATGATGCCATGTTGAGGGTTAGCAGATGAGCTTTACCAGTGGCTCACTAATTTACATTATGATCAGCTAATTTAACAAGTGTACAAAAGTATTGTATTTCTTTTATATGGGACACATTTTCAAAATAAGTCATTATCTTTTAAGGTATTTTTTAGAGATGTTCAGATACCGATACCAGTATCGGTATCAGCTCCGATACTGCCTAAAACGCTGGTATCGGTATCGGGAAGTACTGGAGTTTATGCACCGATCCGATACCACGTAATAGAGCCCTAAAGAAAATCTACGTTAAAGTAGATTATTTATGTTCTTTTTCCGTTATAACTGACTGTCAAACTGGACAATAAAAGAAAGTTCTGTGGCGTTCATGGTTTGTGTTTGTTCATGTTTCACAAAGATAGAAATAATATCACATCCATACAGGGATAGTAGTATACAGCTGTTAAAACATAATAAAATATATGACACACTGGTATCGGATCGGTACTCAGTATCGGGCGATACACAAGTTCAGGTATCGGAATCGGTATCGGGAAGCAAAAAATGGTATCGGACCATCTCTAGTATTTTTGTGGCTTGATTGTAAACAACAAAGAATATTTTGGTCAATTTAGTCAGCTTTTTCATTGAATCAAGAGAAACACTGAAAAGAGTACAAAAAAAGTACAGTCTCCATGCTACACTAATGATAGTATTAAGGCTTTCCTCTGTGTACACATATCCTCTACAAGTATAATTGTGGCTGTATCATTTGTGTCCCCTTCAAAAATTGCACTTCAGAAATTGTATGTTTATTGTCCCCCCCTACTGTTAGATCAGATTTACGCCCATGTCTTCATCACTATGGATTTAACATCAGGATCCTACAACATCCCAATACATGAAAATGACATCAAATATACAGCATGCTCGACCCCTGCTGGGCTGTATGAATATATAACAGCCCAGCAACATTTTCCAGACCATCAATCTTTGGAGATCAGAATGATCTCTCCTTTCTACTTGGATGATCTCCTTGTATTTGTAAAAAAAAAAAAAGAGCAGGAGGCACTAGATCGCCTGGAGATGGTCTTCTCCCGTCTCAGGGAGCATAACCTAAAGTTGGCACAAAAAAGTGATATTTTCTCAAAGAGTCAGTCAAGTTTCTGGGACACATTTTAACTACAAAGGGCATGCAGCTGACCCAGCAAATGTTTCTGCAATTAACAGAACACAACAGTGGACTTGATGGAGAATGATGGAAAAAAAAAACTTCACCAACCAAGATAAGATCCTTTCTTGGCATGGACAACTACTTCTCACATTTCATTGAGGGGCTGTCAATGCATGGCAAAACCATTGTTCGTGCTGACTGCAAGACAGAAAACCAAAAAGAAAAAATGGGAAGGCATTTGCAAGCAAACCAGGACGTCTAAAGCCCGAAGACTGGACCACTGACTGTGAACTAGGAGTTGAGAAAATCAAAAGTGCTCAGACTGCTTTTCTGGCCCATCCAGGATTCAAGAAACAATTTGTTCTTTTTACAGACGCTTCAATGGATGGCTTGGGGGCAGTCCTTTGTCACTTGACATTACCTAATGGTGAAAAGAGACCAGACCTGTAGCCTTCGCAGATAAGACATTGTCCAAGTGATAGTCACAGCTCATAAATTAGTGTTCTTTGCTCTCAAGTGGGCTGTATGTGATACATTTGCACATTGGCTAAAAGGTAACCAGTTTACAGTCCTGACTGATAAAAACTCCCTGACATATATCATGATCAAGCCTAAACTAGATGCCTGTTTACAACGATGGTTGTCAAAGCTTGCGCCCTTTGACTTTGACTTAAAGTACATACCTGGAATGCAGAACATACCTGCTGACCTTTTGAGCCAACGCAAATTTGCCAAAGTCTTGGAGGCTAGTGAAGCCAGAGAGAATGGAGCACAGTGTGTAATTTCAGAGGATATACAAGAGGCATTTTGATTGTCAGTTAATGTCCAAACGTTCAAGAAAGGGAACGTTTTCATTTTATACTTAAAGTAAATAATATGGCCTAATTTGATCCTAGAGTGTTACTCTGTACATGCTTATTGATTATTACAAATAATAAAGCAATATTATCATCTTAAGGTAGAAGATATACTATCTCTTATATTATATAAATTATAAACAAACATAAGTAAGTGGTCTTGAAAAATATATTTATTTTCTGTCTCTGTATTGACTGTCTCATTTGGACTTGTTCTTGACTTGGACTCAAACTTTTTTGGACTCGGTCTTGACTTGGACTTGAAACTCTTTGGACTAGTCCTGGTCTTGGACTTGTCATGGACTTGACAAAGGTGGACTTGACTTGCTGAATATAGGGCTTTATAAGTGTTCTCCCCCAAATTGGTCAGTTTGTTCTGCATAGCTGCTTCATTTGTTTTCATTAACGTGATAATTCTGTGTTAACTCCATACAATCCCGTTTTATTTATTGCTTAGATAGATGAATACATTTTTTTATTTATAAAGAACCTGGGTATGTGAATTTTGTGTTTTGGAGGAGTACAACCTCTATTCACCAAGTATATTAGAACTCAGATCGCTGTAGCAGATTGTAATGGGAAAATTACATTTAAGCATAATTCCTTATATTTTTGTGTTTTATTTATACTTTAATTCTCTCACAAATGCTGAAAGAGTCTATCTCATTTCCCACATGTAGATTTTGATTCTAACTTTGTGAGACATCCAGTCTGGAACATTATGTGAGCCTGAACCGATAAAGGTACAAGGTCACCCTAAAACTATCTCTAGTTTTCCCATGCCAGTTAAGATGTAACGGGGGGGTGAAAGTCATACAGGGAGGAGGAGGTGAGATGACTCCAAGATGTCTCTTGTATTTCTCTGATTGTCTTCACGTGTATCAGATTGCCTGTCAAAATTGTAGCATCATAGTAAGCCACGTGGGTGTGTGTTGTCACTCTGAAGATGCATAAAAGCCTGGTGTTTCTGTTCACTCATTTGAGAAACTGACTCCACACTGGGCTGCGGCCTTTTGTGAAATCATGTTGATATTTGCAAATATATCTTCTTTAATAAAATACAAAAACCCAACTTGGTTTTAGTCTCAGTCTGTCTTATTTGTTTCAATTTACTAAACTCTGAAAACTCTTCCCCCTGCTGCAAAGGAAACTTCCACTACATACATGGCGACAAGGATGGGATCATGTGCGGGGGTCAGATAAAAGAGACTCCATGGTTGACTGAGGACTCGCGATCCGAGATCCAACGATCTTCGCCTCTACCTCACCCAAAAGCATTCAGAGAGAGAGGATCAGAAACCACGGAGGCCTCTACTGACCCAACACTGATCTATTAAGATGGAAGCAATTTCACGCAGGAGGGTAAGATCACACTCTAATTTAAATTAAATTAAGAGTAATTTGAATTGGCTGTAGTAAACTTCCAGAAACAAATACTGACGTTGGATACTGAGATAGGATAAACATTTGGGTTGTTTGTATGGATTTTGGTGGTATTGTTTAAAGTTGTTCAGATACATAATTGTGATCACTCCAGCAGTATTTTTGCACCATAAAACTGATCCACGCACGGGTGTGACTTTGCTTTGTAGATTTTCGGGGGACAAATCTAATTAAAGCTGCGAGCAGCGATGGACGGGCCCTCGCGCCTCTCCGCACGTCGCGGTTACTGGCAGACGCCGCTCCTTGCGACCGTTTATTTGCTCGGCACTCAGACGCCACAAATTGTCACCAATGAAAAGGGAACTCCTTGCCGAGTTCAATGATACCGTGATACCTCACACAAGACTCTACGTCATACGGTTCATCAGCTGGGGCGTGGCTAAAGCATAGGGGGCGGGCCAAACCATTACCAATGAATAAGGACGTCTCTGCTGAGTTCAATGATACCTCACCCAAAGGTCAACCTTAAATGGTTCAAATGTTATGAAAGGGGGCGTGGCTTACGCTAAGGGAGCGGGTCAAACCATCACCAATGAAGAAGGAAGTCGGTGCTGAGTTCAATAACACCTCACACAAGGATATACCTTAAACGGTTCAAATGTTATGAAAGGGGGCGTGGCTAAAGCTTAGGGGGCGGGTCAAACCATAACCAATTAAAAAGGAAGTCTGTGCTGAGTTCAGTGACTCCTCACACAAGGGTATACCTTAAACGGTTCAAATGTTATGAAAGGGGGCGTGGCCTGAGTACGTGGGCGTGGTCATATTATAGGGGGCGGCTCGGTATCACATGTAGACCACACATTCTGAGTTTCATGCAAATCGGATGTTTGTCATATAAGGCGCATTTCATGTTGCCAGCAGGGGGCGCTATGACCAAAAGTCAATTTTGGCATGTAGGTGTCGTCAAGCCTGGACCCTTGTCAATTTTGAGAAATTTCGGGCAGATATGACAACGTACACTCAAGTTACAACAACTTCTTTGTTCATCGCTAAACACTCAAAATGGCCGCCACGCCCACGCCCACACCGTCTCACGAAAAGTTTTTCTTTTAATAACTTTTCATCGTTAAGGTGTTGGGATGATACAAGTTTGAAGTCCATCGGATGAAATCTCTAGGAGGAGTTCGTTAAAGTATAGCACCTTGACTTTTAGGCCTACTTTCTGTTGCCACTAGGGGGCGCTATGACTTTAAGTAAATATCGGCCTTTATTTGTCTTCAGGGTTGGACTCTTTTGAATCCTGAAAAGTTTCGAGGTAATCGGACAACGTACACTCGAGTTACACCCACTTCCTGTTTCGGCGGCGAAACGCACAAAATGGCCGCCCTGCCATGGCCACGCCCTATGACGAAATGTTTTTCTTTTAACAACTTTTTATTTTTAACTTCTTAAGATGGCACAGACCGAGTTTGAAGTTGATCGGATGAAATCTCTAGGAGGATGTGGAAATGGCCAAAATCGCACTAATTTTGAACATTTAATTAAAAATGCCGGACTTCCTGTTGGGTTTAGGGTATGGCTCTCATGAAGTTTTTTGTACAACTTGACATGTTACATATGTGTACCAAGTTTCGTGAGTCTACGTTAAACGCACTGCAGGGGCTCAATTTTCTTAACTTTCTAGGGGGCGCTAGCAAGCCTTTTTTGTGCGCCTATTCCCGATACCCTTAAAATACGTAAATTTTCACCAGACTTGATGCGACCGCCAAATTTGGTGAGTTTTTGAATATGTTAAGCCCCTCAAAAAGCCTATTCATTTGACGGGAAAAGAAACAATAATAATTCCTTCAGTTTCAATAGGGCCTTCGCCGCTGTCGGCGCTCGGGCCCTAATAATAATTCCTTCAGTTTCAATAGAGCCTTCACCGCTGTTGGCGCTCAGGCCCTAATTAGGTTTTGAAGTAAATCTAATAAACAGTTTTTCAGAAACTGTTAGGTTTTTTTATGCTTGGGTTTTTCCGAAATAAGATAGAAACCCGGCCTTACGGTGACGATTGTAAGTAGGATAGAAGTACTTCTTCCCAGTAAAATGGGTAACGGATCGGGCAGATCCGGCTCACACGTCCCTACGGGCACCGTGGTGGATGACATGGTGTGAAAATACGGCTCAAAAAGCCTGGGGTGTCTGCCGTATTTGTCCAAAACTTACGGCTTTTCCTGAAAATGGGTCTTTTAGCACGTACAAACTCCAACTGTTAAGACAGAGGATTTTAGCTACTGAGTACAGGAAAAACTAAAGGTATGATTCAGGGAAAGATTGCAAAAACACACATACACCAATTACCACCTCATCAGTTCTAACCAAAGCCCATGTTCTGAAGCTTTCTCTAAAAATCAGGAAGACAAGTTGGAAAAATGGAGGGACGAAGAGGACACAGACTCAACTATCGGACAGGACCGACAACATCAGTCACACCTGCAGACCAACGAGTACGTGAGAAAACCATGTTTGTAGCGTTTGTCTGTATGTTACAACAGGCTGGTGGGCAACATATGGAGCGCAGACCCGAAAAAGGCCGCTCCCACGAAGGACGTGGTCAAGACAGAGAGGCCCCAGACACGGCAGAGGGTGCCGAGGCGGATACCGTGGGCAACATAATGAGCCCTACAACCGAGACCAGTGTTTGTACTGCAAGGACTTTGGCCATTGGGTAGGTAATTGCCCGAAGAAAAAGCTAAAAACACCTCAGACAAAGAACAACACTTGTCCCTCTGTTTGACTGAGTCCAAAAGCTGATAAGGAAGGTACTGCTAAAAAACACACACACACTCGCTTCATGCAATGAAGAAATGCTTGGCACTGATACACTGTTTTTTGTTTTTGCTATTTAGGGACAATTGATAGGTTAGAAAGTTCTGAAAAAAGAATCTAATCAGTTAAACCATTATAGTATGTTATCTTCTGAAACCTAGAAGAAAATGCCTACTACTGAGGGTAAAGTTAAAAGGGTTCCACTCACATAACTTGATTATTAGAGCTAAAGATTTGACACTGAAGTGCAGTGGTCATTCTATTTGGTCAATTGGGAATACAGGTTAAACAGTAAAAGAACAATTTTCTGTTCCTTTCTCATATACATGGGAAACCTTTTTTTGGTGTCTGATTTATGTCCACTTATTTTGCTCAGGTAGTGATTTAATGTGCACTTTTAACATTGGCTTAACCTCAACACCTGATGGATTGAGAATTTCTCATAATGATGCATCTAACAAAACCACATTTGTTAATCACAGTGTGGCTAAAATGACCTCACTGAAGCGGCGTCTGTAATCAGCCCTGCCTCTAACTGCATGAAACCTGACAACCTGCACTACACAGCTCATGTTACTACAGGGCCTGATGAAGAATGCTCAAAACGGTTCTTTAGAGACATAATGACAGTTTGACAACCTCACATCTGATTTGGACTGATACTGACTGTGTTGTAGCTGTATGTTTGACTGACAACCAATATAGTTTTTTTTAGTGCCCAGCTTGTGTTTTTTCTACATCTCTCAAGGCTGCATCTCCTTTTTCCTTCCTCGAGACAGTTTTTTGGTACAGTGCTGTTTTCATGTAAAATGAACAGAATAGCAGCTTTTTCAGTTTAGTGTTAATTGATTAGGATTTTTTTTACTTGAGCCTGTCACGTAAAAATGCCTGTACACGTTCCTGAGGTCACTGTAAGACTTTTTGCTGCAGAAGCTAATGAAGCGTTTGTGAATATGAAACTGGCTTCCCCGACGCTGGGACTGCCAGATCCCTAAAAACAGTTTATGCAGACCGTTGATAAGCACAAGAGCTGCGTGGCTCTGTGTGGCTGCAACACCACAGCGACAAAACTCCGTCCGGTTGCAAATTTCTCTGCTAAACTTGATTCTGCCACTCGAAGCATTAAATACGCCCTGTTCCACATTCTGTGTCACACATTTTGTGGGAACAGAATAAAACTCTCTGTGGCCAGGTACCTTAGATATTACTACTCTGTTAGATTGCAAAATGTCACTCTAACAGATGCACTGTTCTTAACCCGGATTTTTTTCTCCACACACCAGTTGACAGAGAGAAACAATGGTTTCTAGAGCTACAGGTGGTACCATGACCTGACCTCTCTAACACACCTCTCACTAACCACAATTTAATTTTTTTTTTTAGGTTAACAGTTCTTCTTCCAGAGACTCTAGCAGTGGCTTAACCGTGTGGGCATCTCTGTTGTAGGTGTTTCTGATGCTATCCGATTTGGACCCCTGCCATCTCATCTCTCAGTACAAACAGTAGAGCTCATTCTTCCTAACAGAAAGCTATCCAGCTTTTTCTTTCCTAAATTTTGCAAAGTTGAAACACGGGTTAAAACCAGGTGTAAAAGTATGATTAGGATGATGGAAATACAATTGAGGGAAAAACAGTTGTGAACATTGGTTCACAAATGATTTCTTTTTGGATCAAGACTCAGTAGTCTTGATCCAAAAAGAAATCATTTGTAATCAGGCAGTGTAGGAGCCAAAGCCCTACTTACTGAAATAATTCCAAAATGGAGAATTCCTACCAAAATCTCAAGTATAGTGGTTTGCATTCAAAATGCAACATGCCTACATTTGACAAAAGCTCTGCTTATTGTACTGAGGTATAGAATGTGCACGCGCAAGCGACTTAACCTGTCAACCTTTTGAGATTTTTGTTTACAGCACCTCCACACATTGGACTTGGGTAAAGATGCACCCACCAGATACACCATTGTGTGAGGACCAAATGGTAACGTATTGTGTCTCACTGCAAAAGGCACAAATTCCAGATGACATGCTAACAACTACAATGAGAGCAGTAGAGACACTCAGTGAGGTGATTGGTTAACCCTCACTGTAGACTAAGCTTACAGAGCAGCAAGGCCATAGCAATACACACACCCAGATATAAGAGAAAAACAGGAGTTGTGCATGTACAGTTCAGCAATGATTTTTGATATAGTTTTTGTCATAAATTATAGAATGTGATATGTTTCCCATATCAGGTAACAAATTGGATAAATAGAGGTCAATCGGAAGTACTTAGGTTTGTTCTATAGGCCTAAAAACTTTAATTTGTAATGATTTTTAGAACTACCAGACAACGGTTAGTATAACTTTGGGTTGCAAACTAAAGATAAAAAGAAAATAAACAACATATTTTTGTTTAATTCGTCTTAGTTTATTGGTTATCAATACAGGTTGATATGAGATTTCAGCCTAAAAACAGTTAATTTAATATTGTACTCTAGTGAGTTTTTTTTTCAGTAAAACTGCACTAAAGACTTTATTTGTATTTTGATTTGCTATATCACAAATAGGTTAAAACTAAATTAATTGATGTTGACGTTGAAAACACTTTGGTGAATGGTTTTCTTTTAAAAGAAATGATTTATTGAATTTTGTGTTGCGTTTATTCAGGCTTTGCTGTGTAACACAGGACAGTGTTAATGGCTAAACCACTGAACAGATTTATATGTGCTGCGTTTTTTTGAGTCATGAGCTTGTCATGCCTCAAATAGAAGGGATATAGTAGCAATAATAAATAGGGTGTTTAATGAATGGGGTGTTCACATAATTTTTTAAATTTAAAAACTATTCTAAAGAAAATTTAGTTTTGTTTTGATTGACTTTCACTATTTACTGAAACACAACCCTTAAAGTAATCTAAAAGAGAACAATTACAAAAGCAGTGTTTCCTTTTAGCACAATTTGTATGGACTTTATAGAGTTAAACCAGCATGAGGGAAAGAAATGTGGTTTTATAATTATTGATATTCATTAAAATAAGTAGACACTTTTCCAAGTGATAATATTGATAAAAGAACAAATAATGCTTTTTGGAGTTCTGTTTTGTGCCACACGGCGCCTCATTTGTGTGTCAGTCGCGTCCATCTCACTCCCCCTCCAGCTGCAGGACCGGTGAAAACTGTCTGAAGGTACGGACCAGCAGACGGACTGAGAGAAGGAGGGGGGGAGCGAGAGACCGTTCTGCTCTGACACATCTGACGCATTGTGAAGTTAAGTAGCACACAGATTCACATTCTGAAAATACAAACATTATTAGGAGAAGATAATTAGAAGTACTTATTTTTACTTTTAAGATAAGTATTCAGTTGGTGTGTCAGGAAATGTTTAAAGTACGTTTCATTGTTCGAATCTGAATTGGATTGATGAAAATTTGATAGAAATAACTTTGGCTTTAGGTAAAGTCTGACATAAAACATCTGTAAACTATTTTTGGGTAAATACAGGCATAAATGATCCATTCAAAGACTTCCTAGAAACCTGGTTTGAAAAGGGGAATACCTTAATTTGTATTTTTCTAGTCTTTTGCACTTGCTGCATCTTTCCTGGTGACCTGTGTAAGTTGTGTAAGGGTTGTGTAAGTGCTGAGATGGGGTTTGAAACCATGATGATTAAATGTATCAACAACTTGGAGATATGATTAAGACTAAATATCTGAATGAAAATGTTTAATGTTGATGTGACTGCTTAATGATGTACATTATGAGTAATGTACAATGATACACATATTCATTTAATATTTACTCGAAAAGTAAAATATAATATAAGTTAAAGATAACTCTTATAAACAGTAAAAGATAATACTTTTATACCATAAAGATAATAATATATATAATATACTAGTATACTTTATAAATAGAAGGGATAACAATTCAGTCAGGAAAAGCTTAGAGGAAACAAGAGCTTTAGAGAGAAGTGCACTGGATGACAGTCTATGAGAGACTGGCTCAGGTTACAGCGAGGAGGAGTCTGCCACAAGGCCTTGTGTCTCTGAGCTTTCAGCACACCAACATAAAAAACTTGAATTGACTCAAATGCCTAAAAGTTTAGAAAAAACAAGAAGTTGCCTTTCAGGCCAGTTCTTGCTGGTACCAGAGAGCTAAAAGTACTTTTGAATTAGGATAATAGGTTTCCTATTGATGGATTGTATAGGAGTTAAATTTAACTTTTTACTTTCAATTGGAAGTCAATTATATTTGACCTACTTCTTGCTTTTATCTGAGGGAATTTCCCCACTGGGGGCTAAATAAAATCTTTCTTATGTCATATAGGTGATAAACAAACAGTTGGTTTTTGATTTCAAACACAAATTATGTCATTTTTAGGAATAACTAATTTGGATTTCAAAGACAAAAAAGTTAGTATCAGAATTTTGTCAAATTCTTACAGATGCTATTTGTAATCTGACATATTTGGGTTAAAAAGAATTAGGATTTTTGTACTCAAAACATATGTTTATGAAATATAATGTTTTATTGTCATCAAACTGCCCGACCAATATATAGGCCTACAAGTCCAACTGAAATGATTAGTTGCTAAATCAATTAATTGATTGACAGAAAAACTGCTTTGATCGTTTCCAGTTTCAAAAAATTTGAGGACTTTTCGATATTGCTGGTTTTTTTTCTACCTTAAGTACATATATTTAATGGAATATTGGTGGTAACAGAAAATGTTTACTATAACTATCTGTATGAACCTTGTTTAATTGACTAACCCCAATGTAACAATATTTTTGAATCAATGATGACATAGATCAAACTTTGAAAAGCAGTGTGTTTAAATGCTCCTTCTTACAGAGGCTCAAAACAGCCAAGAAGGGGACTACACACACACACACACACACACACACACACACACACACACACACACACACGCACACACCCGAAACAATGGTAAAGATTGTTTCCAACGATTTGTCAAGTGCTAGCAACCTCTGACAATAGAAGAACATGAAAGACGCTATTTGTAAAATATATATAATCATAAAAGTAATTTGTGTATTGTGATTAAGTTGTAATCAAAAGGGTGGAATGTAATGGGAAAATTACATTTAAGCATAATTCCTTATATTTTTGTGTTTTATTTCTACTTTAATTCTCTCACAAATGCTGAAAGAGTCTCATTTCCCACATGTAGATTTTGATTCTAACTTTGTGAGACATCCACTCTGGAGCATTATGTGAGCCTGAACCGATAAAGGTACAAGGTCACCCTAAAACTCTCTCTAGTTTTCCCATGCCAGTTAAGATGTAACGGTGGGGTGAAAGTCATACAGGGAGGAGGAGGTGAGATAACTCCAAGATGTCTCTTGTATTTCTCTGATTGTCTTCACGTGTATCAGATTGCCTGTCAAAATTTTAGCGTCATACTAAGCCAAGTGTGTGTGTGTTGTCACTCTGAAGATGCATAAAAGCCTGGTGTTTCTATTCACTTATTTGAGAAACTGACTCCACACTGGGCTGCGGCCTTTTGTGAAATCATGTTGATCCTATATTTGCAAATATATCTTCTTTAATAAAATACAAAAACCCAACTTGGTTTTAGTCTCAGTCTGTCTTATTTGTTTCAATTTACTAAACTCTGAAAACTCTTCCCCCTGCTGCAAAGGAAACTTCCACTACAAGATCATCCCTCAAAATTATGAAACTTAACTAAGGTAAAGGTTATCAGCATTCTCTTTATAGAGCGGTGCCCCAAAATTGTATTAGTTGCTTCAAACATGATGGCCACCTAGAGTGAAAGCACTCTACGATTAATTAAATATTAATTAATACAGATTAATTAAACCTCCCATATACGATTTTTGAAAAGCCCAAAGTCCACCCAAAAGGTAGTTTTCATCTCCAGCAGAAAACACTGTTCGCTGTAGTTCCAAAAGACAATGAATTTAAGAGTCAGTTTAAAATTTGTTTTTGGCACAAAACCTGTTAGCAGAATCCTGGAGATTCAGAACCACAACCTAACTTTCCTTTACCAGCTTATATCCGTGTGAAATTGTTTAGCTCATTTTTAACAGATTAGTGCTAACGTTTTGTGTTCAAACCGTTTTGTTCAAAGCTTTTGATCACAATTACGTAACACTGCATTAAAATCGGCTATCGCTTTTCAGTCAAAATATGTAGAACAGTGTGCATGTGAAGGTATGTTTAGAACGTTAATGCTACTTTACAGGTTGATTGGTAAGGGCGCCGAAACCACTGTATGCCTCAGCTAATTTGGTAGTGTTGGCTAACGCCAAATGCCAGACCGAACCACCACAAAATATGTCAGTGGGCATACAGTCCAGTGCTCCAAAAATGAGAACAGTCGGCACACAGCTATCCATGGGTAAGCTGAGGGCTTACATGAGAAGCAAAGGTAAAAAACAAAAGCATCACATGTTTTTGCATTTATAGTTCACATGCAGTACCTGTAAATGCCTTACTCTGCTGAAAACCCAATATATAATAAACATGAGGATTTCATTTCGTTATTGTAAAGAAAAATATTATTTACGTTTTTCCTTTTTTTCTTAGGCACCCAGGCAATGGTGCCCTGTGTTAATGTTTACACTGAGACCACTTCAAGCTCCCCAGAATTCACCCCGATGTCTTCAACACCAATAACACCCCAAGATTACAGACCTCGCAAGAGACCTCGTCTTGAGTTGGAGGAGGAGGAAGAGGGAGACACCTCAACAGAGTTGCAAGCTGAGCCACAAGACTCAACATATATCCCTGGTGACTCTGTTCTAACGGACGAATCTGCCATGTCGTAAGTTCGATATTTGTATTACATTTCAATATGACTTATCAGCAGAAACGTTAAACTTGGTAGGAAAGCTAAAGCAAGAATGTATTCTTTCTGGGGTTTTTTAAGGTCTGAGCCAGTGTCTACTTATAAGGATGATAAGTACATTGTTTTTGAAAGTTGCCTAAGGGAGCTTTTTCAAAGCTGTCCTGTATGCAAGAGGCAGTGTGACGTTCAGCGCCGAAAAATGGGAACGTATGTGTCATTCACACAGCTCTGCCCACACTGCAACTATTCAAGACAGTGGCAGAGTCAGCCTGTTGTAGGAAGTACCCCCGTCGGCAACCTACACCTGTCAGCGGCAACATATTTCACCGGTTCATCCTTCATCCAACTGGAAAAGGTATTGCTATAACTATTTAATATGAAATGGCAATCACTGTACTGTTTTCACAAACGTACCAATTTTACATGTTTTCACAGATATGCAAGGCCATGAATCTCAGATTTTCCAGTATGACACCTTCAGGAGGCATGCTAGGAGTTTTCTGGAGCCAGCCATAATCCACAAATGGAAGACGGATCAGCAACATCTTTTTCAAAAGTTACAGCATGGAGGAATGATTGGAGTCAGTAGAGATATGCGAGCTGACTCCCCAGATAAGACAAAAGTCCCAAAAGTCTGTTCTTAAAAGCATGGTACTTAAACATTCAATTTGAGTTGCAAAGCCTTGACATGGTCTTTGTTATATAATTTTCAGGGCACTCAGCAAAGTATGGGAGCTACACACTGATGCACCTAGACAGTAACCGCATTATTGACCTTCAGCTTATTCAGGTGGGTCCCATATTTTTTTTTTTTTTTTTTTTTTTTGCCTTGCGACATGATGAAAGATGATTCTGTATAGCTTTCAATGTCTCACATTTATATCTATGCATTTTTGTCCCACCACCAGAGCAATGAAGTAGGTGGTAGTTACCACATGGAGAAGGAGGGCCTTAAACGCTGCCTGGATCTACTGGATTCAAACGGTTTGGTGGTGGACTACATTGTCACCGACCGTCATCCACAGATCCAGAAGTATCTGAGGGAGCGCAGCATCACCCACTTCTATGATGTGTGGCACTTTGAGAAAGGTACGTCTTCATCTTTGTTTATGTCAGTGTGGCTCATTAACATACTTTGTGTTTAGTTATTTGTCAAAGAATGTCCTGAATATCAATTTATTGCAAATGTACTTTCTGCAAGGTTTGTCAAAGAAACTTGACAAAGTTGCGCAAAACAAGGACTGCGGGGTGTTGAAGAAGTGGCTGCTTAGCATCAAAAGCCATGTCTACTGGAGTGCAACATCATCAACATCAGGGCCAGAGAAGGTAGCCAAGTGGATGTCAATTGTCAACCACATCCAGAACCTGCACTTGCATGAAAACCCTCTTTTCCCTAAGTGCCAACATCCTGATCGAGTGTCAAGGGATCCAAGTAAATGGTTTCAACCAGGTATATAAACAAAATGTGATTAAAAGAATTAAATTTAAAATGCAAAACCTTTTTTGCTTATAATATTAATAACAAAAAACAATTTCACCCCAAATGCCCTTTATAATGAAATATTATTGCTGTATTTACTGTGTTAATGGGCTGCAATTTTAATAAAATGTTTTTTCAATTTATTTAAGGGTCAATGGCGCTCTACAAAGTGGAAAAAATCCTGCTCAATAAGAGGGTTGTCAAAGATGTGGAGAAGCTGAGCCACCACTACCAAACATCATCCCTGGAGGCTTTCCACAGTTTGATCCTTCGCTTCACACCCAAGAATGTGGTTTTCCCTTTCATGGGCATACTTTGCAGGTGATACAACAAATACATTCAGTATCATTATACACCACAGCTACTGCCCAATGGCTTATATACTGTATATAAAATATCAAAATTGTTATATCACTTCAGTTTGCAATTGTATTTTTGTAGGTTGTACCTTGCAGCCATGCACTACAATGAAAATGCAAGCCACATCTGCAGGACAACCAGTATTCAAAGTTGTGTTTCCCAAGTCCAGGAAGGGGGAGGTGAACGCTTTAGTTAAGATTAATTAATTACAGACTTTAATGCGTTAATTAATTACACAAAAAATAACACGTTAAACATTTTTTACGCATTTTAATCACACTTATTTTTGCATCGCGGGACGTTTCTCACTGGATGAGTTTCGGCGGACCGATTATACTGGAGCACCAACTAGCGTTCATGACTTCAGACCTTGTATATATGTCAATGCTTCAGACAACAACAAACCACAGTGAACATGAACGAAGAAGCTGATGAGACCGCTTTGGTTGGCCCCGTGGATGGGAAATTTTGTTATAAAAAACGAACGGATGGAAGCGTCGATTAGAGCATGGTTGTGTGCATGCTATGCAACAAGGAATTCGCATGTCACCGCAGCACATCAAGCCTCAAGTATCACCTCAACGCAAAACATTTAGCAGCTAGCGTGGACGTTAGCCCGACTCAGAGTACAAGGACCCACACCCAACCTACCTGAATGTACTTGAAAGTATTGTGTTTTACTTAAAAAAAAATCATAGTTTACAGAAGGTCTACCTACCTAAATTTCTGAAATGTACTATATTTCTAAATATGCTATTGCTACAATTAGTGGCAAAAATTGCACTGGTCTGCTGGACTTGATTGAACAAAAATAAACAATATTGTGTTGCTTATGTATTCAGTCATTTTTCAATGGTATACTAAAAATCCATGTGAAAAAAAATTACTTCTCACTGTTCTCAGGTCAAATATTTATGGAATTAAAATGCGATTAATTACAAAGCCTGTAATTAATTAGATTAATTTTTTTAATCGAGTCCCGGCCCTAATAAATATATATATATATGTATATATATATATACATATACATACATACTGATTGCTGACGTCATGCATAAACTGGACTCTATCTGCCCAGAGGCACCCAAGTTTATCCTTGGAGATTTTAATCATTGTAATTTAAAAAATACGTTGAGGACGTATGAACAGTATGTGACTTGTTCTACCACACAGAAGAACACTATGCTAGATTTATGTTATGGCTCAGTAACTGGGGCTTATAAATCTTTGCCTATGCCTTCCTTTGGTGATTCTTACCATGGCAGTGTCTATCTTATGCCTGTATACAAACCATGTTTCAGGCGCCTAGAGCGGGAAGAAAGGTCAGTGAAAATCTGTTCATGTTAGGCTGGGCTGTCTGGATTCAAGCGCAGACACGGAAAAAGGTCGGAACAGGTATTGAGGTTTATTGAACACAGAAAATGAGTGACGCAGGTGCTGGATATCCTCTGGGGCTGAGAGCGGGCAGACAGGTGAGAAGCAGGTTTGAGAGAAGAACAAGGCTCAGACAGGTAGACTGGGCTTCCAGGGCTGTAGTGGGAATCTGGACACAAAAACACAAAAAGTCAAAACAAGGCTTGCAACAGGTATACAAAAGAAAACCAGTCTTTCGAAAACACTGAGGCTGGCCGTAGCGAGTGTTACCACTTGGGTGAACGGACTATCTGGCAGAGACTGGTTGGAAGGCTGGGGTTTTAAAACAGGAGTGGTGATTGCTGGATGTGAATCAGGTGAACAGGAAGCCACAGGTGTCTTGACGAGGAGGGAGAGAGCGCCAGGAGCGCCACACCCACTCAGCACATGACAGACAAAAAACAAGGGAGAGGGGAGAGGGAAAACAGACAGCACCATGACAGGTCAGAGGCCAGCATCTCCTCCCTCCAGGCTTGCTTTGAGTGTACAGACTGGCAATGTTTTTATGACGGTTGTGATGATAATAATGAACTTACAGACACTGTTTCATCATATATTACATTCTGTGTGGATTCAGTAATTCCTTCTAAAAAAGTGGTTATTTTCCCAAATAATAAACCTTGGGTGACCAAAGATCTTAAATCAGCCATTAACAAAAAGAAAAGAATATTTTATTCAGGAAACCCCCAGGAGAAAAAAGCTGCTTCCAGAGAAGTTAAGGTCGAAATAAGGAAGGCCAAAAGGAATTATAGAAATAAAATTGAAAGTCTGTATTGTAGTGGAGACCTCAGGGCAGCCTGGACAGGTATAAAATCCATGGCATCAATTAATCAATCTTCCTGTGGGACCAAGCAGGTCATTCATGTAAATGGTGTGGAAAATGCAGACTTGGCAAATGGCTTTAATTCTTTCTTTTCTCGTTTTGAAAGGTCTGAATCACAATTTTGTGAATGATATCTTTAAAATGCGGGAATCTTTGGTTCCAGAGAGTGGTCTAGTAACAAAGTAATGTCACAAATCTTTTCAAGAAAGTAAACATACGTAAAGCTGCTGGCCCTGACTCCATCTGTGGATGCGTTTTGCGTCATTGTGCGGACCAGCTATGTGAGGTGTTTACAACTCTTTTTCAGATGTGTATTGAGTGTGGTCAGATTCCTGCCATATGGAAAACATCAATTATAATACCTGTCCCTAAATCTAATAATCCCAGAAAAATGAATGAATTCAGACCTGTGGCATTAACATCACTTGTGATGAAAACTTTTGAGAAAATACTGAAAGATGAAATTCACTCCTTAATCGATGGAAAATTAGATCCACTACAATTTGCCTATCAAGCTGGGAAAGGTGTGGATGACGCTAAGATTTTCATTTTAGACAGATTATATAAGCACCTCGAAAAACCAAAGTCACATGCAAGACTTTTATTTGCTGATTTCTCTTCAGGTTTTAATAAGATGCAGCATCATATTTTAATAGAGTGACTGGCCTCTTATTTTAATGTACCTGATCAGATTTTATTGCTGCTCTTAAATTTTTTAACAGACAGACTCCAGCAGGTATTTGTGAATGGCCACATGTCCAGTATCCTCACTTCAAACACAGGGTCTCCGCAGGGCTGTGTCCTTTCTCCCTTGCTTTTTATTATGTACACAGATAGCTGCAGGACTTCACAACTGAGTAGCTACCTTGTGAAATTTTCTGACGACTCTGCCCTACTGTCACTTCTTTAGGGGGCCCAATCGGGCCATGGAAGTGCCTTATCACAATTTGTGAACTGGTGTGATGATAACTTCCTGGACCTTAATGTGACAAAAACCAAAGAGTTAATTATTGATTTTAGAAAGAATCGTTTTAACCCAGAAGACACCATTATTCATGGAGAAAATTTTGAAATTGTAGAAACATATAAGTACTTAGGAACCATGTTTGACTCAAACCTGAAGTTTGATAAAAACACAGAGTCAATCATTAAGCGGGGACAACAGAAAATCCTCTTGATGCGGAAACTAAATTCTTTCAATGTGTCGCAGAGGATCTTATGTAACTTTTATTATTCATTTATTGAAAGCCTTTTAACATTTTCTTTTATCTGCTGGTTTTATGGATTGTCCGTGCGGGAAAAGAATAGACTAAGCAGTATTGTCAAAATCTGCTCCAAGATCATTGGTGTTCAGTTGACAGACCTGAGCTCCCTTTGGAAAAAAACGGGTGCTCCAGAAGGCTAGACAGGTTATGAGTTATCCTGGCCATGTTCTTAGTCAAGAATTCTGCCTAATGCCCTCAGGACGACGCTACCTTGCCCCCCCAAGGAAAACTAACAGATATGCCAATTCTTTTATTCCCTCGGCCATTAAATTCTTAAATATTGTTGACAGCGGCAACTAAATATGCGCCAGGCATTCAAAACCTTTGTATCATTACTTATTTAGTATTTACTTAAGTATTATTATTATTTATTTAATATGCTATATAATATCTTGAGAGTTGGTTGATGCTTAGTCAGTATCGTGGCCTGCGAATGTGTATTTCTTGCTTGATTTTGATGCCCATTTATGCAATATGATGTCATTGACAGTGTTTCTGTTTGTCTGTATGCCTGATTAAGTGTTGTCTTGTCTTGTTGATACGACTGGTAGGCTAAAAACAGAATTGCCCTATGGGGATAAATAAAGTTGTTTTGAATTGAATTTGAATTTGAATTTGAATTATTGGTAAAATAATTTTATGGGAGAGTTAATTACATGTTTTAAAAACATACTCTTTTTCTGTTCGACACCTCAAAGGTCCATAGTCTGCTCTGTATATAGTGTAGATGTTCCGCAGGGTGTAGTGGTTCAAACAGGTTGGCTCCAAGTCTGGATGGTAAACCATGCAGGTAGGTGGGACAGGAACCTGTTGCATTTGTGTAACAACCTAATAATAAAAATAAGTAACTCATTTAGAATAAATATTACCTGAGGAGGCAACATTACTGCAAAATGGAGATTCTGATTGATGAAGCTACATTTATTTGTTAAGCTTGTACCGTATGTATAAAACAAATGGTGTTGTCAAAGATCATAGAAATGATTGGCCCCTATAATATAATATAATTGATTACAAATAATTACATCCAGGAGGTGATGTGACATGATGATACATTTTTACACAACGGTAAAAGTAAACATGACAACACATTTTGTAGTATTTTATAACAGAGGAAGGTTAGTCAAAATTATATCCACTTTGCATGACTGTTGTATACGTTATAATATATTATAATTACCATTTGTATTTCTTGGCAAGAGAGGTTTTCAACTTCAGTGGACATTGTCGAGCAATTTCCACAAGTACACCTAAATATAAAATAAAAAAACGCTAGATACCCGCCAGACAGTCAAAGGACATAAAGAATGCAGAATTCAAACTGAAATGCTTAATTAACTTACCACTTTGAAACATCTTGCTCCAGTCTAAGTTGTGAAGCTGGTTCGGGTTCTGTTTCGGGATCAGACTCTGGTTCGAACATGTATGGCTGAGCTGAAGCCATGGTTACCGGTAAATAGATGCTAGATCCGTTTGTTTTGGATCACACTATCATGCTATCAGGGCCCGCCCTACTCTGCATCTAAGTGGCTAGTTGTCCTTACCTAGGTACTGTGCATGTGTGACTCCAAACAAAGATGGGATAGCGGTAAGCGCAGTTAGCGCTAGCGCTGTAGCATGGTAGTGCAACTTTTGAGCAATGATGATCTATGTGAGTTGGTGTTAAAATGTTTTATTGACCATGCTGTGATTAGACTTATCTCTTGCTAGTTTAGTTAGTTGAATCTAACCTATGTAACAGTTGTGTATGTAATTGCTACAGTGATGCCTTATTCATTTTCAATGAAAACATGACAAGTTGTTAAGGGAGTGACCATTTTATTTTTGACAGATTACAGTCGAATGACACAATGTGTTAATAATTCAACGATAGAAAAGCATTATCAACAGTGCTGTAGTGGCTCTAAGAAGTATGTTTGAACTATATAGTAATATTTCTTTTTTTTTTTTGGCTTTGTGGATACAAGGCCAGGTCATCATCATCATCGTTTCTTCGCCTTCTTTTTTTTTTTTTTTTTGTCTGCTATCCCCTACGTCCTTACTTCGTTCCTGGGTGTCCTCAGCGGTGGTGTGGATTTTACAAGACGAGGCATTGGAGTCTTCAGCCCAGCCTGCTCTGTTACAGAGAATTGCCTGGTCCTGGAGTGGCGAGCCAACCCTATGAGCCTTCAAACGAGGAGATACTGAAATAGAGGGAGAAAAGTGGTAGGACAATTACATTTCGCTTGTCCCACAAGTTTGAAGAAAACAGACATTGTTATGTTACACTTTAACGGTCAAAGGATACAACACCGCAATGGATGGATTTTCCCAGTAACTCATTGAACTGGTCATTTTCCTTTATTAATACTATAGTGATTGATTTGTCATTGAGGTTATAGTTCTAGACTGTGTTGAGTTATATCATTACTCTGATTGTTGCAAGTAAAAGCACAGGTTCATGTGATTGGTGACCTTGAGGTTTCATGTGATTCATTTTCATGTTTATATATATGGTAGTTTGTTATTGATATTTGATTTTGGGTTATACAAAGAAAAGAGTACCAAAATATTTAGAGAATCCGCTTGTGTAGTTAGAGGCACTATAAAATAGGAGCTATAAACCTTAATATAGATGAATAAAAATTAATGAGTGCCTGACTAATAATATGGAGCTAGCGTAGCATTAGGCTACATCTTGAATCTAAATAGGGATATTGAACCAACTAAGTACTCACTTGACAAGTGGATTCTTAACCAGATTTAATGAAATTTAACAAAAAAAGAAAGTAAAAGGGTGTTTATGGTGATTCTGTGTATAATGTGATGTTGCACCTGTGATGTTTTGAGAGGAATACTGTTCTAAAAAAAAAATATACACAAGAAAACCGGTTGAATGAGAGAGAATTAAAGTGTATTTCCTTACCTCTTCAAACGTACCTATTGAGTTGTGTCTTTCCTCACTCTTGCTGCCGATACCCATTTCTCCCGAGCAATCTAGATCTTCTGAGATGCTGGTCCACATTGAGTGTTATTCCTCCATTACATATTAGGGAGGCTATTCAGGTATTACTTCTGGTTGTTACACACTCTATAGCTAGCTAGCGCACCTGCATTCCCTCCTCCCCGCTATCTGGAGAAGCGTGGTCAGCAGCCTGGTGACCGACCTTATAGCTATAGTTATCATAATAATCATAATTACTACAGCCATTAGAGGGCTTTATCAGTGTTATTTGCTGAAATGATTTATGCTGTCATTTTTCTTGGGAGGACAGTCTTCATGGTGCCAGAAAACATAAATTCGTAAAATGTTGGCATTGGAATGCAGAATACTGTGCATGTTACTCTGGCAAAGACCCCGCTGAATATCTGACCAGCCTCATCTTCTAAGGTCACACACTGCTGTCAATGTTTGGACCTCCATGTTATGTTTATTTGTCATTTAACCAAGGAACAGAAAAAAGGTTTTTAGGCACTAATGTCTTCCATTCAGCAGACACTGAGGAATATGTCCCTGAGTCATGTTTACATTTTATGCTGTAGGTGTTAGTGGTGGCTCTTTTTGAGACAACTTTATCCTGTTGTCAGTCCTTTTTTCTTGTTTTGGTATTTACTTTTAGGAAAAACTAACTGTAGTGAAGAGACTGCAGTGATGAAGGGGATTAGCTGTGTTTACGCGCCTGGATGTTTGTCTGGAAGTGAGTAATCACCAATGAGTGTACTCCAAGATGCCAATCCTGACTAGGTAAAACCAAAGATGGGGGAGGAACTATTGGAAAGGAAAAACAAAAAGGAGAGGAGTCTTTTTGATGGTATCAGAGTAAAGAGACAAAACTGTGAAGAAAAAGCGCCACAGAGCTCGCTTTGTAAACCTGGTAATTTGTTCATATAAAAACCACATCTTTGGCAAGTAATTATAGCCCTTCCATCACTTTCGTAGAGACTGCTCCCCATCTCTAAAAGCTCCTCTGGGGATTGTAGTCAGAATGTATTTCAATTCTATTAACACATATCACGTATCAGGGCATGAACACAATTTTACAATTATTTTTATTATTTAACAACAGCCATCTGGTAACAAGTGTGTTTCCTCTTCGTGTTCATGCTGTAGCAACCTGAATATTCCCCAGCCATGTTTACTGGGCTATTTCATGCGTTCACTTTGAAATTATTCTAAAATTTACGACAGCGTTTTAACGCAGCCCATTTGAGGGTGCGTTCGCTTTACGTAGAACGTCTCTTGCGGGCAAACCAGAGAAACCTTTTTTTTTCGTTAATCACTGACGAGTGACACAGATCTGTTTTGTTTACCATGGAGCATCTATGGAACAATCAAAACGGGAACACACACAGTAAGTAGGCTAAAGTTTCTGGGGAGAGAAATATAGGTGTGTGTTATTAATATTAGTAACTGCTATTGCTGAAACTTGTTACGACATTGAATGTGATTAATTAATAAGTGCAACTGTTGCACATGTCTTACTATTAATGATTGCGACCACCGAGTCCAATTTATTGCTGTGAAAGTACTGGCTCACGGTACTTGTTGATATATGTTGTGTTTGACACTGTAGCTTATTGAAAAATTTTAATGCTACACTGCTATCTCCCGCCTTGGAGAAGTTAGTTAGATTAGATTAAATTCAACTTTATTATCATTGTGCAGAGTACAAGTACAAAGACAATGAAATGCAGTTTGCGTCCAACCAGAAGTGCTAAAAAAGCAGAAAAGTGCAATGTGATACGAAGTATAGACAGGTGGTGCATAGGCAGGACAAGAAATATATTGCAGTGTTATAAGAGCAGAGGGTGAAGAGAGGGGCGGAGCAGTCAACTGATCACCATCTGGTGGTGAGTTGGGTCAGGGGGTGGGGGAAGACTCTGGACAGACCTGGTAAGCCCAAACGGGTAGTGCGGGTAAATTGGGAACGTCTGGAGGAGGCCCCTGTCCAACAGACTTTCAACTCACACCTCCGGCGGAGCTTTTCGTGTATCCCTGTGGAGGCTGGGGGCATTGAACCCGAGTGGACAATGTTCAAAGTTTCCATTGCTGAAGCTGCGGCGAGGAGCTGTGGTCTTAAGGTCTTAGGTGCCTCAAGGGGCGGTAACCCACGAACACCGTGGTGGACACCGGTGGTCAGGGAAGCTGTCCAACTGAAGAAGGAGTCTTTCCGGGATATGTTATCCCAGAGGACTCTGGAGGCGGTTGCAGGGTACCGAAGGGCTGCAGCCTCTGCCGTGAAAGAGGCAAAGCAGCGGGTGTGGGAGAAGTTTGGAGAAGACATGGAGAAGGACTTTCGGTCGGCACCAAGGTGCTTCTGGAAAACTGCTCGCCACCTCAGGAGGGGGAAGCGGGGAACCAAGCTGTGTACAGTAAGGATGGGACACTGTTGACCTCAACTGAGGAGGTAATAGGGCGGTGGAAGGAGCACTTTGAGGAACTCCTGAATCCGACGTAATACGCACATAATATATGTTAGAGGCAGAACTGGAGGATGATGGGGGATCATTGTCAATTTCCCAGGTGGAAGTCACTGATGTAGTCAAACAACTCCACAGTGGCAAAGCCCCTGGGATTGATGAGATCCGTCCAGAAATGCTCAAGGCTCTGGGTGTGGAGGGGCTGTCCTGGTTGACACGCCTCTTCAACATTGCGTGGAAGTCTGGGACAGTGCCAAAGGAGTGGCAGACCGGGGTGGTTTTTAAAAAGGGGGGACCATAGGGTGTGTGCCAATTACAGGAGTATCACACTTCTCAGCCTCCCTGGTAAAGTCTACTCCAAGGTGCTGGAAAGGAGGGTTCGGCCGATAGTTGAACCTCGGGTTGAAGACGAACAATGTGATTCCGTACTGGTTGTGGAACAACGGATCAGCTCTTCACTCTCGCAAGGATCCTGGAGGGAGCCTGGGAGTATGCCCAATCGGTCTACATGTGTTTTGTGGATCTGGAAAAGGCGTATGACCGGGTCCCCCGGGAGATACTGTGGGAGGTGCTGCGGGAGTATGGGGTGAGGGGGTCTCTTCTCAGGGCCATTCAATCTCTGAGAGCTGTGTCCGGGTTCTCGTCAGTAAGTCGGACTCGTTTCAGGTGAGGGTTGGCCTCCGCCAGGGCTGCGCTTTGTCACCAATCCTGTTTGTAACATTTATGGACAGGATATCGAGGCGTAGTCGGGGTGGGGAGGGGTTGCATTTTGGTGGGCTGGGGATCTCATCGCTGCTCTTTGCAGATGATGTGGTCCTGATGGCATCATTGGCCTGCGACCTTCAGCACTCACTGGATTGGTTCGCAGCCGAGAGTGAAGCGGTTGGGATGAGGATCAGCACCTCTAAATCTGAGGCCATGGTTCTCAGCAGGAAACCGATGGAGTGCCTACTTTAGGTAGGGAATGAGTCCTAACCCCAAGTGAAGGAGTTCAAGTACCTTGGGGTTTTGTTCGCGAGTGAGGGGACAATGGAGCGGGAGATTGTTCGGAGAATTGGTGCAGCGGGTGCGGTATTACATTCAATCTATCGCACCGTTGTGACGAAAAGAGAGCTGAGCCAGAAGGCAAAGCTCTCGATCTACCGGTCAGTTTTCGTTCCTACCCTCACCTATGGTCACGAAGGCTGGGTCATGACCGCAAGAACGAGATTCAGGGTACAAGCGGCTGAAATGGGTTTCCTCAGGAGGGTGGCCCTTAGAGAGAGGGTGAGAAGCTCAGTCATCCGTGAGGAGCTCGGAGTAGAGCCGCTGCTCCTTTGCGTCGAAAGGAGCCAGTTGAGGTGGTTCGGGCATCTGGTAAGGATGCCCCCTGGGCGCCTCCCTAGGGCAGTGTTCCAGGCACGTCCAGCTGGGAGGAGGCCTCGGGGAAGACCCAGGACTAGGTGGAGGGATTATATCTCCAACCTGGCCTGGGAACGCCTTGAGATCCCCCAGTCGGAGCTGGTTAATATTGCTCGGGAAAGGGAAGTTTGGGGTCCCCTGCTGGAGCTGCTCCCCCCGTGACCCGATACCGGATAAGCGGACGAAGATGGATGCATGGATGGATGGATGGATGGATGGATGGATAAGAGCAGAATAAATATGGCTATGTAATATGAACAATGAATGAACAAGATGAATGTACAGATATGTGCAATGTAGTAGCAGTGACATTATACTAGTAGTAAGAATAATATAGATATAGATATATGCAGTGTATTAACAGAATATACAATAAGAAAAACTGAATAAATATGGATATTCTGTGTGAACCATATACAGATATGTACAGTATGTACACCTATGTGCAGTGTGGTAACATTATAAGAGTAGTAAGAATAAGTGCAGAATGAATGTGCAGAACAAATAGCATAAAGAGCTGTAGAATACGGCTATGTATAGGTGTAATTACAGTATGTACATTTGTAAATAATAAATAGAACAGTATGGGTGGGGTTGGGTGGTGCAAATTGTCCGGGGGGCGGACTTAGTAGGTTAAATTGTCACCGGGATGCAAAGCAAGAGTTCAGTAGGGTAACAGCCGCAGGAAAGAAGCTTCCTCTGGTGCTGGACCTCTTCCCTGTAGGCCATCTCATCGTTGTTGCTGATGAGACCAATCACCGTAGTGTCGTCTGCAAACTTTACAATGGTTTTAGAACCATGTACAGGTGTGCAGTCGTAGGTAAAGAGGGAGTAAAGGAGAGGGCTCAGCACAGATCCCTGTGGTACGCCGGTGTCCAGGGTGAACCTCAGGTCTGATTATCTAACCTAACAGACTGAGGTCTGGAAGGCACTAGGATTAGGCAATGGTTAGGGTTGGGGTAGGGTTTGAGTTAGTGGTTAAGGGTTATAATTCTATGGCACAGGCCTATTGATACAGTACGAGGGAGAAAAAAAAGGTAGATGGAAGTCTGAGGGAGTTGAATGGGTTATTGAGTAGTGGGCAGTTGGGTTGATAGTGTAGAGGCAGCTCTGTTTCTCCAAACCCGGGGGAGTGGGGTACAAACCCCAGGCAAGGTACATCCACCGGACCGCAGGACAGAGGAAAAACAACGGATCTGGGGCTGGGATGAGGTCCGGGTGTCCATTTTAGGGAGGGGGTTGGAGGGGCACCAGAGTGTTTAAAGTTTAACTGGAATAGGATTTATGGATAGAAAGGAGAAAAGTAAGTATAGAGGAAAGACGTAGAGTAAGTAACAACATAAATAAGTAATATAATAATAAACTTTATTGCAGACACAGGTCCATATAACGCATCATACAGTATAAATAGTATAAAAAAAGGAGATACATAAAAAGAAAACTATTAGCTATAAGCTATTACACCAATGCCGTCTTAGTCTAAGTGTATCTATAGCAGCTTTTCAGAGGGCTGACTAGGGCTTCAATTATGTGATTCTCCGACTTGTCCAGTGGACACATAAATAAACATCAGTTGTCTAAGAGTGCCTCACAGGTTGGCACTAGAGAGTGGACTGGAGGTTCAAAAACAATACATCTACGCGTTCCCTGGATCCAACTGAATCACTTGATATAGGCCACGCCCATTTCCGCATAGACTTTTATGCGTCAAAAATCGTGATTTATCAAAAACCTACTTTTTCGAACTCCTCCTAGACCGTGTGACCGATCTGCACGAAACTTGGAACATAGCATCCCCAGACTGACCTGACAAAAAGTTATAAAAGGAATTTTTGTACGATAAAAATTGTGCATATAACGCACAAACTAATTTGTGTAGCTAACTATGAAAACACCAACTTCGCCATATCTCAGCCAAAATAAATGCTATCAACCCCAACCTTTAGATTATTCTTTGCCATGACCCTCTGGACGTATCCCATGCGTTTTACGAAAATTGGTCACTAGGGGGCGCTACAACTACAAAAAGTTTATATCTCATGAACGGCTCATCTGATTTATACGAAATTTGATGCATACCATCTGGGGCCAATCCTGAGGCCATCCCTAGAATGCAGTACCGAGGGGTCAAAGTGGGCGTGGCCTATGGGACCCAATGTAACCCAACTCTAGATTCACCACTTACACTAATGTGAACAACTTTAAATTTACAGGGTAGATGGACAATGGGCCATGGACCACACCTACCAAAAATTACACATGTGGACCACTAGGTGGCGCTGTAATGGTTTTTTGTCTTTAACTCCCACATTACACATCACACATTAGAAATGTTTACATCCACGTGTTCCTTGAATCAAGCTGAATTACCTGATATAGGACACGCCCATTTCTGCGCAAAAGTTTTTTCGCAATATCGCGCAATGTGCAAAACCTAGGCCGTGCGACCGATCTGCACGAAACTTGGTAAATAGCATCTCCAGATGGACTTGACAAAAAGTTATTGAAGGAATTTTGCTACGTTAAAGTATGCGCATTTGACGACAAAACAAATTGTCCTAGCTAGCTACCACACAGGTATCATATCATATCTCGGTTAAATTTAAAGTTGTCAAAGATCGGCCTTTAGGGGGCGCTATAAGCAACGTTTATTTGTTTCGCACACTAACTCAATGCATTTAAATGGGAAATTTGCAATTGCAATATCTCTGCCACAGTAAAAGCAATCAACACAAAATTTGTGGCGATCGTTCGGCATGGTGTTCTGAGGCGCTGTACCAAATTTGGCGAAGATCGTCCGTTAGGGGGCGCTATAGTCAACATATGTTGGTATATACCAGTTTGGGCCTTTTAATCCCTTCTGAGGTCGAGCATGTTGTATGCAATGACAAACAGCACTTCCTAATAATAACTTTATAACTTCATAATCATAAATAGTCAAAGCGTAGGGTCTTTTGGAGCTAAAAGCTAACAGTTGCCCCTTTCTGCTGGTGTTTTCTTTGTCTTCCTAGCCCTTACAGAAGGTTTTGCGTCCAGCCTTGAAGTCCAGAGTTTTTCGGGTATTTTTGAAATTAATCGGGTCATCGGGGGCGACTGGCGCGGCTCCCGGGGGCGTCGCGGACGACTGGCATCGGAGGCGAATGGCATCGGAGGCGAATGGCGTCGGAGGCAAATGGCGTCGGAGGCGAATGGCGTCGGAGGCGAGTGGCGTCGGAGGCTTGGGCCCCGTTCATAACTGCTTGCAGTTCTAGTTACTTTTATTTTTTTTCTGTGTGCTGCTCCTGCAACTTGGCATGCTCAGTTTGGCCAGGCGCCATGCCCTCTTTCATCAGGCTGCTGGCTTGTGGGGTGGAGGTGTACTGGTACAACGTCCACCCAGGCCCCCTAATATCACTGTATGTTAATGTAGCAGTATGAGTTGAACTCCTAACTACCTGGCGCTCTTTTGACCAATCACTGCCTCAGGGCCCTGTACAAAAGCAGCTAGTTGTCCTCCTTCCACCCTCTCTTGGTGACGGAATTACTCAACACTTCCGGGTTGCTCACTCCGTGAGGTGTTTTGCTGTGCTACAGGTAGGGTAGCGGCTTGGCTGCCTCCACACTAATTTTCACTGTTATTTGTTGCCATTATTTATTATATAAGGAACGCTTGTAGATCTTCAGTTGGCGGGTTATCCTTCACCTTACCAGTTGAACGCTATGAATGAAAAGCGAGTAACACTGATAGCTGCTGCAGTTTGCATGGTCGGAGCTGCCTCCCTCTGGGTCTACTAAAACTCTGCTTGTGGGCTAAATGGGGTCGGATTTATTCGTTAAACTTATTTGGTGTTAATTATTATTTTGTGTAAACGCTAGGAACCGGGCTGAAGCCGCCGGAGATCCCAGGTGAGCTGCTTAGCACTTCAACTACTGGCTGCGGTTTTGCCGAGGCTGCTGTTTTGCTGAAGCTGCTGTTTTGTCTAAGAAGGCTTTTGCCGAGACTGCTGCTGTCCATTAAAAATCATGAGTATCGTAACCATTGCTGCACGCCTGTGTTGCCTTCACGGCTACTGGGCCAATGTCTGAGCCACCTGTTTTACATGAATGAATGTAGCTGAGGGGTTTGGCTCCCTATGTTAATTTGGTTGATTTAGTTTTTTTCTTTCATTACTTTCTTTCTATTTTTTCAATTTAGTTAAAAGTTGTAGTCATATTTTGTTTTCTTTTCTTTAATGAGTTTTCTACTTAAAGCTTGAGTTTCTTTGGTTATGTTATTGTGCTAATTATAATTAGTGTTTTGTTTCTTTTGAGTTTATTGCAAAGTTTTTTCTTTGGAATTCTCGTTTTGGACAAAGAGTCCAACTTTATTTGAGTTATCGAGTGAAGAGTTGACATTATATTGCAACAATGCCGAACAATACCAGAAGCACCACTAATCCCCCGAGAACTGGCTCCGGTGGTGCGAAGGCTAACGAAGTGGCTAATGCTAGCCAAGCTAACCTGAAGAAACCGCCGCCTCATGACGAGCCTGGCACCGAAGAACCGGACGCTAGCACCATCCCCGGTAATGTAGCCAAAGAGTTTGCTAAACTCACTGCATTAATCCTGGAAAAGTCAGACGCCCACGACAAGAACGTCAGGTTTAATTAATGGCGCTTAATTGTAATTTTAAAACACCTTAAACGGCTTGATTCACAAGGAGGTTTTTGTTTGTTTCTCCTCCGTGAGAGGGCTGAGCCTTTCAGTGGGTCTATCACTCGCTCGGACGCGCACGAACACAGGTGCACGCGCACATTTATTTTTTTGTTTTTTTTTTGTTCTTCCTTTTTCCTGACAAACGGACAATTTTATCTGGACATACGAAGAATATCACCGATCCTTTGCGGACTATAAAGTGGGGTGGGTCGTTGGATCCTTTTTCCTGTTTGGGGTATTCCGAGGATGTTTCTGTAGATCAGTTAATAATTTTTTTTTTTTTCCTCGTTTCAATCAAGAGAGGACTCACCTAGAGGTCAGTGAAATCGCTATATTGTGCGTGGCAACGCTGCTTAATTTCACGGTGTAAAGTGAGATTTTATAGGTTAGGCAGCCCAGGCCTTGTCCCTACAATGTTCGCCCATTATTCTGGTTTATGCCTATGGGCATCATGGGTCACACAATCTGTTATTTTCTTTATGCAGACTTATGTTTAATGTGTAATTACAACTCATTGCCAAAGTTAGAAATAATGTATCTTCCTCATTGTTATTATAATGTTAACAGTTATGCTCGTGTCGGGCAGGTAGGAGGTTGGGTGGTCGTCGCTGCCAGACTTTGTAGGACAACAGGTGCGTGGCATGGTTCTTAGCGGCTTTAAATTAGAGAGTGGGACTGAGATTAGTGTAAGCGTCTGGTTTCTCAGATGCGTTTTCGTTGCTTTTGTTATACGTATGTTTAAATTTACTGTGTTTTTTGTCTCTTATTATTTAGTGATGTTACTCCTAAATAAGTCAGTTTGGAAGGTACAGCAAAACTTGTATAACACTCATTTTACATTATTTCACCTTAGTACAAAAGGTTTAAAGCTTATGAGCTGGAACATCAGAGGCCTCCATAACATAGTGAAGAAAAGGAAGGTATTAACTTTCATTAGATCTAAAAAATGTGATGTAGTATTTATGCAGGAGACCCACTTACTACCACAAGAATCTCAAAAGCTTCAGGGTGACTCTGTGGGCTTTGTGACGGCTGCCTGTGGCAGTAGTAAGAGCAGAGGAGTGGCTACGCTAGTTAACAAGCGACTACAATTGATGCTTTGTGAGATCCAGGGAAATAGTATCATACTAGCGAATGTGTACGCTCCAAATAGAGACGATCCGGCATTTTTTGGGCTACTTGAGAAAAAACTGAATGACTTGGGGGACTATCCAATTATCATGGGGGGTGATTTTAATGAGGTAATGGACCCTATATTAGCCCGTAGCTCTCCATCGGCCCGCACTACTAGGGCACACGCAGTGCTCAAAGATATGTCCAAAGCATCTGGCCTAGTAGACATTTGACGGCTACAAAACCCATAATCGAGAGATTTTACATTCTTCTCTTCGCCACATAGGTCGTTTTCCAGAATTGACTTTTTTTTTGTGTCTCATTCGCTGGTTCAGCTATGGGAGCGAGTGACATTGGTAATATAATTATTTCAGACCATAGTCCAATATTTCAACTAGATGGAGATTAAACTCTAGCCTTCTATTAGATGAGACCTTTAAGGAATCACTTAGATCACAAATTAACCTCTATATAGTACATATATAGTATAGTATATATTGCCTAAAAATTCAGGCATTTTGGTCTTCCCTACATACACTGAAAAAAAAGTCTTTTGAATTAACATGATTTTAATGTGTACATCAGTCCCACATTATCAGAATGTGGTTATCTGAAATACTTTTTCTTTCTCTCTATTACTTATTTCTTGTCAAACCAACATATTGTATTCACATTAGGCTGTCTATTAAAAAGTGTTAATTTAACATATTATTTTTCCGTTACAGTAACATGAATTTATTGTGTAATGTTAAGTAATTTAATCATATTCAGGATACCTGATTTTAGACTGTAACTGCAATACGAAATTATTATGTAATGTTAAGTAATTAAATCATGTTCAGGATACCTGATTTTAGACTGTAACTGCAACTTGATTTCTTAAAGCTAGTATTATGTAAAGGTATTATGTAACTTTAAGGCAATTTCATCATGTCCCTGGTACCTGAGTGGGGTCTCTAAATCTAACATGAATTGTGAAAGTTAACTCTATCCAAATGTATTGTAGCCATTGATTCCTTGTTGTGTGTGTAGGTAAATACAGTTGTATGTTGAAATGATTTGCATTGACAAAAAACCTTACATTTGCGACCCTTGCCGTAAAACACTGCTGTAAGCCTTAAAGGCACAGTAACTTGTCACCTGCAGTGCATAACATAACAGAGTCCAACAGGACACAATACTGAACGTTTTAAAGATATAACATTTTCCCCCCACACCCCTGGAAACTGAAACATAACATTTAGCCCACATTCCCCAGTGTCACTATCATCATGTCACATAGTCCCCATGCCAGACAGGTGGGACTCTCATTCTCTGAATGTTGCTGGTTGTGAAGCTGCATCGGGTGGTGCTGGTGGATTACCTCCCACCCGGTTTGCTCTTGGTCTGGGCTGCCAACCTAGAGCCGCTGCTGGATACAGAGGTGATGCAGGTACTGTGGGGGCTGCAACTCTGTGCAGGCGGTTTGAGTGCCAATGAGACCCAAACCCCTGCAGAAAGTGAGGGGGTTTGCACTCTGTGCGTGGTATCAAACCTCTCTTTCATCCAAGCCTGCGAACCTTTCACCTGAGCTCTTGCTTTCTGGAGCCCTGGGCTCCCACGTGCAGGAGCTGGCTCAGCTCTCAAGCAGTTCAGTGGTTGCTTTAGTTCGCGCCCAATCATGAGCAATGCAGGTGACACTCTGTGGTGTAATGCTTGGATGCCCGGATGGTCAGGAGAGTTTGGTTGAGTGCGTTGCTGAAGGTTTTCCCTTCCTCCAGACAGGCTCGGATTCCGTTCTTGAGCATTTTATTCAGTCTTTCCACCCCCCCCATTACTCTCTGGGTGATACACTGCCGTCCTGATGTGATTTATGGACCGCAAGTTGGGGCCCATGTGATGACACCAGGGAGGCCCTAGCGCCCAAACAGGTTGTCCAGACGGTCGATGATTCAGTGATGGAGCTCAGCTGAAAAACTTCCAGCCACTTTGGATGAAGATCGTGCACAACCAGCAGGTAGCGAGCGTGAGCAGGTGCCCCATGAAGTTCTCCACAGAGGTCGACCTGAATATTTTCCCAGGGTGAGGACGGCCAAGGGGTCGGGGTGGGAGGGGCTGTGGCAGGCTGACCAGTTTTCCCACTCAGGAGGCAGCAGGCGCAGTTACGTACCAGCTCCTCAACATCAGAGTCTATTTGGGGCCACCACACTATGTCACGGCAGCGCTGCTTCACCTTGACCATCCAGGTGCCCCTCATGCGCCATGTGTAGTACTCTGGACCTGAGAATCTCCGGAACGACTGCACGGTGGCCACGGGCTAGGCACACCGCCCCCCAGCAGGAGAGCTCGTTGCGGAAGCGGTAATAGGGCAGCAGCCTGTCGTCCACTTTGGCAGGCCAGCCATTCCCACGTAACATCCTTCCTGAGCAGCCAGCGCAGGGGGGCCATCGAGTCAGAGTAGTGTGGCATGAATCTGAGGTAGTAGGCAGCCGTCCCCAGGAAGGAAGACAGCTGGGCTGGCGACTGCGGGTCCGGCAGGGACAGAATGGCCTCAGGGTGGGACATAATCGGGGCGATGCCCTCTTTTGAGAGCCTGAAGCCCAGGAACTCAACCTCCTCAACCCCGAACATTAATTTCTCAGAGTTTAGTGTGACCCCATGCTGTTTGAAACGGCGAAAGACCTGCTCCAGGCGATTGTCATGCAGTGCGGTGGAGGGGGCATGCACCACCACGTCATCCAGGTAGATGGAGACCCCCTATGCCAGTATGAGTGATATTATCTTCTGTAAACAAATCGGGGCTGATGAGAGTCTAAATGCCATGAGCCACGCTGTAAAGTCCATGCCGGCAGGAGCCAGAGGGACTTGCAGGTAGCCCTTACGTAAGTCCCTCTTACTGAAAACAGTGGAGCCGTGGAAATGGCTAGTGAGCTCCTCAGCCGTAGGTAGGGGGTACTTATCAGGGATGATGGCTTTGTTTACATCTGTGAGGTCGACACAGAGTTGCAGTCCGCCCCCCTTTCTCTTGGCTATCACCAGGTTAGACACCCACGGAGAGGCGTCGACGGGCTCTATGACGTCCTCCTCCACCAGGCGATGCAGCTCTGCTTCCACAGCGTCATGGAGAGCCAGGGGAATGCGCAGTAGGCAGGCGCGGATTAATGCACAGGCTTTTGAGGCTGCAGCCTAGGGGCCCCACGTGTGCAGGGGCCCCGGATTAGCCAGACAATTTATTATTATTTTGAATTTACTTCAGCGCGAAAAAAAAAAGACCCTAATTGACCCATAAGAAAAAATTATTTTTTAATTGGCCCATTGTTTTTTCAATTGACTCTGGGCTGGCCAAAAAACACTTTAGTCAAAATATCACATAGACTATTTTTTTCCATACACCCCCTAGTTTCAAATTGAAATGGACTAGTCCATAACGGTGCGCGGCGCGAAAGATAAACACAGTGACAGGAGAGCTTGGAAGTACACAAACAGAGACGAAGCAAGATGAGTCTAAAAAAAGAAAAAAGACGCCGATAAGTATTTGGCAACGCTGCCAAAGATGACAAACTTTTTTTACGACTACTGTTGGGGATACAGACATGAAGAACAACAGTCCAAAGTGATGAATATGCCTCTACAACAGCAGCTAGCTGTGAAGTGGCGCTAGGTGAGGATAACGTTAACCAAGACAATGAAGAGGACAGCATATCTTTAAACAGCACCCTCTTTGGGATTTCTGCATGCATGCCGTTTCGGGTGTGCATCTGCCAGGCTAGAACAGTAATAAAGATCATGGAGAAGAAACGCAAAGGAAGTGCTGAGAAGCTGCGTGAAGAAAAGAAAACGCTGCCAAATGTATCAAATGGACAGACATGTTTTGGCCAGTAGCAGGACCTTCATCAGCTCCCGTGATAGTGATAGTGGTGCTGGTGTCGGCTACAGTGACATGCACAGTGAGGAGGAGACTCAGGAGGAGAGGGACAGAGATGAGGGAGTGAGACTACAACCGGCTGCGGTAAACACAACTCCCCTTAAAACACTTAACCCCTTGATAAAACTGAGTGGTGGACAAACTGTTGATAATAACACTACAACAATAAAAGAAATAGGCATGCTATACTGTATCATTGCATTAGTTTGGCTACGTGCGCGTCTGAGTCTTGACTGATCATTTTCTCACCGTTTTATTATTAATAGGCTATATTAGACTGCCTTTCATTCAACAAAGTAGCCTACATCTTAATAATAAGCAAAACACCACCTTAAGGTTCATCAAACCTTAAGCTTGTGCTTGTGCATTTGTGTCCTTAAAGTAGCCAAGATAAACGTTGCACATCATGCAAGCTTTCTTAATGAGAATTGTAGCTTTTCTATCTGCATTGGCAGACAAAAACTCATGCTAGACCTCTTGAAATTAAAGCACAGGGCCTCTTCAGTCGTGAAATGATAATATATATATATATATATAACTATTTACAGACTCAAGGTCCAAATATAAAAGTACGCATAACATATTACAGACAGAAGGGTACACTCAAACATAAAAAACATACAGACATACTGTCTATCACATAGTACATAGAGGGAACATACAAAACATACATACCTACATACATACATACACAGACACAAAGATAGTTATACACAGTACTTAGAACATATGCAAATGCATGTGCCAGTGTTTCCAGAGTTTGGAAGTAAATCTTGTATCACTAAGTGCAGGGTTAGTTAAGGCAGTTAAAATTGTATTCTTTGACTCTGTTAATCGGCACCTAAATTTGTACATAAAATTCTTCAGCACAGCATGGAAGGTGGGAACATTACTCATCACAAACAAATGACTAGCACTGGTCCATCTTGGATACTTCAACAAAGTTCTAAATGCATCATTGTATGCCACCTTTATCTTATTTATCTTTGCTTTACTATAGCTGCACCATAGGTGAGCTGTATAAAGTGGTGTACAGTATGCTCTAAAAAGAGACGTTTTAACTTCTTCAGTACACATATGAAATTGATGTGCCAATATATTTGCCTGTCCATATAATTTACAACACTGGTGCTGTATGTCATCATCATCACAAAAATCATCCCTTATAATGTGGCCCAAATATTTTGTTTTAGTAACTACGTTTAGCTCTTGCCCTGTCAAATAAAAAGACGGAAAGCATAGCTTCCCGTCCTCCTTAGTTCTGACAATCATTACAACACTCTTTTTTGCATTGAATTTGATGTCATACTGTAGTCCATAGTTTGAACAGACTAAGCAATTGTTGTAGGCCAACACTATAAGGAGACACAACTATTAAATCATCTGCATACATCAGATGATTAATACGCCTATCTCCCACCATACAACCAGTTTTACACACTTCTAATGTCCTAGAAAGATCATCCATATACAAATTAAAAAGAACAGGCGACAATATTCCACCTTGTCTAACCCTGTTGGTAACTGGGAAAGGATCTGATGTAATCTTGCCCCATCTAGCTTGCATTGTTTGATGGGAGTACCAATAATGCAAGATAAGTATTAGGTACGGAGGGACCCCTCGCTCTCGTAATTTAATAAACAGTTTACCGTGATTAACAAGGTCAAAAACTTTGGATGCATCAAGGAAACATAAAAACATTGTTGATCCATGGCTTTTGTACTTTGAAACAAGTTCTTTCAGTGCATATATACACAAATCTGTGCCATGTTTCTTTTTAAAACCAAATTGATTGTCAGTGGTTGTTATATATTCTTGTAGTCTATCAAATAAAATTTGTTCTAATACTTTAGAGAGTATACTCGCCAGAGCAATTGGCCTGTAGTTTTCTATGCTATATACCTTACAGGTTTTGTCCTTAATAACTGGCACTAACAGTACAGGTAACATAGAGTCAGCTAATATGCCATGCGCTAATAATCCAGAAAAACATATAGCAAGTAACACTGAGATTCTATGGCTTGCATACTTCAGGTGTTCAGACCACACGCTTTGTTCATTGCCAATTTCTCAATAGCATGACATACTTCATCAGGTCTAATAACCACGCCATCATTATTAATGACATTATCAACATGATATTCAGCACTCTCAACACAGTTAAAAATCTCTCTGAAATGTTTCCCCCACAGCTCCGCAACATTTTCATCCCCAGAGATCCCATCAATACTGGATGGCAAAGGCATCTTGCTATTATTGATGACCTTTACTTCCTTCCAGAAATCATACAAATTATTCTGCTGAAACTTTCTGGCCATAGAATTTGCCCTCATTATCTGCTCATTACTCTTGATAAACCGTACAGCATATTTAAACCTGGCATTTGCCTTTTTCTTATGTTCAAACTCTGGGCCATACCTAGCTTTTCCAGATGATACCCAGCTCAGAAAAGCTTCTTTAGCTTCCACATGAAGTTCAGACATATTCGTTCCATCCAGGTCTAATGTTAAGCTTCCTTTTTGTCTTGGATGAATAATATATATATATATATATATATATATATATATATATATATATATATATATATATATTGTTTTATGATTCATGAGGACGTTTTATTATATTAATAAATGGCACTTTTTTGTATTTAATGTGACAACTCTCAATGATTCTTGCTTACCCCTTACATGGCGTTAATAGTTTTAAGGAGTAGGACTTGCTATACACATTCAGGGGAGAGCAAGGACGGGTGGTATTTGTGATCTTATGTGGTGTGTCGGTCTGGGCCAAAATGCCAGGGCCAATTTTTGGTCCCAGTCCGTCCCTGCTACTACCTATAACTTGGATCTTGCATCTGAATTCTAAAAATTTTTTTTTAAAGGCGTGATGATTATGCAACAATATGTAGCCTACATGTTGTGCTGCTGTTTCATTATTGTTGTTAATAACAGTGTTATGTGCTGCTGCTGCTGTTTTTATTATTTTTATTTTATTCACAGTTTAGTGTATTGCACAGTGGTTTGTGTCTCAGTAATGATCAGTGGTGGAATGTAACTAAGTACATGTACTCTAGTACTGTACTTGAGTCCAAATGTTGAAGTACTTGAGTCTTTTCTTTTCATGCCGCTTTCTACTTCTACTCCGCTACATTTCAGAGAGAAATATTGTACTTTTTACTCCACTACATTGATCTGGTACAGCTTTAGTTACTAGTTACGTTAGTTACTCCACTACATTGATCTGTTACGGCTTTAGTTACTAGTTACTTTAGTTACTCCACTACATTCATCTGTTACAGCTTTAGTTACTACTTACTTTAGTTACTCCACTACATTCATCTGTTACAGCTTTAATTACTAGTTACTTTACACATTAAGATTTCTGCACACAAAACACATGTAATGTGTAACATCATGTGATGTTTGATTCTAAACTAAACTAGCCAACAATATAACGGCCTACAAGTCAGCTGAGATGAATAGACCATTAAACACTAGTTGATTGACAGTACTGTTAGGTTTGTTTAAAAAATATGAGGATTTTTCGACATTCAGTACTTTCACTTTTAATATTTCAAGTACATTTTCCTGATGATACTTACATACTTTTACTTAAGTAACATTTTCAATGCAGGACAGTATGGTATTAGTACTTTTACTTAAGTAAAAAGATCTGAATACTTCTTCCACCACTGGTAGTGATGTTGTGATTTTGCCTGAGTAAAGCTGGGTATTCTGCACTGATGCAGATGCTGTAGCCTACCTGTTGGTTTAGAAAGCTAAAAGTGATTACCAGCTTGCTGTTGAACTGTGAATCCAGGGAATTCTGCTGCTTTGCTGTTTAGTTACATTTTCATTGTAATTATTTTGGTGCTGTGGTGGCAGAGGATAATATCTGGTATTCTTTCCACTTACATCTCTGTTGATGTTAGTTTTATGATGTAGTTTTCTCATTTTACCTATGTGGTGTGGTGGTAGTTGGTGTGTGTGTGTGTGTGTGTGTGTGTGTGTGTGTGTGTGTGTGTGTGTGTGTGTGTGTGTGTGAGTTAAAATTATTATTATTATTATTTGCATGTGGACCATGTATGGCACTAAATACATTTTTCCAGTAAAGCACAATGATTAAGGGGGGGCCTCACACAAAGAGCAGCCTAGGGGCCCCTGACCACCTTAATCCGCCCCTGGCCGTAGGGGCTGGATAACAGGGCGGACTGACGGGTCAACAGTAGGCTGGTGTACAAATCCAGTCATGCGGCCCAGCCTGGTGAACAGTTGTGGGTAGCGGTCAGGCCAGGAGGCGGCGACCTGCAGGACATGCAGGCCAGTAGCATCACTCACTGTAAAACCCAGAGCAAGGAACAAGTCTAGGCCCATAATGTTAGCTCCCTTCCGGGTGATGCAGAAACTTGGTGGAAGGTGCACACTGTTGATCATATCTGACGGGGAGGCGAGCCACACCCAGAGTGGAGATGGGGAAATGGCCGTAGCCTAATAGGGGTTTAGCCGCTGCTTCCAAAGGCACGTGACTGAAGAAGCGGTCATATGTGCATTTGTTCAGGATTGACACTTTCGCTCCTGTGTCGACGAGGAGTGGAATGAGAGCTGTGCCCACACGGCATGTGCAGAGCTTGAACGAAGGCTGTGAGGTCTGTACAGTGTTTATGGGGACAGCAGCAGTATCACGGCAAGCAGGAGAGGAGCAGCAGCGTGCAAAATGGTTCAACTTGTTGCAGTTACGACAACGTTTTCCCTGGGCAGGACACGTCTGATCCCTGGTTGTATGTTTAGTGGAGCCACAGTTGCCACAGCTCTTGTGCCCACTCTCCCTGGGCCCCCTGTCCACTCTCTGTACATCCAAACTGTCACTCACCCTGTCAGCCGTCTCTGCAGGTTCTGTGTGCTGAACTGACGGTGGTGATGATGTCACAGGGTCATGCACAGCGCGGCCGAACTTGCACGCCTCCATTAGGGCCGTTTCCAACTGTTTTCCAATCACCAAAGCGTCTGCTAGTGTTGTGGAGTCTGGCTCTAGTAAAAGTCTCTCCCTCAGTTGGTCACATGACGTTTTTTCTATTAACTGGTCAATATAATATATAATATAAGTCCATCCTCCAAAGCCCCAAAATCACAGAGTCTAGCCAGCTCACGTAATGCTGATACATAGTGGGCAACGCTCTCACCCGGCTTTTGGGTCCTCTGACGAAACTCAAACCGGTGCATCCGCCGGCTCCTTCCGGAGCTGAAGTGAGTCTCAAGGCGGCGTGGCCGTGACGTACATATCATCCGATAAGGTGAGCGTGGCGAAGATTCGCTGTCCCTCCTGCCCGAGACAATGGCGCAGGAGCGCGCACTTCCTCGCCTCCGCTAGGTCCGAGTGTCCCAAAGCCAGCAAATAATCCTCAAACGACATCCGCCAGCGATCCCAGGGGACAGCGGGATCACCAGGAACAGGTAGGAAAGGTGGCAGTGGTGGTAAGACGAGTTCAGACATCCTCGTTCGCCAAATATTATGTTTGTGTAGGACTCAATAACCACACCGTGTAGCTCTGTTCATGTTGCGTTTACTGAACTGCTGCACCTTACGACTCTTGCCCTAAAACAATGCTGTAAGCCTTAAAGGCACAGTAACTTGTCACCTGCAGTGCATAACATAACAGAGTCCAACAGGACACAATACTGAACGTTTTACAGATATAACACCGCCACCGCTTCAAGACAGTAGTCCTTACATACAGGGCCACGAACGGATCAGCCCCAGCTCACATCCAGGACATGGTCAAACCATATACCCCAACCCACCCACTTCGCTCTGCATCAGCCAAACTGCTTGCTGCCCCCTCACAGCGAGGGAGAACTAATCACTCAACGAAAAATCTCGACTGTTCACCGTCCTGGCTCCCAAATGGTGGAACGAGCTCCCTATCAACATCAGGATGAACACATCTCTTCAACTTGAAAAAAAAAGTGCATTCTTGAACATGCACTTTCATATGTCTCTTTGTAGCTTTGCTTATTTAAAGCTAATGTTCTTGCTAGGGATGCACCGAACCCAGAGTTCTGTTCGGAATTCGGCCGAACTTTGGGCTTTTTGACGGAGTTTGGGTACTGCCGAACGTTAGAATTTTTTTAGGTATTCGGCAGAACCCCAAAAATCTGGGATCGGTGCATCCCTAGTTCTTGCACTTACTGCTTGTTGTCTGGAGTTTGAACCTTAACAGTTGAAAGCACTTAATTGTAAGTCGCTTTGGATAAAAGTGTCAGCTAAATGACATGTAATGTAATGTAAAGAAGAACAGGGTGGAGAAGAAGAGGGCACTGAAGGAGAGGGTGAAGACGAGGAGCAGGATGAGGACGAGGAAATGTTTGTGTCGAATGGTCCTCGAAAACATATCATCCCTGTCACCCTCGAGTTCATCGCCGTGCCACTGAAGAAGAAAAAGACCATACAACACGCGCTGCTGGTGCTGCTGCTACTCCGCAGAGTTCGAGACCCACAGAGTACGCAGCGGCCCGCATCCGCAACATAGTCTCCGGGTTCAACCTGTTTGTCACACGGCGAATAGAAGACATCATAGTGACCGCCACGAACCTCAAGGGTCTAAGGAAATGCGGCAATGAGTGGAAAGCGATGGACAGCAAGGACCTGCGTGGCTACCTTGGGCTGCTGATCTTCGCCAGCGTGAACAGGTCCCAAAACGAGGCCTTGGAGAGCCTCTGGCACAAGGAGAGCGGCAGGGCCATCTTCCGCGCCACAATGTCGATCAAACAGTTCCATGCGTTCTCGAGACTGCTGCGATTTGACAACCACGAGACAAGAGCCACCAAACGAGCCTCGGACAAGAAGGAGTTGGTTGAGTCATGAACGCGCATTGTGGAAGTAGCCTATGTGCTAACGCTGCTGCAGTGATGGCTCAACAAGCTCCTTCTTGTAAGTTATTGGCTGGGACACGGTTTGTTATGGTTCGTGGGGCAGGTTGGCACAGTTTGTTTTTGTTGCCATTTGTGGAGCCTGAGCTGTCTTCAGAGACCGCTTTTTTTATAGTGTGTTCAGGGGACAGGCAGCTAGCAGATAGTGACGAGATGTTTGCTGTATGTATCCAGTAAGTTACTGTTACAGACAGTCTACTGAAATTGACTATTGACAATGAATATTTGGCAGACAATTCAGACAATATTATAATCAGTCTGTACTTTTATCAGCATATATTAGCCCATAATTGGCAACTACAGTGATGGGAGATTTGACACCTTATGTATGAATAAAAATAATAAAAAAAAAAAAATATATATATATATATATATATATATATATATATATATATATATATATATATCAGATTAGAGACCAGATGAATGCCACACAGAGTTCTAGCAGCAGACACATCTCTAGAACAACTGTTAAGAGGAGACTGCGCAAATCAGGCCTTCATGGTCTAAGGAGAGGCAACAAGCAGAAGAGATTTGTTTGGGCCAAGAAACACAAGGAATGGACATTAGACCAGTGGAAATCTGTGCTTTGGTCTGATGAGTCCAAATTTGAGATCTTTGGTTCCAACCACCGTGTCTTTGTGCGACGCAGAAAAAGTTGAACGGATGGATTCTACATGCCTGGTTCCCACCGTGAAGCATGGAGGAGGAGGTGTGATGGTGTGGGGCTGCTTTGCTGGTGACACTGTTGGGGATTTATTCAAAATTCAAGGCATACTGAACCAGCATGGCTACCACAGCATCCTGCAGCAACATGCCATCCCATCCGGTTTGTGTTTAGTTGGACCATCATTCATTTTTCAACAGGACAATGACCCCAAACACGCCTCCAGGTTGTGTAAGGGCTATTTGACCAAGAAGGAGAGTGATGGAGTGCTGCGCCAGATGACCTGGCTTCCACAGTCACCGGACCTGAACCCAATCAAGATGGTTTGGGGTGAGCTGGACCGCAGAGTGAAGGCAAAAGGGCCTACAAGTGCTAAGCATCTCTGGGAACTCCTTCAAGACCAGTTGGAAAACCATTTCAGGTGACTACCTCTTGAAGCTCATCAAGAGAATGCCAAGAGTGTGCAAAGCAGTAATCAGAGCAAAGAGTCGCTACTTTGAGGAATCTATACTATAAGACATGTTTTCAGTTATTTCATACTTTTTTGTTAAGTACATAATTCCACATGTGTTCATTCATAGTTTTGATGCCTTCAGTGAGAATCTACAACGTAAATAGTAATGAAAATAAAGGAAATATATAAAACTGTTGAAACCAATAATAATCCATTTCCCTAAGGCAGGGCTGCCCAATTTGGGGCCCACGGGCCAACTTTGTTCCGCACACAGTTTTTTTTGGCCCGCGCTCTGGTCAAAATTTCATTGTGTCTCAACGTTCTCTTGAGTTCTATGTGTCTGTAGTACACTATCTGGCCACAGTTTAACATTGGTTTAGATTGGGCAATAGAGGGGCGCTATTTAGCTTCTGTCAGCGCAGATCTTTATGATGACAAGAGTGAAGAAGAGGGCTGAGGAGTAGCTACCACTGTCAGGGCGTTTTCACACCAACAACCTTTAGTTCGGTTGAATCGAACTAGAGTTTGTTTTTCCCGCTGGTGCAGTTCGTTTGGGCAGGTGAGAACGTTACAGTCTAACTCTGGTGCACACCAAAAGCAGACCAAACAAGCATACCGAGACCTGCTTGAAGAGGTGGTCTCGGTACGCTTTCAATCCAACTCTGGAGCGGTTTGTTTGTGGTGAGAACGTGATCCGTACTTGAACTGCACCAACTATACATACTCTGCAAGTCTGAGCTAATGTCTCCTGTAGTCAGGTGTGTTTAGCAATCTGCGATGAAGCAGAGCAGCAAACTGTAGCAGCAATGTTTCTATCACAGAAATAGACAGCGGTCAAGCTGCCGTCCGTCACTCGTATCTCCGTGGTCAAACCAGCTGCCGCTAAAGTTGGAGACAGACGCCAGCAGAGCAGAGTGAAGTCTCAGTGACCAGAGCAGACGTAACGTCTCTCGTGAAACAATGTCTAATCATTTAAATTAAATGTGCTGGTTTGACCATGGAGATGCAAGAAATATGCATTAGTCCAGAACACAGGACCTTCTTTTTGTTTACTTTCTTGCTCCCGCCCCCAGACACATCCGACCAATAAGAGGAGTTGACGTTCTTGCTTGATTTGTAATGGTGCATTTTGGTACGCTTGGATTTGTCCAGGTGTGAAACCAAACCAAACCAAACCGACGGAGGGCAAATCGCTCCGAGTTTACTATTACCAACTGATTCGGACCAAAGCAAACAAACTACAGGTGTGAAAACTCTCACCTCCATGACATTCTCACTCTGTAAGTGTCAGTAAGTTGGCTGGAACCTGATATTGAGGGACTTTTGAAAAGCAAAGACAGGCTTCATGTCTCCCACTGATATTCCAACTAATAAACAGTTGTAATGTATGAGGGGCATGTTCTGCCCTGAATTGTTGTAATGATTAATCAAATCTATTTATTTATTACTTATGAATATGTATTTTGTCATTCCTTAATATGTGTTCTGAGATGGTTGGAGTCCGGCTGGCTGTGAGTGTCTGTTTTTTATTTTTTCCCTCTTATATATTTTGCTGTCAGTTTGTGTTGGCTCTGCCTCTCTGTCTCTCTCTGTTTCCCCCCTCCCCTGCTGCCTGTGCCAGCCAGCTGATTGCGCACACCTGCTTGCCTCCTCACTATCGATCCTCCCGCCGTACACACCTGCATCAACTTCAATCAAGCCCAGTATATCAACCCCGGTTTGACTCACCATCTTTGCTTGATCGTTGCTCCTGTCTCATTGGTGACATATACCTCAAGCTCCTGCATCCTATCCTGTGTGTGTTCCTGCTTGTGCTTTTGTAACTCTTTTTTTTTTTTTTTTTTTGTCTTCTTGTTTCAGTTGCTACCTCTCCCTTCACCCTGCCTCCAGTCAGCTGGCTCCTCCATCCAGTCCCTCCCTCACGGTTCCTGCACCAGCCTGCCTTAGCTCTCGCTACTCCGCGCTTCAGTGCTTCCCCTGTCGATCTCTCAGCCCCGGTCTCCCCGTGCCTCTGTTCCCAGCTCCAGCCCCCGTGCCCGTGCTTCCCTCAGCCCCGGTCTCCCCGTGTCTCTGTTCCCGGCTCCAACCCCCCGGCTCCAACCCCCAATAAAGTATCTTGTGGTGAGCTCTGCGTTTGGGTCTGTTCTATCCTAACCGTAACATGTTCAACTTTATGATTTATGATATGCAAATATGCAAAACATTTCAATTTAAAGGCCCACGACTTGAACGTCTAGTTTTGGCCCGTGGCCCTCCAGCCCGATTCATTTTTGGCTCTTGAAGGGGAAGAATTTGGGCACCCCTGCCCTAAGGGAACACATGTACAGTGAGGAAAATAAGTATTTGAACACCCTGCTTGGAAATCATGGAGGGGTCTGAAATTGTCATCGTGCATGTCCACTGTGAGAGACATAATCTAAAAAAAAAAAAAAATCCAGAAATCACAATATATGATTTTTTAACTATTTATTTGTATGATACAGCTGCAAATAAGTATTTGAACACCTGTCTATCAGCTAGAATTCTGACCCTCAAAGACCTGTTAGTCTGCCTTTAAAATGTCCACCTCTACTCCATTTATTATCCTAAATTAGATGCACCTGGTTGTTAGCTGCATATAGACACCTGTCCACCCCATACAATCAGTAAGAATCCAACTACTAACATGACCAAGACCAAAGAGCTGTCCAAAGACACTAGAGACAATTGTACACCTCCACAAGGCTGGAAAGGGTTACGGGGAAATTGCCAAGCAGCTTGGTGAAAAAAAGGTCTACTGTTGGAGCAATCGTTAGAAAATGGAAGAAGCTAAACATGACTGTCAATCTTCCTCGGACTGGGGCTCCATGCAAGATCTCAACTCGTGGGGTTTCAATGATCCTAAGAAAGGTGAGAAATCAGCCCAGAACTACACGGGAGGAGCTGGTCAATGACCTGAAAAGAGCTGGGACCACCGTTTCCAAGGTTACTGTTGGTAATACACTAAGACGTCATGGTTTGAAATCATGCATGGCACGGAAGGTTCCCCTGCTTAAACCAGCACATGTCAAGGCCCGTCTTAAGTTTGCCAATGACCATTTGGATGATCCAGAGGAGTCATGGGAGAAAGTCATGTGGTCAGATGAGACCAAAATAGAACTTTTTGGTCATAATTCCACTAACCGTGTTTGGAGGAAGAAGAATGATGAGTACCATCCCAAGAACACCATCCCTACTGTGAAGCATGGGGGTGGTAGCATCATGCTTTGGGAGTGTTTTTCTGCACATGGGACAGGGTGACTGCACTGTATTAAGGAGAGGATGACCGGGGCCATGTATTGAAAGATTTTGGGGAACAACCTCCTTCCCTCAGTTAGAGCATTGAAGATGGGTCGAGGCTGGGTCTTCCAACATGACAATGACCCGAAGCACACAGCCAGGATAACCAAGGAGTGGCTCTGTAAGAAGCATATCAAGGTTCTGGCATGGCCTAGCCAGTCTCCAGACCTAAACCCAATAGAGAATCTTTGCAGGGAGCTCAAACTCCGTGTTTCTCAGCGACAGCCCAGAAACCTGACTGATCTAGAGAAGATCTGTGTGGAGGAGTGGGCCAAAATCCCTCTTGCAGTGTGTGCAAACCTGGTGAAAAACTACAGGAAACGTTTGACCTCTACTTGCAAACAAAGGCTACTGTACCAAATATTAACATTGATTTTCTCAGGTGTTCAAATACTTATTTGCAGCTGTATCATACAAATAAATAGTTAAAAAATCATACATTGTGATTTCTGGATTTTTTTTTTTAGATTATGTCTCTCACAGTGGACGTGCACCTACGATGACAATTTCAGACCCCTCCATGATTTCTAAGTGGGAGAACTGGCAAAATAGCAGGGTGTTCAAATACTTATTTTCCTCACTGTATATGCAATACAGGAAAAAAATGTTGGCTATAAGTCATTCACACAAAGAATTAGTTACATTTTTACACAGTTAATGCCTGTGGGAGAATGTAACCGCTTTAGTTACTAGTTTTGCATTGAGTACTTTTACTTTTAATACTTAAACTATATTTTCCTGATGATACTTATATACTTTTAATGAAGTAACATTTTGCAATGCAGGACTTGTACTGTAACAGAGTATTTTTGCAGTGTAGTATTAGTACTTTTACTTAAGTAAAGGATCTGAATACTTCTTCTACCACTGTTCACCACTAGGCTGCGCTGTGTTTTGGTACTGGTCTCAGTCAGTTTGGATGAATTTTCATCACATGGCTGTGCATAGCAGTAAACAAACGTAGCTGAGAAGCTGTAGAATTTTATCGGTATAGGAATAGTTTGGAACAGAAAGAAGAACCTAGGTAGTAGATTCATCTTTTTGCAGTTAACACGCCCTATCAAAGATATAGGTAGATGCCTCCATCTGTCCAGATCCCTCTCCGCCTTTAAAAGTAGAGGGTTGTAATTAAGTGAGAAGGTTCTATCTAATTGAGTGGGGATCGTCATACCCAAGTATGTTCTACACTGGGCGTCCCATTTAAAGGGAAAGTTTACTCGTGGAAATTGCTCCGCTGGAGGATTAAGAGGCAAAGGCCATGCTTTTTTGCAGATTTACTTTGTATCCTGATATGCTGCTGTATGTGGAGATAAGAGCTGGCTGGGAAGAGTTCAAATGTGTTAAAAACAGGATTACGTCGTCTGCATATAGCGAGATGGTGTGGTCCACATCTTCCATCCTGACCGTTGAGATGGACGGGTGGGATCTTATTGCAATAGCTAAGGGCTCAATTGCTAACGCAAAGAGCAATGGTGAGAGCGGGCATCCCTGACGGGTGTGAGAGGGGGAAAGGGGGGGAGTGGGGTGGAGGTACAATAGTTCAATCATGTGTATCAGATTTGGCCCAAATTCATTTCATGCAGAACTGCAAAGAGGTAGTGCCACTCAAGGCGATCAAAAGCCTTCTCTGCGTCCAGTGAGATGGCCAATACTGGATTATTGATGGATTTTGCGCAGTGCGCTATGTTGAGGAATCTCCTAACGTTATCAATCAGTGAATGGTTTTGAATAAATCCGCTCTGGTCCAGATGGACGTGAAGTCGAAGCTTTCAGTGTGACCCAACTGCCTATTCTCACTCTCTTTGACCCGCTGCCTCAGGCACAATTCTCAGTAATAAGTGCTTCTACCGAGACGGCCAATGAGTTTAACTTTTCCTTCGTGGCTGCTTCATTCTTTTTCGGAGGCATTTTCGGTTTAGCAATGCTTAACTTACTCACCTTGGAGTCTTATTCTTGGCTTATTTCGCGCAGGATAAAGGTAAAATCAGAAGTCTTCAAGGGAGTTGGTTTCACTACATCTATCCTCTATGCTGCCATCTTGGATCCCCACCTACAGGTCTAAACTTGCTGCTATTAGGCTACTTGCCCTGGCTAGGTCAGTAGACCTCCGTTAATGTGGTGTAGATGTAATATTGAATAGAATCAAAGAAGATATGGTGTTAAAATGCAAACTATTAATGGAGAGAAAACTATTTATGGTGCCATGGTCTCTGTCTGTGCATCTGATCATTGAGCTAATAGAGATTGTGCAGATAGTGTTTGCACCTGTTCTTACCATTGCAACAGTTTCTAGATTGAAGTCAGTAATTAAAAATCATTGGTAAAAATGGAATGAACTTTTTCCAGAGAACAGTATCACACCTAAGTAGTGTTAATTTTGTCATCTATTTTTAATTTAGTCTTAGTCTTAGTCTTGTGCCAAATATCCTTGTTAGTTTTAGTCATATTTAGTCATTCACATATCTTTTTTTGTTAGTCAAGTTTTCGTCGACTAAAAGTCTCGTCATTTTAGTTTAGTTTTAGTCAAAAGAGAACTCAATATATCTTAGTCAAGTTTTAGCCGAAACATTTTAGTCTTTTTTTAATAACAAATTATTTCTGAGATTATTTCTGATAACCATTTCAGTCAAATAGTTATATAAAAATAAATTATATAAAATTATATAAATTTCGAGCCTCTTCCTTTTTTCACCAGTAAATTCCTGTTTAATGACAAAAACAACCACTGAATAGTGTTAACTAGCATCCCGTGCAGCGATGTTTCGTTTGCCTCTAACGTCCGTTTAGGAGCATCAGAGAGAAGCGCAAGCATTTAAGTGGCACCGAAATCCGCGTTGCTATTCGGTCCGGTAGATAACGGTCGTTAAGGCACCGGGCAGGGCCGTATTAGCACCGGGTCTCGGTATCCAACCCTAATAACAGCTGAATATTCTCTCTCATGATGGAAAAGTAGAGACGATTGTAGACGAAAATGAAGAGAGATTTTATCGTAGTTTTTATTTTATGCCAAACATTTTAGTCTTGTCTTTTTTCGTCAACAATAATGCATGTTAATTTAGTCTTAGTCAGCATTTTTGGACATTGGCGCTGTCTCGTCATCATCTCGTCTTGTCATGGAAAAAAAGGTCGTTGACGAACATATTTAGTCTCATCTCGTCTGACGAAAAAACACTACACCTAAGCATTATATGATACATTTGCCATCACAGATTAAGTCACTGGGTCCAATGATTAGACATATGTGTATGCGGTTTGAGTCTAAACATTTTTTTTTTAATTGGGCTTTATTTAAAAAATATTTGCTTTGATTAATAAGAACCAAATGTATAAAAGCTGCCAACATGCAGACCCTTCAATGCACCCAATCTTTTCAAATGAAAGAGAGATGGAACCTGTAGCTGACGTTAAAGATCTACAATATTTACGTGGAAAATGAAGAGACTTCCTAGGTTATGATAAAGTAAACCATTCTGTATCAGTCAAATTTGATAAATGGCATTAAATACATAACTCAAAAGTCAATGATCCTTGCCAAAGTAGTAAATGATAATATGCCAGAATAAGGACTAGTCAAAAATATATTTCTTGTTGACTCTAGGCTTTATTGTTTAGAATACCGACTATTTCGAACTATACACTTTGATAGGAATATGATGGCATATCTAGTTGAGGTCCCGCACCTTGCACAGACTATTGAGTTGTGGACGCTAAAAAGCTGGTCAACTTTACCTCTTACTACATAATCAGCAGCAAGAGCCAAGCTTTTGTACTGGTTAAATACCATCTTGGGGATGTTGGGGAAAAATGAGTCATGGTGTGTTCCCCAAATATGATATGACTTTTGCTTTAAAAGTAGTTTTGTAATTTGACCTTGGAATATCAAATTAAGGACAGTCCATAGCAGATAAAATTTCAATTTCAATTTAAGTTAAATGTTTTAAATGTTACATATTAAATGTATTTTTATTTGAGTACATCATTTATATTGTCTGTTTGACACTAAAACAAAAGTTTCCACTTGGATGTTCTGTTTTTAATATGTGAAGAGTTAATAACAAAGTCATAATTTCTTATTTCTTGCTTAAAATAAGGAATAAAAAGCACTTTTTGTACTTTTCAGTGTTGACCACACATAGCTTTATAACTATGGACATTCTAGTTTCAAACATGTAGTTACACAGAACAAGTCATAAAATCTCAGTAACAAGTTAGAATATCTAATTAAGATAATTTATGACCTCAACACTTAAAATAAGTAAAATACTCAAACATAAAAAAGAAAAGAATTATTATCAGAAAAAAATAAGCATATTTTTACTCTGATTTAAGATATTTAACTTACTTAGATTTAAGTTTTTGCAGTGCACGGTTTACAAAACCAATACACTTTCACTCTTTACCTGGTAACATCGGATAAGGGTCAGTTCTCCCTCACAGCCAGTCTCACAACCCCAAGCTTCTAAGAATGCCAACACAAATAAAAATGTATTGAACTCAAGCTAAAATTAAGTTAGCAAAGACATGATGCATGTTTTCAACAAATTAACAGAAAACCACCATTAAAAGAAAAGGAAACTAAATCAATGTACCGAATTTTTTCAAAAACTGATGACTGATGAAAATAAACACACACACAGTGATGGTAAGTGGAATCATTAACTCTCTTATTAGGAATGTTTTAAGGTAATGCAATTTCAGCTGCAATATTTCTGTAGTATAAAAAAATAGTTTCCATAAGTGGTTTTGTGCTCCTTTATTGTGTGGAGAATATTATGCATATATTAGGTATGAACAGCGTTTACGTCAAGAATATAACGCAGACCTTGAAGCTGGGCGTAATAATAGGGAAATAATGGGGTGGAAGAGTTGAAGAGAATGAGGGACCTTGAAAAATCTGTTTAGTGCTGGTTTAACCCCCAAAAAACATATTTGCCTTCTCTGAGAAGGTGACCCTCTGACACACAGCTCAATGTATGTCCAATCATGATTCGGAAAATAAGCCTCCTTGTGTTTCATTATATTACACATCCTTTTATAACAAAGGAGCAAATGAAAGCATTACTGTGTTGAAATTATTAACTATCCTATGATCGCTTAAAACATTTAACAGTCGACTACTGAGCTTTGGAAAGAAATATGTATGTTCATTTTGCACACAAAAATAGCAAATGTAGCACTCCCTAATGAATAATTCAAAAGAGTAAAATGCATGTTTGTCCCATTTTAACTTCATTTTATTCAAACTTTGCAATGTTTGTCTTTATTACTGTCTCCTAAAAAACTATAATAGAGTTTATTGTTTTCTGGGTTAAAACATAAAAACAAAAGCAGTATAAAACAGATTCTCCACTCTAATTTACATAATCCATTTGACACCTTCTGTTTTTTTACTATCTCCCACCACCTGCAATGCTATTAAATTCATAAGACATCCCATGTTGTACATTGTACATTAAATCAAGTAGTTGTTAACCAAATCAGTGCTTTTCCGTGTATTGCTAGGACCAGAGACAGTGGAGGTGATGGAGCATCTCCCTCCCCAGAGTCTGCCGATGATATGCTAATGCTCTCTTCACTAGTCTGTCAACTGCTGAACGAATGTACCTTTGCCGAGACACTAATTTCAATTTTATTGACCTGCCAGAAGGAATTTATACATCGCTATTAGAATACTGGGGTTTGCAGCTGTACAGTGCATATAATCAATGTACTCTGTCACAGATTGTGTGCATAATGAACTTGGGAAGTCCAGAAAAGCATGCCGTTGTAATGATGCCATCAGAGGCCTGGTTCTAGTCATCAAGCAGGAAAATAGAATTTGTCTTGATGGCTCGGTTGTCACACCGTTCCTGTTTGGGGCTCCCAGACCGTAGTCGGGAAGCACAGGGGAGAAGTTCCCTTTAGGTTGATGCTTTTGGGAGTAACACCTTTTACTTAACCTGCAGAATAAAGAGCAGATGAAGCCACTGTGTGTTGAGATGCTTGTTTATTGTTGACTATAGGCTCACTTTGGTGCCTGGCCATTCATACCGGACGCGCCGGTCACAATCCTTCTCCTCTCAGCTCTCTCTGCTCTCTCTTTCTCTCTCCATGAGTGTGTGTTTATGTCTGTGTGTGTGTCACACTCTCTGTCTGTGTGGACTTGCGTCTGCAGCAACAACAGCTGATGATAATAGGTAGTGTAGTGCCTTCGTTATGCAAAACTGATTGTTGACTAATTGTTTCTCAGAATCGAAGGGGGAGAACAAGAAAACACATGTCCATAACATTAGCCCTAAATGTTGTGTAATAAACAAGAACACACTGTTGTTTTTGTGTTGAGAAATGTCGCAGATATCAAAATCAAAATCCCCATTAACGTAAAAACCTCCCCACGGATTACATTGGAATTAGTTGAAAGCCCCCTGTGTCTGCATGAGACGCTGAAGGACACCTTTTGCGTCAAATCAAACGCCAAAGGTCCCTGAGCAAGCATTGGTTTATGATGCGCAGGTTCCATTCAGCTCAAGATTATTTGTTCTGGGAGATGGGTCAATCCTAAGTGGGATGGATAAGCACAGAAGAAGCTTGGTCCATACTAGTTTAATAATAACCAGACTGATTATTTCAAGAGGATGGAAGAATGAAGGGGCCCGATCAATCCAGGAGTGGGGTTCTGAGATGGCTAGGGTGGCAGCATTTGAAAAAATTTCATAAAGGGTTTGCCAGATTGGATATTATACTAGAAAATGGGGAAAGTACCTGAGCTTTCTGGAGGGCTCCTAACAGCATAAACACACGGCACGCTGAAATGCTGGATACAAATTAAGAGAAATAAGCCAAAGTGAAAGTCTTTTCTTATCTTTGTGGCAGAAAAGATACAGTTGCCTTTGATAATTCTTATTAAGAGATAATTAATTATATATCAACAATTTACAAAACAGGATTCAGATAGTGGCTGTCTGGTGGCTGTGTTTAGAAGGGCACTATCCTCAGTTTTTTTGTGTGACACAATCAGTGGTGTCACTGGCATTTCAATTGTATATGATTTAAAACATGTGATCCCAACATATCATTATCCAAAATACTGGTTCATAATAGCATAATAACTGCTCTTACCAGTCAAATCGTACATTAAAGTAGCTACAGGGGACTTTTAAATAATTACATTTTCTATCTGATGATCATAAATGACCTGTAACAGCAAAAAGAACGCTATTTTTATATTGTTTTTATTAATGCCTTTGCCTGGGTCTGATTTTTCCCGCTCTACAGTCAAACATTCTGTTGGGTCACAGATTTCGGTGTAACATCAGAAAAGCCTGTGCAAAAAGTAGCGGCAGGGTGGCCTCTAGCTCACCCAGTAAGAGCGTATGCCCCATGTTGTCTGAGTCCTGCAGCAGCGCAGGGTTCAAGTCCGACCTGCTGCCCTTTGCTGTGTGTCATCCCCCATCTCTCTCCCCCTTTCATATCTATACACTTTAAAATAAAGGGCAAAGTCCCCAAAAAAAGCAGTAGATTTTATTTTATTTTAGAAGTTATCTGTTGTAGTTATGGCTGATACAGGGGCAGGGCCATCACAGAATAAAAGAAAATTTAAAAAAAAACAACTAAAAGCTAAAAGGGAGAGTGACAGATAACGGGTAAAAATCCTAGTCAACTACATATGTTACATATTTTGTTGAGTTATCTATCCCAAATGTTTTCAACAATGTTCAAACCCACAGAAATATTTTATTTTAATGACACGGGATGTTTTAATTTAGGTGCCTGTCAGTGGCGTCATAAAACCTTTGACCCCTCTCACTCTAATTTCTGTCAAAACACGGGAACCCAGATGATACGTTCGAGAGTAATTGTAAATCATACATTGTCACAGAAAGAATACTACTTTTGAAACTCAGTAACTGTAATACAGCTTGCTTTCTGCCACAAAGCATACTTTTTTCATTGATTATATTCCACTTACAACACAGTAATACAAGAGAGACCTAATTTATTGATACATTTCAATATCGATCGATCCGGCTTAACGTTATGTGCTACGTTGATAAGTACACCATTAAATAATTACTTAAATGTGTCATTAATTAATTAAAATTAGAATTAAATACATAAATGTGTTATTAAATGTGTCATTAATTAATTCAAATACCGATTCATTTTATGTAAAATACATATTCAAAAAAACGGTACAGATCCACTTTTGCAACACGACCGTCGCGTGGTGTCGCTACGTCATATAGCCATGGTTGATGCTCCACGCCCCTAACCAGCAGATGATTGGACGAACGCGTTACGTGGGTGTGTCTACTCGAGAATTTCAACAGAGTGTCATGGCGGCTCGTTGAGAATACGATCTCGTATTTTACAAAAATAGTTCACCAAAATGTTTCTGAAAACATTTTAAGCGAGAAATAGGCCATGCAGTTGCTGAATATGTCTTCATTTAAGATCAACAAAGGTCAGTTTGAAAGATTTTTGTCTATTTCTACTGGATAGTCGCGTCGCGTTCAACGCGATTCATTTGCATAAAGCTGGGCATCGGCCAGCTTCTTGACGCGCAGCATTTTTTCAAATGTAGCGCCGCCTACCCGGAAGCAAAATTACGAATCCCACTATGGCCACGCCATGACTACATGCCTACGAAGCAGCTCAATTGGTTGGGGTTAGGCATTTCACCTCGAGTAGTTAAGGTTAGGGTTAGGGGATTGGTCAGGGGATAGGACCTGTACATGTACAGTGGGGGAAATAAGTATTTGACCCCTTGCTGATTTTGCAGGTTTGCCCACTTACAAAGAATGCAAAAATCTACAATTTTAATCATATGTACATTCTAACAGTGAAAGACAGAATCCCAAAGAAAATTCCAGAAAATCACATCATATGAATTTATTAAAATTGATAACCATCTGATGAGGAAAAACAAGTATTTGACCCCCTGGACAAACAGCAAGTATTCTGGCTCCTACAAGCCAGTTAGTCTTTCTTTAAGACACAGCCCCAATCCGAACCAATTATCTACATCAAATAGACCTGCCTCACCTCGTTACCTGTATAAAAGACACCTGTCAACACCCAAACAACCAGCATCCAACATCACCACCATGGGCAAGACCAAAGAGCTTTCTACGGACATCAGGGACAAGATTGTTGATCTGCACAAGGCTGGGATGGGCTACAAGAGAATCGGAAAGCAACTTTGAGAGAAAAGATCAACTGTCGGTGCAGTTATCAGGAAATGGAAGAAGCACCACACCACCGCCAACCTCCCTCGGTCTGGGCCTCCACACAGTGTGAGGAATCATCCCAAAACCACAAGGGGGGAACTGATGAATCAACTGAAGGCAGCTGGGACCACAGTTACAAAAGAAACGGTTGGTAACACACTACGCCGTCATGGATTGAAATCCTGCAGCGCACGCAAGGTCCCCCTGCTCAAGAAGAAACATGTACAGGCCCGCATGAAGTTCACCATTCACCACCTGGACGACTCAGAAGAGGCCTGGAAGAAGGTGATGTGGTCAGATGAGACCAAAATAGAACTTTTTGGCCTCAACTCAACTCGTCGTGTTTGGAGGGCAAAGAACACCGAGTACAACCCAAAGAACACCATCCCCACCGTCAAGCATGGTGGTGGCAACATCATGCTTTGGGGGTGCTTTTCAGCCAAGGGACGGGACAACTCCATCATATTGAGGGGAGGATGGACGGGGCCATGTATCGTGGAATTCTGGACCGACATCTCCTTCCCTCAGTGAGAGAGCTGAAGATGGGTCGAGGATGGGTGTTTCAGCACGACAACGACCCTAAGCACACCGCCAAAGCAACAAAAGAGTGGCTGAAGAAGAAGCATCAAGGTTCTGGAGTGGCCTAGCCAGTCTCCAGACCTGAATCCGATTGAAAATCTTTGGAGGGAGCTTAAAATTCGAGTTGCCAGGCGACAACCTCGGAACCTGAATGATTTGGAGGCTGTCTGCAGGGAGGAGGGGCCAACATCCCTGCCGAAATGTGCACAAACCTTGTCACCAACTATGAAAACAGTTTGACATCTGTGCTGGCCAATAATGGCTTTTCTACAAAATATTAACATGCTGTTTGTCCAGGGGGTCAAATACTTGTTTTTCCTCATCAGATGGTTATCAATTTTAATAAATTCATATGATGTGATTTTCTGGAATTTTCTTTGGGATTCCGTCTTTCACTGTTAGAATGTACATATGATTAAAATTGTAGATTTTTGCATTCTTTGTAAGTGGGCAAACCTGCAAAATCAGCAAGGGGTCAAATACTTATTTCCCCCACTGTAAGCATGGACACCTGGCCAATAGTAGTGTGTGAACGCTATTGAAGGGCGGGTCTTGGCGTGGCCATAGTGGGATTTGTAATATCGCTTCCCGGAATGCTTTGCAGGAGTGTTGAAGTCGCTTGACGTCACCCATAGGAATAGAGCGGGGCGCGATGCGACAGAAGCGTCGTATATGGCAAGCCTTTTTAACATTTAACAGCTAGACTGGATATGTGTTGCAGATATCTGTAATTCAGTTTTGCCTAGTCAAAAAGAACATTTCAGATATCCGCAACTACATTCTTCCTATCCATAATTGTCATTTCAGATATCCACAAAGACATTTTTCCTAGGACAAATGACGTCACTTTTGACTTTCATTTGTATGGGGTTTATCATTACAGATATCTACAATTCAGTTGCGGATATCCAGTATGTGAATTACGGATATCTGCAACTGAATTGTAGATATCTGTAATTCCAGTTTGAGATATCTACAATTGGATTCTGACTAGTCATAACTCCAGTTCAAGATATCTTTAATTCACCTCAAATCAAGATATCTACATGTTCATTTTGAGATATCTTAAATTAAGTTTTGACTAGGTGAAATTATGTTGTAGATATCTGTAACTGGAATTATGACTAGTCAAAATGGCGTTGTAGATATCTTGAACTGCAGTTAGGGATAGTCATAATTTAATTGTAGATATCTATTATCAAGTTATAGATATCTTGAAATTAATTTTGATTAGAGATATCTGAAATTTGAGATATCTGTAACTTTCATTCTGCCTAGTCAAAATGTAATTACAGATATCTTGAATTTGAGTTTTGACTAGGCGAAATTACGTTGCAGATATCTGTATGCAAATTATGCCCGCATCCCACTTTAGGCGGAGCACCTGTTAACTGTCAACTTGTAATTAGCACTGATTAGCACCATGTCTGAGCAGCCAGAGGCCGAAGGAGTTTTTAATCGTCTTTTTAATGCTGCAGCCCGTGCAAGACAGGAGCTGGCAGCGAGAAATAATGATTCAACGTTACTTTCCACAACAAGACTATTTCGCCAGCAAGTTTGAGTTTGAGGTAAGTTTTCTTTTTTAACATCAGAATTGCTAATGTGCTTGCAGAAGTTCGGGGTAGCGGTTTAATAATATGCTAACTTAAAACAAAACCGTTGCCAAAATGCATTCTAGGGTCCTTGTGAATGTACTCGAGTCAAACGTCTGTTTAAAATTATACTTAACTACGACAAAAACTGCACTTTTTAAGATTGACGGTTGTTTAGTTTTAGGGTCAACGCTAGGGGCACTACTAGCACCAAAATCACTATTTTTAAAATACTAGCTAGCTAAGACCACTCGACACAACAGGACACTTTGCTTGTATATTATAATGGTCCCTAGACACGAACTCTAACATTGAGAACATTGTTCGTGTGCGAGGAGTTTGCTTAAAAGACGTTTTTGTTAGCGGAGGACTTAGCTAGCTACCTCACGTTGTCTTCCGGTTGCTGCCATATGTAGCTAGCTATCTAGCGAAGTTCCAGTGTTAAAAACGTTATTTTAAGTAAACTCCTTGTACACGAACAATGCTCTAGTTCAAGTGCAGCTTTTGTCGTCAACACCCTTTTTAAACAAACGTTTGACTCGTGTACATTCACAAAAAGATCCTAGGTTGTATTTTGGCCACGGTTTTAGGTTTCCTAGCTTGTTTTGCTGGGTTTACTTATCTTGCTTCCTTACTGTAAAGTTATTTGTAGCATAATGTACTGGCCTGATGTACCAGCCTCAAATATGTACGCTTAACGCTCAAAAATCATTTTAGCCAAGAAGGACTGCTGACAGTTATGTATTTGTTTTTACAGGAGGATCTGGTGGCCGCAGGGAAAACCCTATTTGGCAAGCAAAACTTTTCCTCCTTCCAGGGCCAGATAATGGTTTTCTGCATCCCACAAAAGAACTTGAGGAACTGGCTAAACTTGGATTAGGTAAATGTGAGATTGAAGCACAGTGTTATTTACTTTTACACCTTATCTAACCTTCTTGCAAAGTGTAATGAAGGTGCTCTTCATCACTAATATTTTAGCATTAGTACACTGTAGCTCATTAGGTTACAGGTAAATAAAAGGAGGCACAAGTTTTAAATGTTTATTGGAAAATATTAACAGTCATGTTTTGTGAAGGTTGCAGCTGGTGGTGATTGGAGGCCAGCCCTGTCAAGAGAAACACGTGCTCAGTTTGGTTACCTAAACATGTGCAGTATAGTAGTTGACTGATTAATTGAATGCAGGTTAACTGTTGCTGTTTGTACAATAGAAAGTTGGTGTTCAAGTAACTCACCTCTGTTGTGTCTCCTCTCCAGAGTCCTCAGGCTAAAAGAGTCCCCAGCGTATCGAGCCCCAGTTTAAAGGTTCCAGGAGATACCATGTTTCAGGTGGCGGAGGGGTGTTGGAGTACTTTAGTTGACTGTACTTGCTAAACTGACTATGTGTGATTGTATTAGGTAACAAATGCAAGTAAATTGAGATAAGAGTAGATTAGTCAAAATGTGTTTGATGTGGTTGTTGTTTTGTGTATAAGTGTTTTGAATTTAGTATATTTCAGACTTACCTGGCACTATGGGAGGGTCGATAAGATCAGTGGCAGGCTATAAAAGGCTGCCAGTTTACCATCTAGCACGGCTGCTGTCTGGACCACATGTTACCTGTGGTACTCAGTTTTGTTGGATGCGCTCATGGTTTCAAAGTTATGTGTTAATTGCTGGGGAAATAAACACCTGTTGATCTGCACTGTACCTCTGCCTCAAGTCTCCTGCTGTCATTATCCAACTGCTATGCGGCCATTCTAACACAAAGGAAGCTATGGAATGAGCTGCTTTGAATTTTGTTGGCTTGACCCTGTCTGGTCCCATTTGTTATACTGTCTCTATATTGGGAAACATTTGACTATGTTAAAATACATTTAGCATTTGTTTTAAAGAAATATTATAGAGCAGTTTACTCTTTGATGCATTTTCATAAATTCCCATGTAGCCATTTTAATAGTTAACACCTATGCAACACTTTCTCATGCCAAGGCATCACTTTGAAAGTGTCCAGGAATACCTTCCAATGAATCATTTTGCATCAACATTCTGAAGTTACTCAATGGTGGTTATGGTTAATGTGTAAGGATTTGGGTGGTGCATTCAGAGGCTAAGCTACACCATATATCGTATGTTTATGTTCTTTCACATATGCTCAAATGTGTGATGGCCTTGTGAGTGAGAGTGTAGGGTTTGTTTAGTTTTAAAGCTGTAAACTTATTAGAAACACAAATTAACTTAGATTAACTGTGGTAGTCATACAGGTCTACTTTTGGGGTTTGGCAACACTACGATTATGTCTGAAAACAGTTTGGATGCCTTGATTTGTGAAATTTATTGTCTTTGAAACTGTTTACTTGAACATTGGAGTCAGGGCAAGATCTCTCAGGACTGCTAGGAGTCCTGAAAGATCTTGTATATAGCAACTAATGAATGTTACTTTGCCACTAGGAACAGATTATACTGATGTTTACCTTTCCATTTTTAGGAAAACCTGTGCATGAGTCAACAGAGGCTGGACGCACAAACTCAAAGATTGGGTTAAACTTGAGTTTATCTGAATTGAACAACTTTGTTTGCCAAAGCTACCCTGGCGTCAGTTTAAATTTGGTAGGCTTTGAATTGGCAAGGACAGGCAAAGAACGCAAGATCCAGAAATTACAAGTTAGTTCTGTGAAGGAATTAAAAGCAGTTGTTGGCAAAAGCAGACTTTACATGGTGCCACGAGCCACTGTCTTGCAGGTATGGAATTATATACCCAGGGATTTATATCATACTACAATCATACATGTTCTCTGTAACATCTATGCCTATAACTGAAGTTAATGTCTCTACCCTCAGGTAACATCACCACCCTCTGCCATGTCCCAGAATTCATTCCCACCACTCGCAGCTCCAGCAGTAGAAGTGGTTTCAGATCAGGTCCATATTAAAATGGTTGCACATTTAATGATGTTTTGTTATGTCCACTATGTCCACTATGATATATATATATATATATATATATATATATATATATATATATATATACACACACGTTTTTATTGTCTTTTTCTAATGTGTTAAGATGTATGTATTCTGTCAGAGTAGCTACATATGAGAGTGTTCTCTTGCTGAAGGAGAAATCATTTGGATTTTCTGTGTACTACCAGGTGGCATCCACATCCTCTGCCATATCCATTAATTAATTCCCATCGCTCCCAATTGCTCTAGTACAAGATGAAACTCAGCCTGTGGCTGAGAGTACCCAAGCTCAAAGTGTGGTTGCAAATCAGGTACTCAATTTTGACAATGTATAGAATCTATTTTTTTAAAGTATTTATTCATTTTGTGTGTGTACTATTTTGATGGTGATTTGTGAGAAATTCTTTTTTTAATTTATTTATTTTTTATTTAGGCTCTTCAAGAATGGCAAGCAATACGTGCTCAGCAAGACCAGGAGTATAATACAAGTTTGTTGGTGGATCAGGAGAAGTTAATACTTCAAAGTTCTATTTATGATTTACATTCTCTTACAGAATGCATACATACATTTTAATGTAGTCTTTTTAATAGGAGAGGAAGAAACTAGCCTATCAGGCCTGTGAGGAAAGACGTCAAAAGGTTTGTTTATAATATATTAGTTTGATAAACTAGCTGAAGATTTTTTTTATTTTTTTTTAATGAGACAAATGGCATTTCAGGCTATTGAGGCAAGACGTCAGCGAATGTCTGCATGTGAGGAACCCTCAGATGGGGTTTTGATCAAATTTAAATATCCAAATGGACACATCAATGGGAGGAAAGTCAGCTTGTCAGAGCCAATCCAGGTGATGTGTGTTCAGCTTGAGAAATATCAAGTGTCTTCTCAGTGGGTTGTAAAACTGGACTGGTGTAACACTGTTTCACATCTTTTTAGATCTTGTTTGACTTTGTGGGACAAGATGATATTGCCAGTGAAATCTTTGTAGTGCAAGAAGCCACATCCTCAAGATCAATTGAGAGCAGTTCATCCGGGTCAATAATGGATCATGGCATAAAAGCATCCTCAACTCTATATGTACTTTGGTATTCAAATCAGGATGTACAGGTAAATGTGTGTTGAATTTTATTTCCTGTCTCAAATGAAAACGGAATGTGTTTTGGTTTGTGCAATCTCATGTATTGTGCATGTTTTTCAGGAAATTCTCTCGGATCAACAAAATGATGGAGCTCATGCCCTAGACGATACATCTCATGGTCAGTCATTGCTGGCTGAGACCTCCTCCCAGCCAAGTCTCTCTGTGCCCTCTCTCCAGCCACTGCTGTGTGAGACCACCCAGCCAAGTCTATCTGTGCCCTCTCTCCTGCCACTGCTGTGTTAGACCTCCTCCCAGCCAAGTCTCTCTGTGCCCTCTCTCCAGCCACTGCTGTGTGAGACCTCCACCCGCTCACTGCTGTCTGAGCCCTCCTCCCAGCCATCACTCACTCTGTTCTCACAACCACAAGAAATCCTGACTCTTCATGATGAACCATCATTCCCTCCATCTGCCCAGGAACCAATCATTATTCTTGATGAACAAGATGAGACAGTTACACAAAATCAGTCTCCTGTATCAACACATCACTTCAGAGGACCTGTGGATGAGTATGCTTTTCTCTTAACTTGACCTTTTTTTTTTTGTTAATGTAAGTTTTGCATTTTCTATATCCTGTTATATTTAATCAGGTGGTTAAAACTTATAAAATATGGTACATATTTGGCTTATTAATAAAATGCATGAACTTCTTTGGTTGCAGGATTGATCTACAAACCATATTGAAAAGAATGGTCAGCAAAGTTGATGGAAGCTTCTGTCCAACAAGCAACCAAATAATGTGTGCAGTGATAATGTTTTACTGTGTAGCTTGCGGGCGTTCAAGCCTAGGTTCTTCAACCCTGAAGCAAAATTGGATGTTGTGTTTGTGGATGAAGATGACAATGGTGAAGGGGCAGTTGACGAAGGCGGCCCGACAAGAGAGTACCTAAGGCTGTTAATGAGGGCTGTCCACCTGTCCAATATCTTTGAGGGCCATGAGAAAGACCGGCAGTTGTCTCTTGATACTCAAGGTAGGGAAGCCCAAATTCTTAAGACTGTCCTCATTCAACTGGCAGAATTTTAGAAATGTATACACAGAAACCCATTTAAAAATGATTGCTCCCTTATTTCTTTGGTCTGATTTATTGTATTCTGTTTTTTTTGTGTTGGGCAGGTTTCATCTCTGTTGTATAATCTTGCTTTTATTTGTTTAATTTTGCCTTGATTTGTTAATTCTCAGTTAGGATTTTTCCATGATTCTTCATTTCTTTGTCTTTTTGTACTTGATGTTTCGAAAGGTGCAATACTTATTATTCGTTGTAGCACTAATATTAATCATAGCATTTTAAGGTATTGCATTTTTAAGAAGCATTACAGCAGAGCAATATTTTACGGTTATGTCTTTAATTTTAGCTTTGCAGACTAAACTTTACACATGGGTGGCAAAAATGATTGCTGTGTGTCGTCCATGGAGGAGTCGGTCCACACTTCTTTTCCGAAAGGCTTTTCCATCAAATATCTGGGATACCAACACCCCCCGCCACAGTGGATGAAGTTGGTGACCATACTTTCAGGGAACAGTTAATAAAAGTAAGCAGGAGAAAAGGTTATACATTGAATGTACAGTACTGTGACACACCCCTGTTATTTTCTATTAACTTTCTATTTATGAATCTCTTCAAACATGTTCAGATGCAAGTGGAACTGCTGTAAAAAAGCAATATAGCACTTGTTTTCATGAGAATGTTTGTGGAGATTCTCATGAACACGAGCGCTATAGTGCTTAAACATCTGATTTTATAAAGGGAAGGTATCCTTGCACGCCAATTTTGGACTGACTCCCTCACTCTTTCATTGTCTTCCATTCTGTCTTTTTCTGTATTTCTTTCTTTTCTTTTTAGATACAGGAAGCAACAGTCCGAGAGGCAAACAGTGCAATTGCAGAGGCAGCAGATAGTCTCAACATTATAGGTTCCTTAAGACATGTTTCCAGCCTGAAGGAGAAGGACTCGTAAGAAGGACTTGTACAGTCAGCTGCAGACTTCTTCATCAATGGAAGATTGGTGACTGCCGTGGACCAGTAAGTGCCTCACCTGTCTTCATCTTTCCGAAAAAATTGGCCAAGGACGACTCACACATTACGTCCCATGTTTTTATAGGTTTGCTGAGGGGTTAAAAACCCTTGGTTTACTGGAGGAGCTGAGGAAAAATCCAGCAGTGTTCTACAACATGTTTGTCAGTGAGGAGATTCCACTACAGGCGAAGGACCTATGCACTTTATTTGACGTGGACTTCTCTGTACAGGGCAGCAACAGGAGAGACCGAGAAAACCAGACAATATGCTTTTGGCGTGACTGGTTAATTGAAATTGAAGGTGTACTATTTATTGTAAAAGTTATAACATGGACTTCATAAGTACAATTATTAGTGGTTATTTTGTTGTCCTGGTTGGCAAGAAAGTTTATGCTGTAGTTGAAGTGACATTGAAGTCTGGCTGTGTGAACATGGGTAGCTCCCTTAAACTTGTTCATATTGTGTAATATTTTACCAAAAACGTACTTGACTGAGGCTTTTGTGGTTGATATTCACCACAAAAAGTCCTGTCGGCATGCAACTTCCAAATTGCTCCAAAGTAACACATACAAAAGACTAGGGCTGGGCAAAAAATAAAATCAACCTTAATGTGTTTAAGGGACCTAAATTACTATTTCTCTCCACTTTCTTGTGTTACAGAAGGAGAATGCCGTCCAGTCACCCTGGAGAAGGTATTGGAGTTTACAACTGGAGCCTCAACAGTACCTCCGCTGGGATTTCCACACCGTCCACAAATTCAGTTCCTTCATGAGGGCAACAGAATCTTCCCAGAAGCAATACTTGTGCTCTTCTACTCCACCTGCCCGCTGCACTCTTCCTATGAAGCCTTCAAACAATACATGATGGAGGGAATTTTGCAAGCTCCAACCTTTGGACTTGCATGATGTCAGTGTGTAAAATTTGTTAATGGAAATTCAGTTTTCACTTGAGCTATATTTTTGCTTGGAAGCTAGTTCATAGAATGCTGTCACAGGAAGTCACAGGTTCAGATGGTAATCTTTTTTTATTTATTTTTTTAGATTCAGTAATTTTGTTCATTTTGCATGAGTAACAGTTAACTTCAGTTTATAGGTTATTCAATATTGAGTTTTTCAGGTAACTCAAATTTATTTATTTTTCTGCTTTTTCTTTAGAAAATATTTTTATATTTTTGAAGAGATCTAAATTGGCATGATTTTCACAAAACAAAGGCACACAAATGTGAATTAAATACAGCCTAAAGACCACCAATTACCTAATTTCCAGAATTAGGATATTGGCTCTGAAGTTGCTTCACATGTTGTTCTAGTTCATCATCATCTATTGCAGACAGCATACTTCTAACAGGTATACCCATCAACTTTGACTTCTTGTACAGAAATGATGAGGAGCATTCCAGTATTTCAGCAGTTTGTGCAATTGTATGGCCTTGCTTCAGCAGAAATTTAATGTGTTCTCTGGTAACATCAATGGCTGGTCGGCCTCTTCTCACTACAAAAAAAGTGTTTAAGCAGCATTGCACTGTTTATTTTTTGTATATATCAGCATAGCAATTCACATACATGCATTGGAATTGAATATTGTTATAGGAGTAATAGGCAGGTTCAAATGGAGGTTTTTTTAGATTCAGTAATTCTGTTCATTTTGCATAAGTAACAGTTCACTTAAGTTGATAGGTTATTCAATATTGAGTTTTTCAGTTAACTCAAATGTATTGTGTATTTTATATTTTGAATGTTTTTATGTTTTAAAAATATTTTAATTTTTACAAGACATTTATTGGGCTTATAGTTCATGGTTACTATGGTGACACTGTTGAGGTTGTCTAATGAAATAGATACTCCTTTATAAGCTATACTGTAAGGATTTATTGGGCTTGTAATTCAATGAATTTGATCAAATCACACATAACCGCCAATATGTTTGGCTTGTGTAGATGTTGACGAATACAGAGTGAATACAGACAAGGCAAACAAAAAGTCAGGCTGGCTGGTTGTAGTTCCGTCAGAGCTGGAAGCTGCTACCTGACCAGAGGAGGTTTGAGGTAAAGGAAGATGACCTGAAGAGTCTGGACAGACACTGAAGGGACAGAAGTCAGTACAAGCAAATAATAAACTGTATAACATGGTGAAAAATGAACTTTTACTGCTGTTTGTTTATAAACAGTTTGTTCATATGTTGTATCACATTAAGTTATACTGACATCTGTCCCTCCAGCATCTGTCAGACTCCTCTGGTCGTCAACCTCAACAGCTAACCTGTCCCTATCATGACTCGGTCTCTGTTCTGATTAGTGGATTGATGTTAAGGTATTTTTGGCTGTTAAACCTCTCTCCTTAACTGTTAATCTAAAATCCCCATTCAAGCCATTAAACATTCCATATTTTTTCATACATTACCAGCTTAATCATTTTTTTTATTCATCTTTTCAATCCATTCATAAATATTTAGATCCTTCTCCACTTTTCCAAGTATTCATGGGTAAATGACGAATAAGGGTTGGCCAGATGAAAAAGATTTAAAGACTTTGAAAAAGTTTTTTAAAGGCATCCTCGAGTTTCGTTAAAATGTATATTTTGTGTTAATTGTATATTTTATTTCATTTGAAATAGGATTTTCACCCTTTTTCTAACAAAGGTAGGACCAAATGGACCTAAAATGTCAAGTGGTGTAACCACAAAGGAATGATTAATATTTAATATTTCATCCACTACATTGTTTGGGAATGCACTCATACAAATTAACTCCTATTTCCAAATTTCAACCAAAAACGGATTTTATTAGTCTTCCTTCTAAATTTAAATTATATTTGTTATTGCAATATCAAGTGGTAAACATTTGTTTTCTAAATAATCTTGGACAAATTGTGTAAAAAGTCTTAAATTGTTTCTACAGTGGAGTAGAGTATTACATTTTATCAAACATTAATTTCCCTGCACATCATTTTTTCAAGAAAAATACTGGTTATCCCATTTGAAACACCAGTTACACAACCTGACGTGATGCTTGTAAGTGACACTAAACTATTGAACTTGGCGTTTAATTTAATTTCAATGACAAATATTTAAATATATTATAACTCAGATTAAATTAAACAACTAACATCTTAAAAAAATGTGTGTGTATGTATTTGTGTGTGAGAAAGAGGTAGATAGATCGGTAAAAGAGAGAGGGAGAAGCAAGTCTGTTTAGGGTTGTGCATGCCCTTTAACATGTTTACAGGTAAAGAGCTCATTATGCTTTTTGGGATGTCATTGGTTTTCAAAGTGAAAAAGCCCAAAGTCCACCCCAAAGGGACTTACCATCTCCAACAGAAAACACTGTTCACAAACTGCTCCAAACAACTCTATTGTAGTCCAGCCTTTACTTCAGAGACAAACCTGCGTCATTTTGTAACACATGTTATAATGCTCACCTAGCTGCTAGCATGGCACGCCCTCATACTCTGCTTCTGACTGGCTAGTAGTCCTTACCTATCGCATGTGCGACTCCCAAAAAAGATGGAATAGAAGTGAGATGTCTCACTCTGTAGCTAAAACAGAGCTAAACACACAGGGTGAAAAGAGGAGCTGCAACAATGTGCAGTACAACAAAAATATGGTGTTTTTTTTTTATTAAACCATGTAAAACTATTCTGGTACAACCTCTAAATGCAATTATTAACCTGAAAATGAGCATAATATGAGCTCTTTAACTTATTCTGGTGCATGTATCTGAATTTATATTGGTGCATTTATCTGAATTCAATTTGATAAACTGCATTTTGTTCAATGGCATTTTCTATATTTAAGTAACATTTTATACTTCAATTAAATAATCCTTGAATGTTTCAGGTATTTCAAAGCTGCTGTTCTTGTAACACATTAGGGGTCACAGTTCAACTGCCTCATTCTATGTTATTAAATTGTTAAGAAATTATTGTAACATTGCAAAGGAATGATATGGAAATTGTAATTTAAGGGTAAAACTTTTTAGCTCTTCACTCTCGCAAGGATCCTGGAGGGAGCCTGGGAGTATGCCCAACCGGTCTACATGTGTTTTGTGGATTTGGAGAAGGCGTATGACCGGGTCCCCCGGGAGATACTGTGGGAGGTGCTGCGGGAGTATGGGGTGAGGGGGTCTCTACTCAAGGCCATCCAATCTCTGTATGACCAAAGTGAGAGCTGTGTCCGGGTTCTCGGTATTAAGTCGGACTCGTTTCAGGTGAGGGTTGGCCTCCGCCAGGGCTGCGCTTTGTCACCAATCCTGTTTGTAATATTTATGGACAGGATATCGAGGCGTAGTCGGGGGGGAGGGGTTGCAGTTTGGTGGGCTGGGGATCTCATCGCTGCTCTTTGCAGATGATGTGGTCCTGATGGCATCATCGGCCTGCGACCTTCAGCACTCACTGGATCGGTTCGCAACCGAGTGTGAAGCGGTTGGGATGAGGATCAGCACCTCTAAATCTGAGGCCATGGTTCTCAGCAGGAAACCGATGGAATGCCTTCTCTAGGTAGGGAATGAGTCCTTACCCCAAGTGAAGGAGTTCAAGTACCTTGGGGTTTTGTTCGCGAGTGAGGGGACAATGGAGCGGGAGATTGGTCGGAGAATCGGCGCAGCGGGTGCGGTATTGCATTCAATCTATTGCACCGTTGTGACGAAAAGAGAGCTTAGCCAGAAGGCAAAGCTCTCGATCTACCGGTCAGTTTTCGTTCCTACCCTCACCTATGGTCATGAAGGCTGGGTCATGACCGAAAGAACGAGATCCAGGGTACAAGCGGCTGAAATGGGTTTCCTCAGGAGGGTGGCTGGCGTCTCCCTTAGAGATAGGGTGAGAAGCTCAGTCATCCGTGAGGAGCTCGGAGTAGAGCCGCTGCTCCTTTGCGTCGAAAGGAGCCAGTTGAGGTGGTTCGGGCATCTGGTAAGTATGCCCCCTGGGCGCCTCCCTAGGGAGGTGTTCCAGGCACGTCCAGCTGGGAGGAGGCCTCGGGGAAGACCCAGGACTAGGTGGAGGGATTATATCTCCAACCTGGCCTGGGAACGCTTCGGGATCCCCCAGTCGGAGCTGGTTAATGTTGCTCGGGAAAGGGAAGTTTGGGGTCCCCTGCTGGAGCTGCTCCCCCCGCGACCCGACACCGGATAAGCGGACAAAGATGGATGGATGGATGGATGGGTAAAACTTTTTTTAAACACTAAATAAGCTAAATAAGCAATCTTAATTAAGTGTTGGATAAATTACTTCCACTTTTAAAAGATTCAAACAATGAACACATACAAATACTTCTAAATAGTAATTAAGTTCATATAACCTCTTGGACCAGTAACTGAACTAGTTATATTTGAAAAGATTGGCCAAAAATTGACAGGCTTGTAATAGGAGTCAAATGGTGTAACCGGCTACACCATTTGACATTTCAATGTAAAATAAAATTTGTCAGGCATTATAATGAACACATATATCAGCATATGGCCTTGGTGTAAATAATCAAACATCGTTTTTACACTAAATACACATTTGTAGTCAAAAGAATGTTTTTCAATGTTTTACTTGGGTCATACCATTTGACATGTGAACCAAAGAACTGAACTTAACCTAAAAATGTCTTATTAACTTATATTTATCAGAGTTATTAACCTTGTGATGCAGCAGTTATGCTGATCAGGGGTCCTTTTCTCTGATGTAAATTTCTGTCATGTGGTCTTCTTGCTGATTTTAACAAAATGGCACCTTAAATGGTGGTTACACCAACCACTTGACATTTCAGGAAGCTAGCATGACTGACAGGATTCCCTAAATTATTAAAATAAATATAAGCATACTTTTAAAATATATTGTAAATATGTATAATAACCTTTAATTTAGGTTAATGCCCAAGTAGTTAATGGGATCTTTTATTAAGAAATTTGACTTGACTTTTTAAGCAAGATAAAAATGTTGGTACAAAGTTTTGACAGTTACACCACTTAGACATTTTTGCCCCAGTTATTCCAATTATTCTCTTAAAATTAATTAAAACCAAACTCTTTAAAATATGGCCTCTAAAAAAGTATGTATTAACATAATTTGTTTGTCTGTTTTTTAAATGAAATGTATTTAAATTTATGGGCATCAAGTCATTATTGAATACATTTTTTTTATGCATTTTCAAATCTTGTCTATAGATTCATATTACATTTAAATCTTAAGATGTTTTACATTTTTCATACATTAAAGAGTTTTATTCAACATTTAAATCTCATTCATACTAATTAGACACTTTTTCTACAAATCATAACAATGGAAGTAGAAAGGAACTATAAAAATATTGTCAGCTAACAATACTATAAATAAAGACAAACAACACAACACCAACAGTGCTGTTAGCTACTGCCAATGTCTGGACTGGCACCCACAAATCTAGCACACCTGGCATTAGCTCCATCAGCTGCAGCTGCCCCACCCATACCGCCTTATTTTAAACAGAAAATGTTAACTCTCTGAAGGCAAAAGATGCACTGGCATGTCCAAGTGATGTTTAACAAAGCTCCTACTCAAAAGGATATTACAGAATGTAATTTTAGACATTTACCATTTTATTCATATCTAATGCTATTGTGAACCCAAGACTTTTAAAAAAAACTAATTTCAAGCACCAAAACAATTAAGTTTAAGTTTGCTTCACAAGAGATTTGAGAAATATTTCCGCTTTACGACAAATTATCTCTTCACACGATCTGGAACAATTTTGGGCATCACTAGGCCTATACAGAAAGCTGAGTTTATTCTGAACATTTTGAAATGAAACACACAGGGTCTACGGAGCCCCGGAAGTGACATTGTGGAAAAAAAAACAATAAAAACATAGAAAAAAAAAAAAAACATGTACTGGGGGCTAAACTCAAGATCTCAACTTTCAAATTGATCCAGATGTCAGCAGGAGGCGGAGATTTCCGTGGCCGGCGACAGGAACACAGATTCGCCTCGTTGCTGCACCGGTCCCGACTAATCCAGATGTTTCGGGACACACGTGTAGGTTAAATTAGATCGACTCAAACATGTATTTGTATGCGGTATTATGATGCTTCGTGCGTGACACGTTTATTGTTAATGGGGGGGAGCATAAAACTAGTTCGCTAATCGGCTAAATGGTGTTAGCTGGCTTGGCCACAATGCGGATAAAATTCCAAGCGTACTGTTTAAAGCTGAACTTGTTACTTCAGGACTTGGAGAACAAAAAGTAACATTTTCAGGTCAGTGCGAAACTAGGCATTTACCAAAACTAAAAAAAGTTTGTACTGTCTGTGGCTTGTTGAAATTATTTGCATTTCTTTTTATAGTGACTCAAACTTAATTGATGTTCATAATGTGAATAATAGTTATCACAGGCTTATTTGCTTAATTTAAGGTGAGGTGAGTTATGATTTTGTTTTGTTTTTTTCTCCAGGGAATGACCACGATCCCATGGTTATAACAAATAAACTAATGGAAGTGTTTCCGAAGCTCCAACAAGGGGGAGGCTTTGAATTTCTAAAACTTGTAGGATCTACTCGCAGTCGAAATCTTGCATTGCTTCAGTGTCCCAGCACTGGATACACCCATGCCTATCTGAAAGATCCATCGACGATGATTGGACAGGCTACAATCTACATGAGTCCACTTCAACAGGATCTACCCTTAGATTGTGTACATAAATTTACAGAGACCTAGTTTAATACATAATCAAAACAAAGATTACTGGTGACTTTTAATCATTAATTAAAAGCCATTTGTTGTTGTTAGGAGAGCTCACGTCCTGCCTCTGGTTCAGTCATCCCCTGCATGCATGACCATCATTTCAATTGTGTTAACCTCAAGGACACCCATGCAGGAATCAGAAAGAGAACAAGAGGGAGGCCAAAGTGAAGAAAATGATAGTGAGACAGCCCTGGTCAGTGACAGTGTTCCAGTGAGGCCTGAAACATCAGCTGAGAGTGCAGTAGTACCGGCAGTGAATGTCAACGAGGAGTTGGATCGCAAAGAAACAGACAGTGGTTTGTGTCATCACAATAGTGTTTCTATAAGATTGTGTGTAACTGAAAAGTTAATAGAAAGATAACACCTGTAGGATATAATTAGATAAGATAATACAGTTACAGACAATTAATAACATGCAACTGGGTTTTTCTATTTTTCTAATATTTAGTTTTTGTTCAGAGTGCTGTTTTTATGTCAACTCAGCGTTGGGACAGGTTCTGAAGATGTTGGGTCTCACGTTTTGTCAGTGAAATAAACAAAATTTTCCTCCTGTTCTGTAGAGTGCGAGGATATCTGTATAGGTAAAATGCCAACTCACAAGATGTCTCTCTGGAATAGATAACTTTATTGTTTGTTTAGAATGGAAGCTTATTAAAGAACCCAAAGCTGCCAAAGTTTTCAAAGAGAATCTGCTAAGGGAACATGCAACTGAGAAACCACTTAGAATGAAGATGCTTGTTAAATGTTACCTAATCCTGACCTGACCTGTATTAGTCCGGCACTTTTTTTCCACTGTGTTATTATCAGTATTTTATTTCAGGTGATGTTGCTATCGGAGAGGGTGTGATGCGGTACTTTATGACAACAATCATATCCAAACTCCAGTTTGGATTCAGTCTAGATCTTGGTAAGTATCTTACTAATTTTTTGAAGGTTAATCCATCTATAAATTGCAGGAGCGCATGTCTCTCAAACAGTTAGTCCGATGGATTTCAAACTTGACAGGTGTCTTGCTATGGGCACGAGTAAGTGCAGTGCCAAGTTTGACGTTGTTTGGATAAACGCAAAAGATAGCGTATAAGTATTTGACCCCTGGCTGATTTGGATAAACAGTGAAATAGCAGAATCCCATATATAATTTCAAAAAAAACCATCATTGGCTTTTAAAATTGATAACCATCTGATGAGGAAAAACAAGTATTTGACCCCCTGCTGCTCTTGCCTTTAAGACACAGCCCCAATCCGAACCAATTATCCATTCTCACACTGTATAAAAGACACATCCAACATCACCACCATGCAACGCATGACTGAGCACCTGTTTGTAGAAAAGATCAACTGTCGGTGCAGTTATCAGAAATGGAAGAAGCTCTACACCACCAAGATCTTGCCTCGGGGGGTGTCCCTGATCATGCGAACAGTGAGGAATCATCCCAAAACCACACATGAATCAACAAGGCAGCTGGGACCACAGTTACAAAAACACACTACGCATGGATTGAAATCCTGCACGTTCTGGTGGTTGATGAACTCAGAAGAGGCCTGGAAGATATGTGCCAAAATGTTTAACTCAACTCGCGGAGGGCAAAGAACACCGTGGGTTTTGTGTCAGGTAAATCAGTAAGTCTGTAGTAGGGTATACAGGGGAGTTGCATTTGAAGTGGTTTGGGGTCCTTCTGTAAGTCATTTTGGAGTAGGCTACAATTTGGTTTAAGTGTATTCTACAAACCTTGCAGCAATACCACATCTGTGCTGGCCAGGTTTTTAATTTTTTTGTCCAGGGGGTTTTTTTTTCCTCATCAGATTTATCAATTTTAATAAATTCATATGATGTGATTTTCTGGAATTTTCTTTGGGATTCTGTCTTTCACTGTTAGTTTTTAAGAGGTTAATTGTTGTGACTTTATTCCCTGCTCTCTTGGTACTTTACAGGAGGAATGGGCCGAACACTGCTATTTGAGGGTGAACCTGACCATCTTGTTCAAGCAGCATCAGAGGCACTTGCATTTGAAGTGGTTTGAAAGCAACCTCTTCCGGGTTGCAGGAAGGATGTTGGCCCCACCTTTCTGCATGGGCGAACACTGCTATTTGTCCCCATGTCACATCAGGGACTAAGTCCTGCTGTAATTCATGTACTGTTCAATGGGGACTCTGAAATGGCAACTGTTGTTACAGAAAACTGTCCTGATCTGCACATCAGGAGCATCATAGAACTGGTATGTAACCTAAAAGAAACTTTGCCATGTAAAAAATATTGCTTGGGCAGATATAATAACTTGTATGGTCTTAATTCTAGCTTGAACATGAAGAACTTACACCGGAACAGAAGGACACAGTTTCAGATCTTTCCATGTCTTGGGATCTTCCGGCAGTCCCCAAAACAAATCGGAGATGGCTACATAACAAACTTCTACTCCATGCAGTGAGTGACAGAATTCATTGCTGTACTTGTTGAAATTATAGAATGTGTTGTGAACCCTGGCTTGTTATATTAACACGAGAGTTTAAGTACTAGAGTTTTATACAGTGGGGGAAATAAGTATTTGACCCCTTGCTGATTTTGCAGGTTTGCCCACTTACAAAGAATGCAAAAATCTACAATTTTAATCATATGTACATTCTAACAGTGAAAGACAGAATCCCAAAACAAATTCCAGAAAATCACATCATATGAATTTATTAAAATTGATAACCATCTGATGAGGAAAAACAAGTATTTGACCCCCTGGACAAACAGCAAGTATTCTGGCTCCTACAAGCCAGTTAGTCTTTCTTAAAGACACAGCCCCAATCCAAACCAATTATCTACATCAAATACACCTGCCTCACCTAGTTACCTGTATAAAAGACACCTGTCAACACCCAAACAACCAGCCTCCAACATCACCACCATGGGCAAGACCAAAGAGCTTTCTACGGACATCAGGGACAAGATTGTTGATCTGCACAAGGCTGGGATGGGCTACAAGAGAATCGGAAAGCAACTTGGAGAGAAAAGATCAACTGTCGGTGCAGTTATCAGGAAATGGAAGAAGCACCACACCACCGCCAACCTCCCTCGGTCTGGGCCTCCACACAAGATCTTGCCTCGTGGGGTGTCCCTGATCATGCGAACGGTGAGGAATCATCCCAAAACCACAAGGGGGGAACTGATAAATCAACTGAAGGCAGCTGGGACCACAGTTACAAAAGAAACGGTTGGTAACACACTACGCCGTCATGGATTGAAATCCTGCAGCGCACGCAAGGTCCCCCTGCTCAAGAAGAAACATGTACAGGCCCGCATGAAGTTCGCCATTCACCACCTGGACGACTCAGAAGAGGCCTGGAAGAAGGTGATGTGGTCAGATGAGACCAAAATAGAACTTTTTGGCCTCAACTCAACTCGTCGTGTTTGGAGGGCAAAGAACACCGAGTACAACCCAAAGAACACCATCCCCACCGTCAAGCATGGTGGTGGCAACATCATGCTTTGGGGGTGCTTTTCAGCCAAGGGGACGGGCCAACTCCATCGTATTGAGGGGAGGATGGACGGGGCCATGTATCGTGGAATTCTGGACCGACATCTCCTTCCCTCAGTGAGAGAGCTGAAGATGGGTCGAGGATGGGTGTTTCAGCACGACAACGACCCTAAGCACACCGCCAAAGCAACAAAAGAGTGGCTGAAGAAGAAGCACATCAAGGTTCTGGAGTGGCCTAGCCAGTCTCCAGACCTGAATCCGATTGAAAATCTTTGGAGGGAGCTTAAAATTCGAGTTGCCAGGCGACACCCTCGGAACCTGAATGATTTGGAGGCTGTCTGCAGGGAGGAGTGGGCCAACATCCCTGCCGAAATGTGCACAAACCTTGTCACCAACTATAAAAACCGTTTGACATCTGTGCTGGCCAATAATGGCTTTTCTACAAAATATTAACATGCTGTATGGTTATCAATTTTAATAAATTCATATGATGTGATTTTCTGGAATTTTCTTTGGGATTCTGTCTTTCACTGTTAGAATGTACATATGATTAAAATTGTAGATTTTTGCATTCTTTGTAAGTGGGCAAACCTGCAAAATCAGCAAGGGGTCAAATACTTATTTCCCCCACTGTATTTCTTCCATGGCAGTATAAGGGAAATGATAGGTTAGGGTAGGTTATTGCGTGAGAATTTTCTTCTGCTCTTTTGGCCGTAAGAATCCAGGTGTCAAGCCTGGGGATTCCGTGGTGATAACAACTTCAGGAGGAAGGATTGGCAGATAGACGGTGAAAGAGACCATCGCGAACGTTCCAGTGACACAGGGCAGTGAAAGGTTCCAGGGAGAGTCACCTGGATACACGCATCACTACAAAAGGTTCCGGAGGAGAGGAGGACAGGTTTTTTCTACAACCTGCAACAAGTGACGAGCAGATCTTCTGCTGAGTCACCTACGAGGGAAATCGATTCAGAAATCAGCCTGACAGACGGCGTTTCTATGCTATCTCTGAAATCAATCAGGGAAAACTGGAGTTTTTCTCACTGTTTGCAACACATTGAGAGCAGAGGAAAACGAGAAGTTTTTCCAAGGAGGAAAAACCAGAAGCTACATATTGGTATTGTAGCCTGCTGTTTAAAATCATTTCAGAAGACAGCAGTGATACTGATCTCTTCTCTGACAACCACAGCACATTCTCTGACAGTGACAGCAGAATACACTTCACGATTGAAGAGGACACACCACCTCTCTCTGAACACACACACACTCACTGCACATTCTTTTGAGGAACTGTTGACATTCCTCTGAGATAAACACACACACTTTCAGAGCAGCGTGCTCTGGCGCACACATGGAGCAGATGGACAGAAAGGACTGGAACAGGTACCCTTCAAGAAGAACGTTAGTTACGTTATGGTAACTTCAGATTCTATGAGTATAGGCGTAGCCCTCTAAGCCACGCTATGGGTTTATCCCTTCGCGCATGCGCAGTCGTGAAGATTTTCTTTCCCGCCCTTGCGTGCCGCACGGGCTTCAGCTACGTCCGCAATTACTGTATAAAAACAGGGCGGACCCGTTGCTCTGCTCCCATCATCAGCTTTTTCTTCAGCTAATGCAATAGGAGCAGGTGGCCCGAATCTTAGAGGGCTACGCCTATACTCATAGAATCTGAAGTTACCATAACGTAACTAACGTTCTATTTCGTATAGGCTTCGCCCTCTAAGCCACGCTATGGGTTAGGGCGAAGCTGATGTAGTCAATGCCACCTGCGACAGATCCCACAAGTGGAACATAGACTAACTGTTTTCCCTTACTGTCACTTTATGTGCCGCCGTGGCAACGACCTGTTAGCTGTCTGAAAGCCCAAGCCGAGAATACAGGCGTGCATGATTGATGAGGGAATACATGATTGATAATTATGGGGCGCCCGAGTTCCTCCCAGACACCCAGAGTAGGGGGGAGGGGAGGGGGCAGAAGAAAACATAAAGCGGCACATGTCGTGATTGTATAATAGTGACAAAAACATATACATATGTACATAATATATACAATTATGTATACGACGGGGCCTCATTAAATCGTTGTGAGAAGGGAGGACCGAGTGAGTCAGGGAGGGCTCAGACACATCCCGCAAATAGAAGCGGATGAAAGGGCATGGAGATGCCCAAGAGGCCGCAGCACAGATTTCGGCCACTGACATGCCTCTGAACAGGGCTGTCGATGTAGACAGAGCCCGTGTAGAATGTGCCCGAATGCCCTGGGGGGGCACCGCCCCCTCCGCGTTATAGGCCTGGGTGATAGCCTCGCACAGCCAGTGGGACAGGCGTTGTTTCGACAGGGCCGCCCCTTGGGAGTGTTCCCTGTAGTGAACAAACAGCTGCTGTGTCTGCCTTATGTCCGCCGTGCGTAAAACATACTGTGATAACGCACGCACCGGGCACAATCTGTGAGAGGCCTCCTCCGCGTCGTTGTTATGAGGCGGGGGGAAAAAACCCTGGAGGGAAAAAACTCTCGACCGAAAGGAATTTGTTAAACTTTTCGGTGTGAAGGAAGGGTTGGGCTGTAGGGTGGCTGCGCTCCCGTCCCCTCTGATTGAGAGACAGGACGGCAGGTTTCTGCCGTCGGGCCCCTTTCAAAAAACGTTTAACTAGGGGGTGCGCAAAAACCGTTCTCTCTCCATAGCCTTCGTGGCAAGATGAAATGGCCGCCGCGTAGGCTTTGACCGTGGATGGGGCCAAGTCGTTATCTACCAGTGTTTGGAGATAAGTCAGTACGACGGGCAGGGGGCACGATATGGGGTCTGACTCCTTCTCCGTGCACCAGCGCTGGAAAGCGGACCAACGCGCCATGTAAACGCTGTTGTAGAGGGAGCTCTCGCGCTCTGAATGGTGCGCACCACGGCAGGTGGCAAGCCTAACCTCTGCAAGCGTTCCCGCTCAGCAGCCAGCCCCACAGTCGCTGGGTTATCACCGGGGGGTGGGTTATCGCGCCGTCCAGCTGTGACAGGGCGTCCTCGTGCCAGTATGACAGGTCTGACTGCAGAGAGGGAGGGATAGTCAGCATCCGCCACTTGTGGCGTATGGGGTCGATGTGCTGACGAAGGAACCACCTCTGGATTTTCCTCATGTGGAGAAGCCCCAGGGGTACTACTATGTAGCCCGCGGACATCATGCCCAGAAGGCGCATGATAGACAGCGCTGACACCTTTGCGCGGGGCGTGGTGCGCGACAGGAGAGAAAGCAGCGCATCTTGCCTCGGTGTTGACAGCCTGGCCCTCATAACAATCGAGTTTAGCACTACGCCCAGATAAACTATCGATTGTGAGGGAACCAATCAATTTTCTGCCAGTTTATGGCGAAACCGAGTGTCTGCAGTTGCTGCAGGACTGACACGGTGTGTAGCGCCGCCCGTTTCCCGAGAGGGAGCCAGGATGAGCAAATCGTCCAGATAAAACAGGACTCTGACGCTTTTTTTTCCGCAACGGCTGAAGTGCCGTCTCCATGCACTTAAAAGTGCGAGGGGCCAGTGAGTAACCGAATGGCAGTCGGTTGTACTGAAAAGGAGCCCTTGGAAAAAGAAGCGCGGGAATTTCCTGTGTCTGGGGATGACTTGGATGTGAAAGTAAGCGTCTTTCAGATCCACGGATGTAAACCACTCCTGGTGGCGCACGCATTCCAACACATGTTTGGTAGTCAACATGTGGAATGGACGTACCATGACGCACCGGTTGAACTGGGACAGGTCGAGGATGGGACGAAACCCGCCTGACTTTTTGCCGTGAGAAAGTATCGGGAGTAAAAGCCCTCGTTCTCCTCCCCCGAGGAACTCGGGAAATTGCTCCTTTGACAGCAGTTCCCGTAATTCTGACGTCATGGCGTCTGATTCCGCCTGGGACGACACAGTTGTCTCCAACACGCCCGCAAAGCGAGGCGGGGGGGAGGCGAACTGGAGTGTGTAGCCCCGTGATATCAGTTTTGACACCCACGAGTCCATGTGTGTCAGTCTGATCCATGCTGCGCTGTGCTCTGAGAGCGGGCGCGCGCATGTCTGTGTGTTGTTCACAGACATAGCTAGCAGGAAGCGCAGAGCCCGTCCCGCCGCTGGGTGAGACGTGGGTAGAACGTGTCGCCCAGCCCATGGTAGGGCCCTGTAGAAAGGGTGGCGGGTCATAGTCGTCCTCATCCCGCTGGCATAGCCAGGGGGAGGAGGAGAACTGAGCAGCGCTAAGAGTAGCGGCATGGTGTCTGCTCCCGCTGTCTGCATAGTGAGAGAGCGGTGCAGCTCCGTGAGCAGCGGTGACCTGGTGTGTGCTTGTGCTTGTGCTTGTGTGGGGAACATCTGTCATATTATCAGCATAATGTTCAGTGGGAACAAGGGCTGCTAGGTTGAGGGGAAACTGCTCTTTAGAAAGACTTGAGTGGCCCTTAAAAGGGCCGTTGTGTTTCCGATTCTCAACCGTGGAGGGACAGACGTTCCCCGCGCCCCGTCATTGCCACCGTCGCCGCTGCTTGGTGGGTGGCTCCGGAGACCAGGTGGGGGCCGCCTTCATGATCCGTCGACCCCGTGAAGCCTGCCGGTCGGGGCCCGGCTGTCGCTGCGGTGGGGCAGGCGGAGGGGCGGAGATCGGAGCCTGGGAGGTAGCAGCCGCAGCAGAGGCTGTGGGGCGTTTCCTCTTATGGCGGCTGGTGGAGCGGTGGCGCTGTTGTTGAGGTGCCGCCTTCCAGGAGCCAAGCCGCCGTAGCCGCTCCGTCTCTTCGGCTGCCTGGTGGAGGTGGGATGTGGCTGTCTATAGAAGAGGTCCGAATAGTCCATTGGGAGCTATGGGACCGTACAGAAGCTCGCGCCTGACCTCCGTGGGTAACTGTGACATGTGGAGCCAGATATTTCGCTGGGCCACAGTCTGCCACGCCTGAATCCTCGACAACGCCACCGTGGTCGCCGTGCTGAGGGTGAGGATGGCGGTCATAGCCTTGCCGATCTCCGTAGCTAGCTCCGGAGGAAGCGCCTCCGGGTTGGTGGCCATGGCGGAGACAGCGGAGGCTAGCAAGGCTATGTTGTTTTGCGCCGCTAAGCCCTGGGCCGCACACTGGTGAGACCGGTCAGTGACTTGGACGCAAACCTGGTCCTGGGGGGACGGGGGGGTCGGCTTCCGGTTACCGAAGAAGGTAGCCTTCGGAAGCAGGATCGACGCCAGGCTCTGCTCCAGAGGGGGGACCGAAGGAAAGCCTGCCTCTGTGTCGCCATGAACCGTGAACGGGGCATAGCGCGAGACTGGCGCCCTCAGTTTCCCTGGCTGAGAGAGAGCCTCCTCCACGAACGGCCGAAGCTCCGTGAAGCGCGGCCAGAGTGGGGCCCGTTTGGACGGCGGCTCCTGAGAGTAGATGTCACCACTCAGGAGGCCGCGAGAGGGGGCTGGAGGCTCCGCTGGGAGCGCTATGCCCCTCTGGTCCACCGCCCTTTTTATGATCTCCGGCAGGTCCATAAAAAGAGCCTTGGTGGTGGAGGGTGGAGCCACCTGCGGCAGAGGGGAAGACCGCTGAGGCGGTGCCCCTGGCCGTTCTGGAGACGGGGAGAGCCGTAGCGGAAAGGCATCGATCCCTGTCTCCAGATCCAGTCCTCCCAGTGGGGAGGAAGGAAACCCGGTGAGAGAGTCGTCGTTCGGGGGAGACGAGTCATCGGACTCGTGCCCGTCGAAGACGCCCTCTTCCAGCGGTTCCAGGGCGTCGACGCTGTCGCGTCGGTCCGCCCAGCTGCCGTCCCCCTCTCCGTCGACCTCAAAGGCCAGAAAAGCGTCCGCCCGCCGTTGAAGCTCTTTAGAAGGCAGGCGGGCGCAGAACGGGCAGGAGGCGTCGGAGGTGAGAGCCTTGCCGGCATGAGAGGCGCCGAGGCAGGTCTCGCAGCGGGGGTGGAGGTCCGGCGAGAAGATGTAGCCGGCCTCGCAGGAGGGGCAGAGGCGGACTCCGCTGGAGCTGGTAGATTTCATTACCTTCTTCATAACTGCTCTTGCTTGAAGAAAAAGTGGGAGCAGAGCAACGGGTCCGCCCTGTTTTTATACAGTAATTGCGGTTGTAGCTGAAGCCCGTGCGGCACGCAAGGGCGGGAAAGAAAATCTTCACGACTGCGCATGCGCGAAGGGATAAACCCATAGCGTGGCTTAGAGTGCGAAGCCTATACGAAATAGAACATGGGGGGTTTTCCACATTTGTAGTGTGATTATTATGATTTTCTATTGCATTTATGGTTTTTGCATTTTATTTTTGATGAAGGAAAGTATGATAAATCAGGTTTAACCATTCCTCCCAACATTTACATACACCAACACACTAGGGTGACTGGAGGAAAAGACGGGTGATGCGTTCACTACTTTCCATATCAATGAGAAAATGGTGGTTGGAAGTACTAGTACAGAGCTAATATTACTCACGTCCACTCGTATGTTCCAACAACAGGCATTAAGGATGGTTGGTATACGAATGCTACTAAATTGGAGTACTTGGGGTTTAACCATGGGTTGTCAATGGACATATGTATGGGTAGATATGAAATTAGTAAATGTTCACACTTCACACCAGGTTATTTTAATGTTTAAATACATAACACATTCTTTACACAAATTATAAGGCAGTAGTCTGATGTGACATTAACCAGTGACATTTATGTCCAGGGTTTTTAGCAGATTATGTTTGGTCTTCAGATTTGTTTTGTTTTCCTAATCAAGAAAAAGAGTTCTTCATTCTTATGGTAAATATGATTGAGCCTTCTGACGTATTCCGTCTTTCTGAATATGATAATAATGTTTGGACACCGTCTCTGAGACTGTGGGAGATTGATTCATTTTGCTTTATTCTTTGCTATTGCTATTCTATGCTTGCTACTATTTAAAAGAGTTTTTTTTTTGCACCTTTCCATTTAACATGTAAGAAACAGACAAAAGTAAAATTTATTTTTGTGATTATTTTGTAATCAAAAGGGTGAACTGTGGTGGCAAATTTTATTTTAACCATTTGTTTAATGATATTGACCATTTGTTTAAAGATTGTTTTAAACCTCCACATAATCCTGTTCCTTCCTGTAGACTTAAAGGCACCAGTGAGAGAGCTGGCCTTGTAGACTGTGAGCAATAGCATAAGTTATTTTCGCTAAAGAAATTGCAGCTCCTCATTTGTTTATTTCTTGCAGATAAAGTGAAGAAGGCTATAACACTGTGTGAACCGTATCTCTTTCTGTCTCCTGAGATAAGCAGGTGTTTAGTCTAATGTAGGAGACACAGAAGCAGAAAGGAAGGTTGTAAAATCATCTGACTGTCTATGGTATTTTTTAGAAAAGTGGCAGCATGCTAAAGATATTTGAAGAGGGGTGGCTTAACGAGAGTTTCTTCACTATAAGATGTTTTGATTTTTAGGTTTCTAGTTAGGAAAGACATTTTCAGTTGTGCTGCGTGTACCTTTGAAACTGTGTTTTCTCCATTTGCAAATGTGAATAAATACTTAAAGACCAAACTTTGGTTTAATTCTCAAACAGTCGTTATTCGTTTTCATTTGATCATTGATATTTCTAAACGCTGCTGCTTCATAGGAAAACTTCCACCACACTAGCATCTAATGACTAGCAAGCACTTTCTTACCGCTGCTGCCGTACAGTATTTTACTTGAACATGCGCTGCAGAAGCAAGCACCCGGCTCCCTCAATTTGAGACACCAAATGCTAAACGGCTTCCCGTCTCCACCCTTTTCCTCTTGTCCTCTATTCATGCCCAGCGCCATTTGTTTTAACTACTTTGTCAACTAAAGCTGTATCTACATGCTCCAAGTTTGATAAACTTTGCCTCAATTTTTTTTTTGCCGCGTTACCATGGAGACCACACTGGCACCGCACTCTGACATTTTGGCAAAGAAACGCCCTACTTTGCATCTGATTGGCTAGAACTCGTTTCATTGGTTGGTGGAAGTCTCTTTCCCACCTACGAGAGATATTTGGTATATAACATGAGACAGAGGAACCAAGAAGAGAGTAAAATGATGCTAGAAAATGTTTTCCGTTTTGACGCTCTAAAATAAATCTCTCTATTTCACTGTAATGGTGTAGACACATATAGCCGACGGGCGACCGTTGACAGAAAACCCCGTCGATATGATCAGTCGCGTCCCTGAGGTCCAAAAAACTGCCACAGAACAGACCAAAAAGACAAGAGGAGACGAGACATAATACATCTCTATAACAGCAGTAACGTAATGTCGCCCAAGAAATGAAAACCGGCAGCTGATTGGACGAACACGTCACATGGGTTTGTTTTCTCCGGAAATTCAGACCTGGACTGTCATGGCAGCCTTTCAGAATACATTCTCATATTGTACTAAAATAGTTCACTGAAACATGTTTCTGAAAACATTTTAAGCGAGAAATAGGCCATGCAGTTGCTGAATCTGTCTTCATTTCAGATCAACAAAGGTTAGTTTAAAAGATTATCATCAGATTTTGAGAGACTCATTCCGCTCGTCATTTCCGGGTGAGCCCCGACGGCCCTGCCGCCGACCGAACATGTCAGGTCGGCCAAAATGAACGCCCCCCAGACGGACGACGGCACGGGACACACCAAACAGATTTGAGTCACTGACCTCGCCAGATTGTCCCACGGCCGATAATCGGCTTGATGTGTCCCGGCCCTAAGGGATGTTGGTAGGGAGGGAGGGTATCTGTGAAAACCCAAAGTGCCTAATCTGTAGGTACCCAAAGAAATGATGCTTGGGGGTATTACATGTTTCCTGCAGCTGCTGAAAGAATAGTAATATATAAATATCCCTAATAGATCACCAATTACATGGATGAGCTTAACAACTGCAGGAATCTCAGGATTTTATCTTATGGGAGACAGTAAAGATTTCACATTTTTCCTACCCAGGTATTTAGATATATCATGCCATATGCTGATAATGTTGTTCAGGATAGGATTATGCTTTACCTCTGGATTTATCTTCTTTGCCTCACAGGTAATTAAGCTCCATAGTGAATGAGGGTAGCAGGCCCAGGAATCAATACAGGTCTCTCTCTTAAGGTATGTATGTAATCACTGCCAAAAGTGTCAGTGCGTGACAGGCGCAATTGTAAAATAACATATTGGGCATAGAAATGACACCCATATCTGTAGGTTATTGCAATACCTTAACCCTCTGTCTAGGTTTTTTGCCTTGCCAGATACATTTAGAAAATGCATTCTCCAAGTCTAAGTTGATTTTCCTTGATAGATAAAGAGGGAGCATTTGCAGGGGGTATAAAAGTCGAGGGAGGACATTCATCTTAATGTTTCCCTTTAATGAGACTGATTCAGCCAAACAGGGAGAGGGTCAAGTTCTGCCACCGCTATAGGGCTTTTTTTACTGATATACAGATTTGGGCAAAATTTTATTTCTGCAGATCTCCCAGATGCGATGACTGGAAAAAATTGTTGTTGTTATTTTGAGGGGACTGCACATTTACACTGTTATACAAGCTGTAAACTTAATACTCCGGAAAGTTTAGTGCACCACCTGCCGGTCCCCCCACGGCCCTCCGGAGGCGATTGATATTAGAATGGTGGCCTGCTGTTGGCCAGGCTGTCCGACGGACTGCAACTTCACTGGTGTCAGGATGGGTGGTTGGTGAAACTGCGTTTGCAGTGCTGGGAGCCCCAACAAGGTCCAAAACCGGGGACACTGGGTTGGTTTGAGTTTGTACTACCAAAGTAGGCTCCTGCCTGAGAACCAGCAGATCACACTTGGCACCTCTCGTAGGCCCGACACCATTGTGCGACCGCAGAGGACATACCCGGCCAGTAACATCGCTGTCACAAAAGCTCTAATGTTCTTTCCACACCCTGATGACCATGGTCTTGGTGAACCTTGGTCAACACCTATTCCCTTAAGGAAGCTAGCAAGATTAGCTGGGACACCGCCTCAAGGCCATCAGGGCGGAAGGCCTGGCGATACAAGACCCCGTACCTTTCCATCAACCGGTCCCATTGGTGGAGCAATGCCAAGGCAGGCTGTGACACTGCCTTTCGCTCCTCACCATTGGGACGATTCCCTTTCCGCCAGAAGACCAGAGCCTCTTTAATGACCGGAACTGCCTGTTGCAAAACACCAAGATCTGAAGGTGTATATTCTGGCAAGGCAACAATAGCAGATAAAACTGCTTCAACTTTGTTCACTTGGGCATGCTGTAAGGAATCTGGGAGTAATGTACCTGGGACCACAGCCTCTAGATCCTGTATGCCGGGTGGGTGTTGACGCGACAGAGCATCTGCATTTCCATTACTCCTCCCTGATTGATATTTGATTTCAAAATCGAAGGAGGCCAGCTGTTGTTCGGTAGCACCAAGCTTCACCGAGGACAAGTGGCTTGTTGTCTGTGAAGACAACACATTTGTGGCCCAGTAGGTACTCCCTAAACTTCTCGGTCATATCCCACTTGAGTGCCAAAAACTCCAGCTTTATGGAGCTGTAGTTTTGCATGTTGTGCTTAGTGGGCCTCAGACCACTAAGCCGATCCGGCAGGGGGAGAGTTCTAAGCCTGAAAAAGCTAACTCTCCTTATGACCTGTCTCTCTTAGTTACGCTGTTATAGTTACGCTGTTATAGTTCTAGACTGCCGGGGGACTTCCTTCCTTCCTTTGACACACTGAGCTGCTCTCTCCTCTCCCTTTCTATTACTATTACTATTTGTGTGTATCCCGTCCCAGAAATGCTTGTTACTAATCCTAGCTTCTGGGGAGTTTACTCCCCGGAGTCCTTATGTTTTTTCCCCCAGCGTATTTCCTTGGAGAACGTTGGCACCAAGATCCTGGTTCCAGCTGTCGCCGTGGTCCTGCTGCACTCCCTGCTGAGCTCAGCGGTGCCCTGCAATGTCATGCTGCTTCCTGCTGAACCCTGCAACTTCCCGCTACATCCAGTCACTGTTAATGTGACTATTATTGCCACTGTTCATCACACCCCCAACCGGCCCGTCAGACACCGCCTACCAAGAGCCTGGGTCTGTCCGAGGTTTCTTCCCAAGAGGGAGTTTTTCCTCGCCACTGTCGCACTGCTTGCTCTTGAGGGAATTACTGTAATTGTTGGAATTGTTGGGGCTTTGTAAATTATAGAGTGTGGTCTAGACCTACTCTATCTGTAAAGTGTCTCGAGATAACCTATGTTATGATTTGATACTATAAATAAAATTGAATTGAATTGAATTAGACCTCGGCTGGCATAAGCCACTGGTCTAACCTTGCCTGACTGCTCCTGGGAGAGCACTGCCCCAAGTCCCCCATAGCTTGCATCAACTTCAAGAATGAATGGCAAAGAGAAGTCGGCATAAGCAAGCACAGGTGCCGTAACGAGTTTGATCTTAAGTGCCTCAAAATTACACTGGCACTGCTCGGTCCAATGTCCCCTCATAGACAGCTCTGCTCTTCAACTTTGTGCCTCCCAGTTCAGCTACCAGCCTATGCAGCAGGGCCGCCAACTTGGCGAACCCCTCCTCAAAGCAGCGATAGTAACTGGCAAAACCAAGGAACGACCGCAGCTCCGGGATGGTGGTAGGTGGCGGCCAGTTCGCTACTACCTGCACCTTACTGGGATCTGTAGAGACGCCTTTGTCCGAAATGACACACTGCATGAAAAGTGGGATTTTCGTCAGTATGCGGCACTGTAGATTGTCGTGGAACTTCAGGTTTACGTTTGTACACGGCAATTTACAGGCAACACCGAAAACTGCCGTGAATTGTCGGAAATTGACGTGGGCCTTGCTTGGCAGTTGTCCCCCCATGACGCCCCCCCTCTAATTCTAGGGGAGGCTTTAACATGTAAATGACAACGCTGTGAGCTATACAAATGCAAATCAGGGTAGCAGCAGGGGGAGTTTTACCCCAGGTGACATTTTTCTAAAAGGTATTAACTTAATTTTAAGAAAATCTCTTAAAATAGATCAGACTCAGTATAGCCTAATTGTAGACTCTTCAATTTTAGCTTGAATTGATTTATTTAATGAAAGTATGCTAGATTAATTACTGTGTATGTCATTAGTAATGACTAATGTTATGTAAAAAAGATACACAAAATCATTTATTTCAACAATTAGTTTTAATCAGGCTTTGCCACAAAGGTAAAATGTGCATTCCATGATTCATTCACAGTCTCCTAGAGCTTAACCACTGTGCCATAGTGGCATGACTACAGTGGCCTTTCTTTGGTTTTGCTCATCCAACATTGTCTGGTGGAATGGAGACAGAGGCACCACTGTACAGTTTTTTTAAGAACTGTCTTTCTGCTGACACCAGAACACTGTGCTTCACATAAAGCATATCAGCTTTGTCATTGCATGACAAAGTCCTAACCATTTGTCTTCTTAAAATACTGGCAAATTCAGCACCATATTCACATGTCCATGGCATATGAAGCTGTTGGCTCTGCTGAAATGGCCTCATAATCTAGACTTCAATTGTCCTATTGTTATTACAGTTTTTTTGGATTGCTTAAGCACGATTTTCAAAACAGGCCCATGTTTTCAAAACACTACACAATTAGCACAACCACACACCCAATTAGCAAAACACTACATATCCTTTGCATAATTAAACACTCTTGTAAAAACTATACACTTGTTTAAAAACCACACTTTGTTACCATATGAAACACACACATTTCACATATACTCCGTTTGGACAAGTTACACTCTTCTGTGATAAACCTAAAACACTTTTAGCATTTCTACTTCCCTATGATTAGAGTAGGCTACCATCAACAAGGTACAAATATAATGTAAATTCACTAAACACTATACAAGACCAATGTTGCAGACTGAAGAAACTCATTTATTTCTCAACACGCCCAAAATGTTGACATGGAGATTCATAATACTGTAACAAAACGTCACTTTATGTATTGTAAGTTTACTGTAAAAGAAACAAACTAGACATTGTCTCTTCGCCTAGCTGGATCTGGCCAGAGAATTTCATCAACATCGCAGGCAATGTTGTCATTAGCAAGACACCTTGGAAAGAAACTTCTTGAATGACGAATCCATCCTTGCATTGCTGCTACCTCCATCTGGTCACAGGCCTCCTCCATGGCTTGGATGAGGGCTACCTCAGCCTGGAGACGGAGATCATATACTTTCCATTGCCATGCCAAGAAAAATTCTTCTATAGGGTTGAGGAATGGAGAGTATGGTGGAAGATATAGGACGGTGAAATGTGGATGTTGCTGAAACCAGTTCTGAACCAGAGCAGAGCGATGGAAAGACACATTGACCCAGACAACAATGTATTTCATATGATCGATTTGATGCGGTTATGTTGTGCAATTGGTCCTGGCTGCACAGAGTGTTACATTACCCCCACATTGCCCTGGGACATCGACTGTTAGGCTGGGCTGTCTGGATTCAAGCGCAGACACGGAAAAAGGTCAGAACAGGTATTGAGGTTTATTGAACACAAAAAATGAGTGATGCAGGTGCTGGATATCCCCTGGGGCTGAGAGCGGGCAGACAGGTGAGAATCAGGTTTGAGAGAAGAACAAGGCTCAGACAGGCAGACTGGGCTTCCAGGGCTGTAGTGGGAATCTGGACACAAAACACAAAAAGTCAAAACAATGCTTGAAACAGGTATACAAAAGAAAAGCAGTCTTTGAAAACACTGAGGCTGGCTGTAGCGAGTGTTACCACTTGGGTGAACGGACGATCGGGCAGAGACTGGTTGGAAGGCTGGGGTTTTAAAACAGGAGAGGTGATTGCTGGATGTGAATCAGGTGAACAGGAAGCCACAGGTGTCTTGACGAGGAGGGAGAGAGCCAGGAGCGCCACACCCACTCAGCACATGACAGACAAAAAACAAGGGAGAGGGGAGAGGGAAAACAGACAGCACCATGACAATCGACTATAGCCCTGTGGCCAATGATGTTTCTTCCCATCCTTTGTGTTCTCGTCAGGTTGAACCCAGCCTCATCTACGTAAATGAACTCATGCTGGATCTCCTCTCCATCCATTCGTAAAACTCTCTGAAGAACAGTGTCAGGCAAAACCGTGTAGTTCAGTGTAGATGTAGTATGCATATTACAGTACAGTAAAAGATTATGAGACAGTATGCAAGATCACACTGCTAAAGTGAATACATACCTCTGCATAATCATGCCGCAGTCGTTTCACCCTGTCGGAATTGCGCTCGAAAGGCACTCAATAAATTTGCTTCATTTGAATATGGTTTTTTTTGAGGATGCGTGCCAGTGTTGATGTTGAGACCTGATGGATATCGTTGAAACTGGCGTGGTTATTGACAATGTTAGTTTGGAGCTGATTGAGTGTTATAGCATTGTTGGCCAAAACCATGTTTACTATCTCCCTCTCTTGCTGTTCTGTGAACATAGGAGGCCTTCCCTCTTGTCGTTTCTGAACCTCAATCCTATGTAGAAAAACAAAAAAAACAGTATACAATAGTACAGTAATTTCACAGGAAAAGGTAACAGAAGTGCTGATAGTGCATAGAATACAGTACTGTAAGCAGTTACTGAAACCGTGCAGATGTGTTTGATATGATGATATTTTTACAATACCTATTTTCCAGTCGAAATGTTCTTATCACACTTGCCACTGTGTATCGGCTTAGATTTGGCTGTACTCACAGTCCAGCCTCCCTCAGCATCAGGCCATGGTTGACAACGTGGTCAACCAGTGTTGCGCGGATCTCATTTGTCAGATTCGGTCCTTTTTGAACCTGTTTGCACACCTGATGACTGTGTTGAACCAATTGGTTGGAAGGTGCGGTAATTTGACAGTCAGTGCTTTGGTATTCTATATATATATAAGTGACTTCATGATAGATTTTTGTGTGTAATGTATGTTAAGTGTATTTAGTGTTTTGCAAATCACTTTGTGTAGAGTTTTGTAACAAGTGTGAGGTTGACAATGTGCTTATAGTTGTGCAAATATGGGCTGATGTTTTGCTTCTTGAGTGTAAGGTTTTGCTAATAGTGTACTACTTTTAATTTTAGTGTGTAAGCAATCCAAAAAAACTGTAAGCTTTCCCAGTATTCCATTAAATCTCACTGTAATTCACCTCCACACCAGTGTGTGCGCTGTTCGCGCCCTGCTGGTTAATCTGCCCCTCTTTGTCTTTCTCTATCACTCTGCCCCGCCCCCTACCCCCGCCCTCACTGCTTCCATTTGAAAAATAGCAGCGGGACTCAGGAGATGAGTCCGAGAGTTAGAGCAAAAACTTCTGAAATATGGGAATATTTCAGGCCAAATGGTAAAAGAGTTGTCTGTACACTCTGTCAAACGTCACTTGGAAACACACAGGAGTTGTTTAAGATGTTTGGCGCGTTTTTCTCTCCTCCATGTCACCTCCGGGGCTCCAAAGATGCGCTCACAGAAAAGAAAAAGACAACGTAAGTATATGATTATTAATGAAACGGCGAGCTAGTCTGCACTGTTTATTCTTGAGAAGTACAATGACTGTGTTTGGATGTTAAACAGGCTACTTAGACTTGGCAGTAATGTTTTAAACCCCACCAAGTTTAAACGCGAGCAGCACAGAGCTGTGTGTCTGGCTGCTTTCAGCGCCATTCATTACAGAGCTAAGCGGGTGAGTTGTTTTATAAAAGTGTATTTTTCTTGTCTCGTAATTTACAGGAAGCAGTACGCTGTCTTCACAACTCGGAGATAAACTGTAGCTATAGGCGCAAAGAAACCGGAGCAAGGGTAAGATTTAAAGAATATGCTTTCATTGAATGAACTTCATTAATTCTTCTGTATAAGGACATAGATACGTTAATAGATACCGATTTTAACCGTACTTTCTTTTTTTTTACAGACTAACCTCGCCTCATAACGAGGCTGTGACCTATATTTGCTCGGAGCTGTCTGCAAGTCCAGATTTACGTTGATAATGACGCCATTGTGTGTAGGTACTTTAACTGTTTTATCTGGATCCTTGTTTATTTTTACTGTGACTTATGTTCTTTTATTCATACCACTCTCATATAATTGTTTTCCAGCTGCCTATAAGACATACTACGAGACAGCACGCAGGAGCTTCAGGTAGAAACAACCAGATGTGGCATCGCGGGCAGAAGCTGTGAAGAGCTCAGCCCGGAGTGGGTCAAGAAGAAAAGAGGGTAAGATTAGATCCGTTTGGTTAATGTGAATATTTTTCAGGTGCATTCATAGATGTGTTGTGTCCATAAGCAGTATATCACACAGTACTGATTGTCTTTATTGATTGATCACATAGACATACAGGACAACGCACCACAGAGGTCTGCTAAATGGACCGAATTCTGCCGGTTACCTACAGCTCCGAGCCGGCCGCGGGTTAGATGTGGACGGTGCTGCTTCTCGTGAGCGTGGGATATTTGTTGTGTGTGCTGTGTCTCCAATGCTTTGTACACAGTTTTTTTTCTGATTGCATTTGTGTTTTGTGTCAATAAAGCTCTATCTTTGAATAAACCGCACGTTCCTGGCAAATCATTGTAACTATGATAATCATGACATGAATATACAACATAGCATATATGAAATAAATGTGTGTGTGTGTGTATATATATATATATATATATATATATATATATATATATATTTTTTTTTATATATATATATATATATATATATATATATATATTTTTTTTTTTTTTTTTTTTTTTATAATAATGGCCCAGGTTGACCAATAGCCTAACCCGTGACAGACCTGTCAACCAATCACGAGAGATTTTTCTTTACTTAAAAGTAGTGGTTTCATCCAATAGTGAGTGAGGAAATTCCAGCCAGGCCAAACGTTCTCTGGCCAGGCGCCTATTCATATTCTAATTAGATCCATTAACACCTCCGCGGGGGCTCTCCACATACGTCATGGTTTGTTTCCGACAATATGTGGCACAGACGAACGTGACGTTCACAGCCTGTAAATTGTCGATAACTGCCGAAAATTAGGGGGATTTACGGGCGTTTACAGGCATTTACGGGGACGGAAATCCCACTTTTCATGCAGTGACATGGCCCATGTAGCGCACTTCCTGTTGGAAAAACGCACATTAGCTAAGCTTTGCCTATAGGCCTTGCTGCTAAAGCCTCCCCAGCACTACATCCAACCTCTCTAGAGACTGTTCGACCGAGGAAGAGAAAACCACAATGTCAAGATACAAAAGCAACGACTGGCACTGCTGGTCACCAAATATGCATTGCATCTAGGGCTGAAACGATTCCTTGAATAATTCGATTACAAAAAATCCTCGATGCAAAAGGACTTGCCTCGAAGCTTCGTTAAATCAATGTTACCAACGTTGTATGCTGACGGACGGTGTTTCCGCACGGATCATTATTACTGTCGCACACCAGACACTGCTCAGTCTGCTGCTGGCGACACATGCTAGAGCGTAAATAGCGAGGGGCTAAGAGAAAACGACAGAAAGTGTCCAAAGTTTGGAATCAGTTATAACGTAATTAAAACGAAAACTCTGTACAGTGTATCTACTGCAAAATCGAATTATAATAATAATAATATAATAATAGCACGACGTCAGTGCTTCAGCGTCTCAACAGAAAACATAGAGTCCAACTTAATCATCTATTCCACGAAGCGGACCCGACATGAGTAAATCACAGAGTCGTATGGACCATGAAACTACACCAAACACAACAACTACCAAAAACACAGACAAGAAAATATGTAGTGGTGACTAAAATTTGATCTAAAGAGCTGACGCGTTGACTATCCCTTTGGAAAAACAGCTGATTGTTGCGCACTACTTTCTCTCTCTCTCTCTCCACGGAGAAACAGCTGAAAAACGATCTACTAGTGTACAAGTGTAACAGAGCTGTTGAGCATTGTGATCAAATATATAAATGAAAATAGGTTTAGTATAACTTATTTACATATAGGCTTATATACAGATCAGTCTCAGGTTGAAACTGAAAGTTAAGTTGCAGAACTTAATGTAATGTTTATGTATGTTTAATGTATGCCTTAGTTTGAGGTTGATATCATTTGAAAAAAAGTTTAGTTTTTTGAGATATGATATTGTAAGCAATGTAGGCAATAACATTTTTTCCAAAAATTTAACCAAACTATTGTTTATTATTGCTCTTCAATAAAACAAAAGTATTTCTTATCCGATTACTTGATTAATCAATGGAATAATCGGTAGAATACTCGATTACTAAAATAATTGATAGCTGCAGCCCTAGTTGCATCAGCCTCTGAAAAGTGCTTGGAGAATTGCAAAGCCCAAATGGCATACGATTACACTCGAAGAGGCCAAATGGGGTGCAAAATGCCGCTTTGGATCGATCCGCCTCAGAAACAGGGACCTGGTTATAGCCACTGGCCAGATCCAAAGTGGAAAACCAGTGGGCACCCGTCAAGGCATCCAAGGACTCGTCAATACGAGGAAGAGGAAAAGCATCTTTCCTCGTTTTGTTGTTAAGTTGCATGTAATCGACACACATACGCAGGCTCCCATCCTTTATCTTTACCAACACAATGGAACTGGCATAGGGACTGCTGCTCGCCCTTATTTAACTGTGCCTCCAAGAGTTGGTTGATGTGGTCCTTGACCAGCTCATACTCAGAAAGAGCGATGCGACTATGGCGTTGCCGGACAGGGACATCGTCCAAAAGAGGGATGTCGTGAGCAATCAGGTTTGTACAACCCAGGTCACCATCATGGGTGGCAAAGACAGGGGTATAGTCCTGCAAGAAGGACCGAACCCGGCTCTGCTCTTCAGCAGGCAGTGAGGACAAGTCCATGGCCACAATATGGTCTTGCACCCCAAGAGGAACAGCTTGGTACCTCACCGTGGCAACCACAGATGGCACTTTGGTGACCCCTGGAGGCAAGCTGACAACACGGACCTTATCCAGGGAACCCAAGACAGTGCGAGGGTACAGTATCATATTGATGGCCCCAACATTCACAATGGGTATGTAAGCAGTGCCCCCAACCACCTGTAACAGGGCCGGAGAAGTCAGCAGTCCTGGGGAGCCTGCTCGCTGGCCTGGTGACACCGTTGCAATGCCTTCGCAACAGGCTCTGGAGCCCTACATACTGAGGGCAGATTGAACAAGGGCAAACCATGCTTGCCGAAAAGCTCTCTCTAGCAGCTGTGGATGATATTCATTCCCAACACACCTGGGACATGAAGTGACATATCACCGGGGGGGTCTTTAACCACAAGTACAGCTAGTGCAGATACCAGAGCAAGCGAAGCAGTTTACAACATTGGTGTACACAAACAAACCAAATTCAGTAACTGTTTATGATTAAACAAAATATACACGCGATGCGGTATATACATACATACATACCCATATAGGGAGCTTCACACCAATACACCAATAGTGCCGATAGTACAGCTACACAGAGCCTACAATAAAACGGCCGATTACTTAAACACTCAGTCAGGAAAATATCCAAAGAGGAGAAAGTTTTGACCAACCTACCCGCAGCAAAACTCAACCCGGTTCCATTACAGGAAGGATTGGGTTTGTGACAGGGAGACACCGCAAAAGACAATGCACGCTGTAATGCCCATCCTAACACAAACGACGCCTATAGATAACAAACAAATTAGCAACACTGCATTACCTGTCGAATTATAGTGACTGCACCGCGGACGTGAAAAGGACCCAGAGCGGAAGAGTAAGGAGTGTCAAGAGGGCAAACCCCCTGCCTATGTAGCATGCAGTTACTTCCTGATTGGTCCAGAGAGAGTGAGTGTGATTGAAACCATTGCGACCAATCAACCTGCTACATATATAGAGGAAACATTTCTGTACTCATATCTTTGTGTTGTTGTCTTGTTTATTTGTATGTTGTTTAAATGAGTTTGTTTTTATCTTGCACTCTTGACTTGAAGTTTCCCATTTGGGATAAAAAAGTGACTGAACTGAACCTTTATCCCCAAGTTAGTAAAGCCAGATTTCAACCATCTAAAAAGGACAATTCTCCAAAACATCTGTATTATTAAAGGCTCCTAGTGGCATAGCTTTGGATTTACTAAAACATTTTGTAGCCAGATATGTTTCTAAACTTACTGAAAACATTATTAATTGCATCAATTTAAAGTCAAGGAGACGAAAAAAACTAATTGTTATTCCCTTTACAGCAGTATGCAGTCGGATAGTTTCAGCTATCGGTTCCAATGCTAAGGCAAAGAGGAACGAGCTTAGAGGACATCCCTGGCAAACTCCTCTTGCTAATGGGAAGGGTTCAGAACACCTCCCATTAGTCATGTCTTCCCCCTTTCATATCTAGCTGTCCTATCTTAAAAGGTGGAAATAACCCCCCACCCAAAAAAAGAAAATATTATATATATATATATATATCCAACAACCCCCCTCCGTATGGCTTCTAATACTTTTTCTTTACTTGTGTAGTGAAGGCTCTCAATGTGAATCTTAGGTTGCTTGGGAATTGCACCCAAGGAATTATTTTACACTGATCAAAAACACAGGTTCGTTCCACTCGACAGGCAAGACACATGGTTCCCAGTTTACAAAAATACTTTAATAAAATATATATATATTATCATAAAAATTAGCATTCATCCCAAATAAGAAAAGGAGCCTAATCAAGGACTGAGGCCTACTGGTGGGAAAGAGCAGGTGAAGGGGAAGGAGAATTAATTAAAGCTGCGAGCAGCAATGGACGGGCCCTCGCGCCTCTGCGCGCGTCGGGGTTACCGGCGGACGGCGCTCCTTGCGGACTGTGCATTTGCGCGGCACTCAGACGCCGCAAACCGTCACCAATGAAAAGGGAACTCCCCGCCGAGTTCAACAATACCTCACACAAGACTCTACGTCATACGGTTCATTAGCTGAGAAAGGGGGCGTGGCTAAAGCATAGGGGGCGGGTCCAACCATCACCAATGAAGAAGGAAGTCTCTGCTGAGTTCAATGATACCTCACACAAGTGTTTACATCAATCGGCCCATTAGTAATAAAAAGGGGCGTGGCTTGAACATAGGGGGCGGGCCAAACCATCACCAATGAAGAAGGAAGTCTCTGCTGAGTTCAATGATACCTCACACAAGGGTATACCTTAAACGGTTCAAATGTTATGAAAGGGGGCGTGACTTATGCATAGGGGGCGGGCCAAACCATCACCAATAAAGAAGGAACTCTCTGCTGAGTTCAATGACACCTCACACAAAACTCTACCTTAAACGGTTCAAATGGTAAGGGGGCGGCTCAGTATCACACGTAGACCACACATTCTGAGTGTCATGCAAATCAGATGATGTTTGTCATATAAGGCAGATTTCCTGTTGCCAGCGGGGGGCGCTATGATCAAAAGTCAATTTTGGCCTGTAGGTGTCCTCAGGCCTGGAGGTTTTGATTAAGTCAATTGTTTTGTTAAGCTGATTTTGTGAACTATTTCCTGTTTTATGTTGTATGTTTTGTTGTACATTTTGGGGTTAATTATTTCTGTTGTAACCTCCTTGTTTGTCCTTCTCAGTGGCTGCAGGCTGGTGGTGGTGCTGGTGAAGTGGGTGATGGTGTCCTTCCTTCTTGTGTGCCATACTTCCTTGGATTTGGTGAGAGCACTGTGTATGATTGCCACATGTGTCTGGGTGAACCCTTTTTCTTTAATTTAGTTTTATTAGGGCCCGAGCGCCGACAGCGGCGAAGGCCCTATTGAAACTGAAGGAATTATTGTTTCTTTCTATTATTATTTTCCCGTCAAATGAATTGGCTTTTTGAGGGGCTTACTATATTCAAAAACTCACCACTTTTGGCGGTCGCATCAAGTCAGGTGAAAATGTACGTATTTTAATGTTTTCGGGAATAGGCGCACAAAAATGGCTCGCTAGCGCCCCCTATAAAGTTAAGAAAATTGAGCCCCTGCAGTGCGTTTAACGTAGACTCACGAAACTTGGTACACATATGTCAGGATGTACAAAAAACTTCATTAGAGCCATACCCTAAACCCAACAGGAAGTCCGCCATTTTGAATTAAATGTTCGAAATTAGTGCAATTTTGGCCATTTCCACATGTCGTACTTTAACGAACTCCTCCTAGAGATTTCATTCGATCAACTTAAAACTCGGTCTGTGCCATCTTAAGATGTTAAAGATGAAAATTTGTTAAAAGAAAAACTTTTCGTCATAGGGCGTGGCCGTGGCAGGGCGGCCATTTTGTGCGTTTTGCCGCCGAAACAGAAAGTGGGTGTAACTCGAGTGTATGTTGTCCGATTACCTCGAAACTTTTCAGGATTCATATGAGTCCAACCCTGAGGACAAATAAAGGCCGATATTTACTTAAAGTCATAGCGCCCCCTAGTGGCAACAGGAAGTAGGCCCAAAAGTCAAGGTGCTATACTTTAACGAATTCCTCCTAGAGATTTCATCCGATGGACTTCAAACTTGGGCTGTACCATCCCAACACCTTAACGATGAAAAGTTATTAAAAGAAAAAACTCAGCAGAGACTTCTTTTTTAATTGGTGATGGTTTGACCCGCCCCCTATGCTTTAGCCACGCCCCTTTTCACAGCTAATGAACCGCATGACGTAGAGTCTTGTGTGAGGTGTTGCTGAACTCAGCGGGGAGTTCCCTTTTCATTGGTGAAGATTTGTGGTGCCGCGCAAATGTACGGTCGCAAGGAGTGGAGTCCGGCGGTAACCCCGACATGCACCGAGGCGCGAGGGCCCGTTCATCGCTGCTCGCAGCTTTAATTTAAATTGAATCTCCAGATTATTTATTGTCTTCAATCCAACTGTCTTTCCAACTGTCTTTTCAAAGCATCTTTCCTTTGTGCTGACGTATAAGATATTATAGCCCCACGTATGTATGCTTTGGCAGATTCCCACAATGTAGAAGGACATATCTGGAGTTTTATTTCTGGACTTATCGATATTTGGGTTAGTTGTACAATTAAAGTCACCTCCCAGAATTAAGTATGAAGAAGTAAATTACCAGGAGACTGTGTGCATTCATGTCCCTTTAATGCATGTTACTAAGCTAGGTCCGGGAAGCTTATTCCCTGGAGTCCTTATGCTTTCTCGTCTCGCAGATTTGGTGGTTCAGGTGGTTCGTTTTTGGCAGCTGCTGCTGTGGTACTGCTCGACACCCCCCTATTCCGCCCTGCACTAGCAACTACTGCCGTGGTCCTGCTCTACACCCTGCACTGCTACAACTATTATTTATAGTCATAGTTCTATTATCTTTATTGTTACTAATGCCACGGTCCATCATGTCAACTGCTTTAATTATTATGAATCATCACAGAGCCAACAGATCTGTAGACGATGCATTTAACGTGGCTCTTCTTTTCATCCAACGGCACTTGGACTCCTCAGGAATCTACACCAGGATCCTGTTTATGGACTTCAGCTCTGCCTTTAACACTATCCTCCTGGCTCTGCTACAGAACAAACTGTCCCAGCTGCACGTGCCTGACTCTACCTGCAGGTGAATCACAGACTATGTCTCTGACTCTCTGACCACCAGCACGGGTTCCCCTCAAGGCGTCCTTTCCCCACTGCTCTTCTCCCTCTACACTACCAGCTGCACCTCCAGTCACCAGTTCCTGCTCCTCAAGTTTGCAGACGACACCTCTCTGATTGGACTCATCTCTAGTGTGAATGAGTCCGCCTACAGGTGGGAGATTGACCACCTGGTGACCTGGGGCCTGTACTACAAAGCAGGATTTGGCGTTAGCAAACTAACTTCAGGTTCAACCCAGGATTTTCTGTATCACGAAGGTGGATCACTTGTTATCGGGTTCAATCGCCGTGGTAACTCATGCTGAACGCCTAACCTGGTCGGGTGCAGGTTAAGTTGGAGATCAGAGATCAACCGGTGTAAAAGCACCGCCTACTGACCAATCAAGGTGAAAGATTGAGGACTATCCCTCTTGCCTTCTATAATTATAGCTCAGTGACGACTTCATGAGTTTCTTTAATGATAAAATCATAACAGTTAGAGAAAAAATTCATCCCCTCCTGTCCTCAAATTCTAATGGTTTACCGCAGGGCTAGAAAGAGCATTAAGACCTAACATATACTTAGACTGCTTTTCTCCTATAGACCTTCACTGATTAATGCTTAGTTAGTAGATATGATCAATATATATAAAGACATGCAACTAGGACTACAGGTCGTTGTTGCAAATGAGAATTGGTTCTCAATCAACTTACCTGGATAAATAAAGGTCATTCAAAATATGTCTTTATTAACAGTTTATGTACCACAGTCATTTAAGCAATAGGACTAATAGTTTTGGAATTATCTGCCTCAAAGCAACAAGATATCCTTTTCTCTTATCATCCACGGCAATGTTATTTAGCTAAATCCAGTCTTGAGCACAAGCCCTTTTTTAGTTTTATAGTTATGTTTAACTATAAAATGAATGACAATTTATGTGGTTCATAGCAGTGGTGATTTCTTTAAGCCTGCAAGGGAAGCTCAGCTTCCCCTAAAATGTCTAAAATTTAAATGGTCAAATATGTACTATTGTGTTAACATTTTATTGACTAAAATGCGTTAGAATACGTTCATCTCGAAGACGAGTTGGTTCAGAATTGGCTGACTCGATTTCCTTCTCATACATTCCCGCAGCGTCTCAGTGCATTTCCCCGTTGAAGCCTAGCGTCCGTTGACTTCAATGGGACTGCTTTGAACAGTTTTTTTCAGCGCTTCGAAACTAGACGGTCATTGGATAAATGCTGCGATTATGTCCCGCCCACGGACATTCAGCGTCTCTGGGCAATAGGGTCCAACTGCAGCTTGCAGCAGTCGCTCACGCCACGCCTGCTCACGCCACGCCTGCTCACGCCACGCCACGTTAAAAATGTTAAAAAAGTAACTTTTTAAACAAGGACCTTTTCAGTGTTCGGGCTGGTAGGTTGATATACCCCGAAACAAATTATCCGCTGAAATATAGACGTTTCTTTCGCCATGTAATGTCTATGTGAAAAGTCTTTCTGGGCCATGGGGTGCAGTACCACCGTTATCCGCTAAGCACATGTTGGCATATAGACATGACGCTCTTCCTGGGGGCTTGCGCCACGCCCTCCGCTCACGCCAGGCCCCTTGTTGCCGCCCAGGCCTCTTGTTTTCTTTGCCTTCAAAATAAAAGCACCCTTCTTTTCTTTGCCTTAAAAATAAAAGCCCCCTTCTTTTTTTTATTTTATTTACATTGGCGGGGCTATCAGCTAGCTAGCTAGATGCTAACATCAGGGTTGGCTAGCATGGCTGTATTAAGATCATGCCTACATAATGTTACTAGCTACAGACATAGTGATTACATGGCCTTGGTTCTCTCTTATGATACATCCGAGGGCTGTATGCTGTAAAGCTTGTAACGTGGATGAGAGATAAAGCCATGGATGAGCTCTGTTCCCGAAACTGCAGGCTAACTGCTAGCGTTAGCTAGTAGCTAGCTAGCTAGTAGCACGACATAATGATTAAATCTCCTTGGTTGTCTAGCTAAATACATCTATCGTTTATTTAGCTAAGCATGTAAACAATCAGGAACAACGAAAACACAATGTTTAACGTTAGTGAATATTGTCACGGTTTCTGCCACTGTTCTGGAAAAATATATCTTTTTTGACAATGTGTCTTTGTTTTGTGTATAATAATATTGGAGGGAAAGTGAAACACAGTTTTGACGGGGATGCTGTTCGGCTTTTCACAAGTTTAGCTAGTTAGCTAACGCTACGCCAACATTTGCTAACGTTAGCGCAGCAGCGTTAGTTAAATACCGGTATTACAACTGCCTTTGGAGCTGCGTCCACGTTGTCAACATAATACATGTGGCGTTAGTGCTCCTTTTGTATCATACTTTTATTGAATGAAATATAAAGCTTCGCTCCTATGAAATAGGTGTTTTTGTAACATTACACACAAAGCTAACTGGCTATAGTTAGCCTGTACGTATGCTAGCGGGATTAGCTAACGTTGCGTAGCCAGCCAGCAACTTCGGCAATCGGCAGTAGTTTCGGAGAGCTAACCACGACAGTATCTTGCCCACAATCAACCTCTGCTGCTAAAATCAGTCAATCTGCAGTGATGTTTGAAATGGAGACACATGGATGTGTTAGCTGTCGTTGTTAGCTCGCCAAAACTACTGCCGAAGCTGCTGGCTGGCTATGCAACATTAGCTAATGTCCGCTAACATACGTAGAGGCTAACTATAGCCAGTTACCTTTGTGTGTAACTAACAAAAACTCACCCATCTCATAGGAGCGAAGTTTAACGTTTCATTCAATAATGACATCCCTGCAGATTGACTGATTTTAGCAGCAGAGGTTGATTGTGGGCGACATACTGTCATACTGTGGTTAGCTCGCCGAAATTACTGCCGATTGCCGAAGTTGCTGGCTGGCTACGCAACGTTAGCTAATCCCGCTAGCATACGTACAGGCTAACTATAGCCAGTTAGCTTTGTGTGTAATGTTACAAAAACACCTATTTCATAGGAGCGAAGTTTAACGTTTCATTCAATAACATTATGGTTCAAAAGGAGCACTAACGCCACAGGTCTTATGTTGACAACGTGGACGCAGATATAGGAAACTCCGAAGGCAGTCGTAATATTTACCTAGTCGTCTAGGCTAACGCTCTTACGCTAACGTTAGCGAAACGTTCTGTCTAAACTTGTGAAAAGCTGAACAACATCCCCGTCCAAGTAATAAATAAACACTAGGCAAATATTTTGTGACTGGAGCTAGTAGGCTACCATCAAAACGTGAGATATCTAATCAATATGTTTACAACTGTCAGGGGGTTTCACCAAGGAGGTAAGCTTCGCTTCAGAACTCAAGCCATCATGGCGCCATTTTGTTGCTAACTGGCCATCACCTCCTGTTAGCATTCCGCTGACCGCCATTTTTTTTTTACGTCACTTGACTGCGAATAACTTTACATCTGAAGCGTTTAAAGACTCTATTTGTCCGTTGTTTAGTTCCAAAGAAACACGACAATGTATAAAAGGTTCCATTACCTTGTACCTCACGTTATGGCTCCGTAGCAGACGTTTTTGTAAAAATAGGCTAACGATTGTGTCATAACCAAGTGACTTACTGTCGCATAGTAGAGGAATTACCGTATAGTACAGGAGAAGCTCGCCGGCAGTTTCGACTTACATGAGATGTTTAGGTTTAATTACTAATGTTAACTAGCATGTTAGTGATCAATAATTAGCCTGTGCCCATGTTATCTCCTTACATACACCTACAGTCTCCATATCTGTAAGATTGGGAATGATTGAGATTTCTCTTGGCACAGCTACCAGAAGACTTACAACTTTCAGACACGTTGCTCACGTCACATTCTCTCAGTTGCAGGCTGCGCAGTAAAGCTGGCCATCACCGGAAAAGTGCTTCTAATAGCCTTCACTGGTCTCCGTCCAGAGCAACGGGGTCTATTGGTCCATTATATGGGTTTCACAGGTGGGACTGGCAAGTTAGCCCATAGCTAGCATATAGCTAGCATGATGCTTTGTGTAAATAACCATATGTATATTTTGTTACAAAATATAGTGACTTTATAGTGACTAGTCTTTTATTTTGAAATGTTGTATTGAAACGGACTTCCGGTCTAAAGCTATGCGCCTTCTGTTTTGCTTTGGAAGCACACACGTCTGGCTAACGCAGTTCATAGCTATATCTTCGACACGGAGCCCAGGGTAAACGTCAAATTCATACTTGCAGCCCTTCCGAAGAGGCAAAAGGTTTGTTTATTCAGTTGAGAATGAGCATTTTGCCTGTTAATGTTTGTTTTGCACAAACGTAAGACAGCATGTGATTATGAACAATGTTAACTGATCGGTTATATGTTTTGTATACATTTCAGCTCTTACGTTGGCGACATGGTGAACGGATTATGGTTCATAAGGAATTAAACATCAAGAAACCATCAGTAAAAGTCTCATCTCTGTTCGGGGGGCATGCTACAGTAAGAGCTTCACCTCAGCATGCTAATGTTACATCGAGCGGCCCGTGAATGTTAAGGACAACGGCAACAGCACAAGCAGCGAGCTACAACACGGAAAATGGACGGCATCGAAAGGCAAACACGTAAGCTACAAACCGAAATCAACGAAATGAGAGCTTTACTACATCAAGGAGATACAGAGAGCATGTCAAGGCAGGAGTTAAAGGAAGATATTGAACGCAAAGAAAAACAATTAGCTGAATTGCATAAAATGGAGGCTGCGACCGAGCTATCATTACCCAGGCGTTCAGAGCGGCCTAGTGTGTTAACGGAGAAAATGCTAGCCTACCAAAAAGACGAACTGATTAAAAAAGACAAAAAACTGCTGAGTCTTTATGAACAATGGAAAGGGCTAATCAGAACATCCAGAGAAAGTCTGAAGACTGACTTATCAGAGCACAAGTTGTGTGAAATGGCCGACGAGATTGAAAAGGGCTTGAACAACATGATGAAGGTATACAGTGAAATAAGGGAATGTGCTATGCCATCCCCTGACACAAGACGTAAAATGGACTCTTGTGAAGCAGTAACTAAGGACATTATGAAAATCCTTAATGAACGTATAACAGCAATCGATGGTGATTTTGAAGCAGATAGAGAAAGGCAACGCCTTCATCAGCTACTGTCACACCAGTATGCCCACTCCATCTACGGTACCGCCTCTCAGTCTAGCGTTTGTAAGCAGTCTGACACGTCAAGCATCGCAGCCAAAAGGATTGATGCAGCTGCGGAGTTGGCTGCAAAGGAAGCAGAATATAAAATCGTGCAGGAGGAAATTAAACAAAAGGAAAAAATGAAAGATATAGAATCTGAACTTGAGCGCTTAAAGGCAGAAAGGGAAATGCAAGCTGCTCGCGCAAAACTTGAGATCTACGACAGAGAAATGAACATGGATATGGATCATCAGCAAATAAAACCGAACAATATGACTCTCTCTGTTGAGCATCAGTCTATTCATGAAGCACTAGCTCCCACTAGTGGTTTACCTCCATTAATGCCACAAAACAATGTGTCTATCCATATGTCAAATCACACTGTGAGCAATCCAAACCCTCAAGTCGTCACTTCAGCACCTCCCACGGACATTTCCCAATTGGCCCAAGCAATTCAAAACAGTATAGCCATAAACAGAATCCCAGCGCCAATGCCCACAGTGTTCAGCGGAGATCCAATTAACTACATTGAATGGAAAGCTTCATTCTCTTCACTTGTAGATTGCAAAGGGATCTCACCTGCTGATAAGCTTCACTTGCTCAAAAGGTACGTCACAGGCCCAGCACAAAAATGTCTTGAGGGCACATTCTATCGCAGTGACGAAGAGGCATACAAGGATGCATGGCAGAAGCTTGAGCAACGTTATGGACCGCCTTTTGTTGTGCAAAGAGCTTTTAGAGACAAACTGGCAAAATGGCCTAAAATAAGCTCAAAGGATGCAGAAGGATTAAGGACCTTTTCAGACTTTCTAAATGCATGTCTCCAAGCCACACCATATGTAAAAGGCCTAGAAATACTAAGTGACTGCGAGGAAAATCAAAAATTGCTGCAGAAAGTTCCCGATTGGCTGGCAGCCCGTTGGAATCGCCAGGTCACAGTTACACTTATGGGCGGCAAGGATTTTCCCTCCTTTAAGGACTTTGCAGAATTCGTGGCAGTCGAGGCAGAGATCGCATGCAACCCGGTCACTTCTTCGTATGCTCTTCACTCATGCAGCTCAGCCTACGAGAAAAGGACCACAAAGGACTTTAAACCAAACAGATCCACTCAAGTCTTCACAACACAAACCACAGTACAAAACAACAAGGCAGGGACAAGCAACACAAAATTAAAGGTACCCTGTATGTTTTGCAAAGATGAAAAACACCAGTTGTCAAAGTGCCCTAACTTTTCAGATCTGCACTTAGAAGAGAAGCGCACATATGTTAAGGACAATAAACTGTGCTATGGATGCCTAAAAGTGGGCCATAACGCCAAAGATTGTTGTCATCGCCACACTTGTGACATTTGCAAAGGAAGGCATCCCACTTGTCTGCACAATGACAATCACAAGGCATATGAAAGGTCACGAAGCTCTGACAACACCGCTCCAAGCAATCCAAATGAAACCACGTCAGTCACAGCTCTCAACGTTACTAAGGTGGGCCAGTCTAGTAGCACATCTATGATTGTTCCTGTATGGGTGTCCACAGTTCAGAGCCCGTCTAAAGAGCAATTAGTTTACGCACTATTAGACACACAAAGTGACAGCACATTTGTCTGTGAAGAAGTAAGTAACCAGCTACAAGCAGACACTCACCCTGTAAAGTTAAAAATAACTACCATGCTAGGTGTTCACTCCATTGTTAAGAGTAACAGAGTATCTGGATTGCGTGTGAGAGGATATGACTCAGACATTCGCATCGACCTACCCCCTTCATATACCAAGGACTTTATTCCAGTTAACTATGACAACATACCCACTAGTGACACAGCGAAACAATGGCCCCACCTGACAGAAATTGCTGATAATATGCCACCTCTTCTGAGTTGTGATGTTGGACTCCTTATCGGATTTAACTGTCCCAGAACTTTAGCTCCAAGACAAGTTCTACTAGGAGAGGGTGAGGAGCCATATGCAATCCGCACGGACCTAGGGTGGAGTATTGTTGGAGGCTCCACACCAGTGCTCAATGAAACTCGGTCAAGTTTGTGTCATAGAGTCACAATAAAGGAATTACCCCCTGTAACTCCCATGGACGTGATTAGTGTGCTAGAGTCAGATTTTAAGGACACAAAAGCAAGTGACAAAACGGTCTCACAAGAGGATCTCATCTTTTTGGACAAGCTTAAGGAGGGAATAAGGAAAAACGAACAAGGACACTGTGAGATGCCTCTGCCATTCAGACAAAGGCCACACTTACCCAACAACAGAAAGCTTGCTGAAATCAGACTCGAACACTTAAAGCGAAAGTTCAACAAAGACGAAAAGTACAAAAGGGACTATATAACTTACATGAAAGACATTATTGAGAGGGGTGACGTCGAAGAAGTACACAATGAAGGAAAACAAGGTGAACAATGGTACATCCCCCATCACGGGATTTATCACCCCAAAAAGCCCACTAAACTTCGCGTTGTCTTCGATTGTTCAGCCAAACACAAGGGTACAAGTCTAAACGAACATCTTCTCCAAGGGCCGGACCTGATTAACAATCTAACAGGCATCCTTCTGCGGTTCAGACAACATTCTATTGCTTTAATGTGCGATATAGAGAAGATGTTCCACCAGTTCCATGTCCAGCGGTGCGACAGAGATTACCTGAGTTTTCTATGGTGGAAAAACGGCAACACAGATACACAGCCACGAGTATACAGAATGAAGGTACATCTTTTCGGTGCGACATCATCCCCAGGCTGTGCGAATTACGGACTAAAGTATTTGGCTAAAGAATACTGCCACACGCACCCTGTAGGATCTGAGTTCATGGAAAAGGACTTCTATGTGGATGATGGAGTTACAAGCACAGACACAGTTGAAAAGGCAATACAGCTCGCAAAAGAGGCCACAGAGATATGCAAGCAAGGAGGGCTCCGTCTGCACAAATTTATCTCAAATAGCCCCGCTGTTCTACAAAGCATCCCCCCATCTGAATGGGCAGTAGAGACAAAAACAAAGGACTTAACGTTCAAAGACATGCCACAAGAAAGGGCCTTAGGCGTCCAGTGGAACGTTGAGAGGGACTGTTTCCAATTTGACAACACTTTAAAAGACCAACCAGCAACACGTCGAGGTATCTTATCCACTGTTGAATCCATCTATGACCCCCTTGGCTTCCTGGCGCCATATGTGCTTCATGGAAAAGGGATTCTGCAGGAAATGTGTCACCAAGGCATCAACTGGGATGACTCCCTGCCAGAAGCACTGAGGCCAAGGTGGGAGAGCTGGCAACGTGACTTTGCCAACTTAGACAAGGTAAACATAAGTCGCTGTTACCTTCCTGTTAGTTTTGGAGAGCTTAAAGAAATAGAGTTGCACCACTTTTCAGACGCAAGCACGAGTGGTTATGGACAATGCACCTATTTGAGAGCCAAAAACATTAAAGAAGAAATTCACTGTTCACTGGTTATAGCCAAAGCGCGTGTTTCTCCTACCAAGCTGACTACAATCCCCAGACTCGAGCTAACTGCAGCTGTAGTTTCAGTCTCAGTTAGTAATATGTTGAGAGATGAACTCAGCTACGCTCAAATCAAAGAGTATTTCTGGACTGATTCAAAGGTGGTTCTGGGCTACATAAACAATGAGGCGCGTCGTTTCCATACCTTTGTAGCGAATAGAGTCCAAAAGATTCGCCTAAGTACAAATCCTCAGCAATGGTTTTATGTGCCATCAGAAGAGAACCCAGCCGATAGTGCATCTAGGGGTAAATCGGTCACTGAGCTTCTCTCATCCAACTGGTTCACCGGCCCCTCCTTTCTCTGGGAGAGAGACCTACCCACAACACAAAGTGTAGAGCTGGAACCGTCTCTTGGAGATCCAGAAGTCAAAAAACCAAGGACAATGTTAACCAAAGTTACAGAGACATTCAGCCTTGCAGAACGTTTATCCAAGTTCTCGTCATGGTCCAAAGCAGTCAAAGCTGTTGCACGTCTCATAAGAAGGGCCAAGAAAGTCAAATCAGATGCACCGGCTACAGTGAGTGAACAAGAGAGTGCAGTACACATCATCATTCAGGATGTACAAAAACAAACATATGGAAAAGAGATAAAATTGTTAAGCAAAGGCAACCAGCTCCCACATCACAACAAACTGTTCCACTTAGACATTTTCAAGGACACGGATGGTCTCATCAAGGTCGGAGGGAGACTTTCATCTATCAAAGACTCTTTCAAACACCCTATTGTGATTCCAAAGGAACATCATGTGACCAAACTCATAATAGCTCACTGTCATGACAAAGTAAAACACCAAGGAAAAGGCTTCACCATAAATGAAATCCGATCCAGTGGCTACTGGATCCCAGGGATTAGCAGAACGGTTGCGTCCTTCCTCCGCCAGTGTGTGATCTGCCGCAGACTCCGCAAAGCTCCGGAGGGTCAGAGAATGAGCGACTTACCTGCAGAACGCTTAGAGCCCTCTCCGCCCTTCACATACTGCGGCATGGACTGTTTTGGCCCTTTTATAACTACAGAAGGCCGAAAACAACATAAACGGTATGGGCTTTTATTCACTTGCTTTTGCTCCCGCGCCATTCACATTGAGCTATTAGAGGACTTATCCACGGACACATTCATTAATGCATTAAGGTGTTTCATTTCTATCAGAGGTGCAGTTCGCCAAATTCAGTGTGATCAGGGAACAAACTTTGTTGGCGCAAAAAATGAGTTTAAAGCTGCCCTACGTGAATTGGACACCCAAAGACTGAGTACTTATCTATCCCAAAAACAATGTGACTTTGTGTTGAATGCACCTCACTCCAGTCACGCAGGTGGAGTGTGGGAACGCCAGATAAGGACGGTTAGAAGTGTATTGAATACTACTCTGTCACTTGCACATGGCAGACTTAATGATGCTTCATTAAGGACCTTATTCTCTGGTTATGGCCATAGTCAATAGTCGCCCATTGACTGTAGACAACCTTAACAACCCTGACAGCTTGGAACCACTTACCCCTAACCACTTGCTCCACATGAAATCCATCACAACACTGCCCCCACCTGGTGCCTTCCCAAAAGAGGACCTCTATGGAGCAAAGAGATGGCGGCGTGTGCAGTTTTTGACTGAGCAGTTCTGGTGCAGGTGGAGGCGTGAGTATCTGCACAACATTATGGCCAGGCAGCGCTGGCACTCACCAAAAAGGAATCTAAAAGTAGGTGATGTTGTGTTGGACATTGATGAACTGTCGCCCAGAGGTGAATGGAAACTTGCCAGAGTCCTGGAGACTGCTAGCGACAAGGACGGACTCGTGTGAAGAGTGAAAATCTCCTTTGGAGATAAGAGACTGAATAAAAAAGGTCAACGCAGTAATAAGCTCCCTATTGTAGAGCGTCCTGTGCAAAAGCTAATTCTGATATTAGAATGTTCATAAACTAATTAAGAGGAATGGTTAATTCTTGTTGAAAATTCTTCGTTGTTGTTATACTGATATAACAGACACTCATAATTTGGTGGGAGTGTAAATAACCATATGTATATTTTGTTACAAAATATAGTGACTTTATAGTGACTAGTCTTTTATTTTGAAATGTTGTATTGAAACGGACTTCCGGTCTAAAGCTATGCGCCTTCTGTTTTGCTTTGGAAGCACACACGTCTGGCTAACGCAGTTCATAGCTATATCTTCGACACGGAGCCCAGGGTAAACGTCAAATTCATACTTGCAGCCCTTCCGAAGAGGCAAAAGGTTTGTTTATTCAGTTGAGAATGAGCATTTTGCCTGTTAATGTTTGTTTTGCACAAACGTAAGACAGCATGTGATTATGAACAATGTTAACTGATCGGTTATATGTTTTGTATACATTTCAGCTCTTACGTTGGCGACATGGTGAACGGATTATGGTTCATAAGGAATTAAACATCATGAAACCATCAGTAAAAGTCTCATCTCTGTTCGGGGGGCATGCTACACTTTGTATTTTCTAGATCTAGATAAGTTTACCAGTACTTATCTGAACTAACGACATGATCACTGTCACTAGATATAAAGAAAACATTGACTTTCACTTGGTGCTATTCACTGAGAGTAAAGACACATCTTCCTCATCCCAGTCAGTCACCATAGTTACAGTACCAGGCTGATACACGTCTCCCCAACGTGACCTCATCACCGAATTGTTAAAAAAAAAAACACTATTTGGAGACATTTTTAACAATAGGCTACATATATTGAGTGCTATATGTACCTATTAATCAACAGTGGTGGTTAACCTGCAACATGGGCTTTAATACTTCCATGGTCCAATTGCGTCTTGTAAATTAACCCTGAAAGTCGGAAGTTGCGTGCCAGCGGGTGCGTGGCGTGAGCGGGCGTGGCGTGAGCAGGGGGCGTGGCGTGAGCGACTGCTGCAAGCTGCAGTTGGACCCTTCTCTCTCTGGGGGTCAATGGAGCAGTGGGCTGGCCTGGACGCTGGGCTTCTGCGTGATGATTGGAGGGTCTGTTGAAGGACTGTATCTCCTTTTGATTGACAGCGATTTTGTACTATAAAAAGTCGCCGAAGCTGTTCAACTTCAAGCAGAGCTCAGCTCAGTCCCATCGCGGATTTTACAAGTCTAGTTGAAAGACAAACTGCTGCAACCTGTTTTTTGGTATTTGCTTGGCGAAATTGCTAGCCAATTTTCATCATACATTTCATACAATTATACACCACATTCCTTGTTTCAGTTTAACCTAATTCCCACATTTCCTCCTTTGAGTTTAAAGATTGATTTAGTGCAAAAGACAGGGCAAAGTAACAGGTCTGTTCAGCTTTCCTGGAATGAAAAATTTAGCTGGCTGTGCTGTGACAAAGAAAATGTACTGCTGGCCATTCCTCTTGATGAAACCTTCCCATGGATATTATAAATTATTATAATAATTATATTATTATTATTATTATTTATTATTATTATTATTATTATTATTATTATTATTATTATATAAGTAAATTATTGCATTACTATTATATATATATATATAGATATACAGTACAGGCCAAAAGTTTGGACACACCTTCTCATTCAATGCGTTTCCTTTTTATTTTCATGACTATTTACATTGTAGATTCTCACTGAAGGCATCAAAACTATGAATGAACACATATGGAATTATGTACTTAACAAAAAAGTGTGAAACAACTGAAAACATGTCTTATATTTTAGATTCTTCAAAGTAGCCACCCTTTGATTTTTTATTAATAAGGGAAATAATTATATAAGTTTTGATGCCTTCAGTGAGAATCTACAATGTAAATAGTCATGAAAATAAAGGAAACGCATTGAATGAGAAGTTTTGTCCAAACTTTTGGCCTGTATATATATATATATATATATATATATATATATATATATATATATATATATATTATAATATTAACATAAATAAATGGACAATTTGTATGATGTAGGCCAAAAATGAGCTTCCCCTCTTTGAATGACCAGCAGCCGCCACTGGTTCATAGTGGGATTCATAATATCACTCCCCGAATACAACGTAGAGGTTAAGATGACGTGAAAATACATTTATTAATCACATATTATTATGTTGTGTTAAAATAATATATGTCTTTCTATCTTTGTATGTCTGTCTGTTTCTCTGTCTCACATGTTTTAACTACTACTTTAAGATGCTTTATTTATTTTTTTTAAACCTTTATTTTTACAGGCAAGTCATTAACAACAGGTTCTTATTTACAATGGCAGTCTGACAAGTGGCATAGCCACTTATGGAAAGGGAAGGGCTAGAAAATAAATACATTAGAAATACATACGGTTTAGAAATTACATAAAATACAATTTGAAATACTACACAGACAACAGTAAACCCTTATAATGAAATAAGTGCACAGGTATATGGGTGAGTAAGAGAGGGAGAAACCATTCAAATATTTAGCTGGAAAAGTTATGTAGAGAAGCAACTGCATATGTCAGTGAACAAGGATGTAATGAATGAATGATATAATGAAGATGAAGTGAGGACCGGGTATTGTATGTGACAGACTTTGGCTGCAGCAGGTGACCTAAGTAAGGAAGTGATTGGCCAAGAAGAGTCTTGTAAATAAAAGTGACTCTTACGGCAAATGTGAAGGCAGGGCCAGTTGACAGATGACTATAGGGTGCAGTGGTGTGTATTGAAGGGGGGCAAACCTGATAGCGGAGCAGTAAAGAGTTTCGAGTTTTGATAGACTGGTCTTGCAAGCAACGCTTTTTTGGTGGCACCAAAATCTAACATGGGTAGAATTGTCATTCGAATGAGAGTGAGTTTGGCAGAAGTGGTGAAAGTAGTGCGGTTTCTGTAAAGGAAACCGAGTTTGGCCTTGACCTTAGATTGCAGCTTTGATATGTGGATGGAGAAAGAGAGTGTATCCAACCAGATGCCCAAGTATTTATATGCAGTGACTTGTTCAAGGATAGCTCCCCTTGCAGGTGGTAATGTTAAGGGCGGAAGAAGGCGTAGTACCCTTACGGTAAAACCACATGACTTTAGTTTTGGAGGTATTGAGAGTGAGTTTGAGTTGTTAAAAAAGGACACTTTAAACAGGTCATAAAGTAAGTATGCTTATTTTGTAAATTTTTCGATCGACTACTACTTCTGCATACTTTCAACTACAGAAACTCTTCAAATGTCAAGAAATGTATGCCTCCCCTCGTAAGCTGTGCCTGATGAAAATGATTGGTGACGCTTCATGCACATTGTGTTCACTGAAGACCATGGGCACGTTTCTTCATATGTTTTGGGAGTGCCCCCCTGTTGCACGGTTCTGGCAAAATGTTGCCTCAGAACTGTCGACATTTGTCTCTGGGACAGTATTAGCGACAATACCAGTTCTGTTACTGAATGACACTTCTTCACTACAGATTTCTAAATGTCAGAAAAGGATAGTCCTGGCCGGGCTCACGGCTGCAAAGAAAATGGTGGCGGTGCGCTGGAAGCCCCCTCACACTTTGATCATAAAGCAATGGCTTCTGGCCTTTCTAGACATAGTTTATATGGAACTTTCAACCGCTCGCATTAATGGTGCTAAACAGGTGAATGTAGATATGTGGCTTTTAATAGCAGAGACGTTAAAAGGCCGACTGCGTTTACAGCTGCCAGCCCACGGGGTCCTGGGGAGGGTGGGTTAATATTGTTTTAAGTGTACAGCTTTTATTTCATTTTAACTCATTAATGTTTTTTTTGTTTTTTTATGTGTGGGAAGGGAGGGGGGGTGTTACATGTATGTTCTGTTACTTGTAACATACTGTTGGTTGTGTATGTGTGTTGAATAAAAACATTTGATCACAAAAAAAAGAAATGTATGCCTAAATACAACTTTTTTTCTACCTTTTATGCTTCTTTTTTGCCTTTTCAGGTAATTCATTTCAACATCTACCTTTGACAGTATTACAGTTTTAAAGGTATTTAAACTGTTGGCTTCTTTAGGTAAAGCAGCTCAGCTTCCTGGGACCACAGTCTCAAAGAAAACCATTAGTAACACACTACGCCGTCATGGATTAAAATCCTGCAGCGCACGCAAGGTCCCACTGATCAAGCCAACGCATGTCCAGGCCCGTTTGAAGTTTGCCAATGACCATCTGGATGATCCAGAGGAGGAATGGGAGAAGGTCATGTGGTCTGATGAGACAAAAATAGAGCTTTTTGGTCTAAACTTCACTCGCCGTGTTTGGACGAAGAAGAAGGATGAGTACAACCCCAAGAACACCATCCCAACCGTGAAGCATGGAGGTGGAAAAATCATTCTTTGGGGATGCTTTTCTGCAAAGGGGACAGGACGACTGCACCGTTTTAATTAAGGGGAGGATGGATGGGGCCATATATCGCGAGATCTTGGTCAACAACCTCCTTCCCTCAGTAAGAGCATTGAAGATGGGTCGTGGCTGGGTCTTCCAGCATAACGACCCGAAACAAACAGCCAGGGCAACTCAAGGTCCTGGAGTGGCCTAGCCAGTCTCCAGACCTGAACCCAATAGAAACTCTTTGGAGGGAGCTGAAAGTCTTTATTGCCCAGCGACAGCCCCAAAACCTGAAGGATCTGGAGAAGGTCTGTATTGAGGTGTGGGCCAAAATCCCTGCTGCAGTGTGTGCAAACCTGGTCAAGAACTACAGGAAATGTATGATCTCTGTAATTGCAAAAAAAGGTTTCTGTACCAAATATGAAGTTCTGCTTTTCTGATGTATCAAATACTTATGTCCAGCAATGCAATGCAATTACTTAAAAATCATACAATGTGATTTTTCTGGATTTTTGTTTTAGATTCCGTCACTCACAGTTGAAGAGTACCTTCTACATGCTTTGTAAGTGGGAAAACCTGCAAAATCGGCAGTGTATCAAATACTTTTTCTCCCCAATATATAGGTCAAAAGTTTTAGAACACCCCAATTTTTCCAGGTTTTTATTGAAATGAATGCAGTTCAATGTCTTATTGTACTCTGAAATGAAAGAATTAGAACAAATGAACAATTTAAGTTAAAAAAGAAATCATGGAATCAATTTATAAACCAAAATGTATTCTAAATTTCTGACTCATTTTTATAGCAACACACTACTTTCTGCAGTACAATACTGTTCAAATAATGCTCACGAGGGTATGGTACCACAGTTTGTTCCAACAATACTTTTATACAAACAGAGGGGGTCGTAAGTAATCCAGACAAGTTGGAACACCTGTGGGAATTGGTAGCACCATATTTCAAAGCTTGATCAACCTCCATTGCTGCAGAACAGTTTTACATTGTTAACCCATTTCTTGTTCCCTAAAAAAGGCCTTTTTGTAAAATACTGAAATGTACATTTACATACAGTTTTGGGTAACCTTACTTTTTTTTAACCTCAGGCAGTTCACCACTTACCTTTGTACCATTTCAAGCTATTCATTGGACTTGAACTGCTAAAATTTCAATAAAAAAACTAGAAAAATTGGGGTGTTCTAAAACTTTTGACCAGTAGTCTATCTATCTATCTATCTATCTATCTATCTATATATATATATATATATATATATATATATATATATATATATATATATATATTAGGGCTGTCAAACGATTAATTTCTTTTAATCGCGATTAATAACTGAATTTCTATAGTTAATCGTGATTAATCACATGTTTTATCACATGATTAAAATTCTATTATTTTGCATTTCAGAACTGTTTTTAAGTACATATTAACAATGGAAAGCAATTCTTACCAGTGTATCTTGATTGGGAATCAAATGAATGCAAAGAAAGTTACTTTATGAACTTGACTTTAAGATTTGTATTAGTTTATTATTTATTTACTGTAAAGAGAAGAAGAAAAAAGAAAAAAAAAGAAGGGTACAAAACAACAGTCAGGAACTTGTTTATTGTTTATAAGATTTAATAATAATGTAATAACTATTACAATAACTTATTTCACCAGTAAATAACTTTTAAATAATTTTGATTACTCACTGACGTCCAGTTATCACCGGTTGATGAGACAGCGTTTGCACTTTGGTTTCAATAACAGGTCGGAGAGTAGCACTCTCCAAAACAGTGCTTTGCCTAAGCCCACTATAGTACTCAGGTTGATGCTATAGCATCAACCTGAGTCACGTTAACTGTACTATGCTTAGCTTGTAGCTGGTAGCTTAAGCTTGACGTGCTTTGGTGATATTTTAATTCGGCTTTACACAATGTGCCTATGGCTTTCAACTTGTCTACTGAGCCGTCTGGGAGTTTTGGAAAATAAAAAGCGCCATTCAGAATTGTGTTGCTGCTGCATTTCTCCATCATGCCTGCAGCCTGCAGCAGAAGGATGTGTTAAGAGGAAGTATGGCAGCTTGATGATAAGTAAAGGGTCAAAATAGTAGCCTGTTAGGCACGACGTGAAGCCGAGTGAAGTGAAAATAAATTAATAAATGGCAGCATGCGATTAATGCAATTGAAAAAAATTAACGCGTTATGCGTTATGCTCGTCCCTTAATCGCGTTGCGATTGACGTGTTAATGCTGACAGCACTAATATATATATATATATATATATATATATATATATATATATATATATATATATATATATATATATATATATATATATATACACACATATATATATATATATATATATATATATATATATATATATATACATATACACACACACATATATATATATATATATATATATATGAAATAGTGTGTTTTTGTGTATATTCAGCTAACTTTATTTTCTTAAGTGGTACTGTCTCAAAAGGGGAAACAGGATGTTCCATTTGTCGATGACAATGACAGGGGAGGGTATAGATTTTACTACCTTCTTATAATGTTATTTAAAATACAGTGATTGTGCTAGATTAGCCTTGTCACTGTTGTTGAATTGTTTTCAACCCAAAAGAAAGTAGTAATGTTTCATGTACATTTATTTTCATTTAGATATGTTGATAATTGTGATCGGTGAATCACCTGTGTATTGTGGTACATGCGCATGAGCGTCTCTTTTGTAAACTGAGAGAGACAGGTATGTTGACAGAGTATCCCGTTTATAAATGTAATTCCAATGTTGATGTACTATGCAATGACTATGTTCTGGAGGAGTGATGAGGGACAGATGTGGTGTGTAGGGCTGGAGTCTGTATTGTAACGTGTTTCAAAGTTATTGCGAAAGTTTGTATTGCACTGTGTTCCTTTTAAGTGCCGCTGCTTTGCCGTTGCATGCTCAGAATCGCGCTTCACGACCCGCGGTATTATGGTAAATGTAGTTTTCCTGTGGGATTTGTATAGAACGAATTTGATGCGTATTTGTACTGTTCTAGTGTGTGTGCACATATAAGGTTTATGTTTACCTGTGATCTATTACACATGAGGCAGGGCATGTTTACTTTATTTTGCATTTGTTTTACTTTATTATTTTATGTATCCCTCACAGTCTGAGAAGAGGGTGTGTGGAACTGATGCAGTCCCTGTCACATGTGTCATTGCAAGGCAAGGCAAGGCAGCTTTATTTGTATAGCACATTTCAGCAACAGGGCAATTCAAAATGCTTTACATAAAACATTAAAGAGCAGTTAGAAAACAATTAAAAAACAATAATAAACAAATTAAAAACATTAAAAGACAAGAATACAATTGATAGTGCAGTATAAGAATAAAAGTTACAGTGCAGTATAAGAAATTAAAGTTAATAAAATAGATTATTTAAAGAAAAGCAACATCAAAAAGATAGGTCTTTAGCTTAGATTTAAAAGAACTGAGAGTTGCAGCGGCCCTACAGGTTTCTGGGAGTTTGTTCCAGATATGTGGAGCATAAAAACTGAACGCTGCTTCCCCCTGTTTAGTTCTGACTCTGGGGACAACAAGTAGACCTGTCCCAGACGACCTCAGAGGTCTGGGTGGGTCATAATGTAGTAGCAGATCAGAAATGTATTTTGGCCCTAAACCGTTTAGTGATTTATAAACCAGTAAAAGTATTTTGAAATCAATTATTTGAGGCACTGGAAGCCAGTGTAGAGACTTCAGTACTGGAGTGATGTGATCCACTTTCTTGGTTTTAGTGAGGACTCGAGCAGCAGCGTTCTGAATCAGCTGCAGCTGTCTGATTGATTTTTTAGGGAGACCTGTAAAGACACCGTTACAGTAGTCAAGTCTACTGAAGATAAAAGCATGGACAAGTTTTTCCAGATCCTGCTGAGACATAAGCCATTTAACCCTTGATATATTTTTAAGGTGATAATAGGCTGATTTTTTAATTATGTTAATGTGGCTTTTAAAATTTAGGTCTGAGTCCATGACTACACCAAGATTTCTTGCTTTGTCTGTTGTTTTTAACATTGTCGTTTGAAGCTGAGCGAAGACTTTCAATCGTTCCTCTTTTGCTCCAAAAACAACCACCTCCGTTTTTTCTTCATTTAATTTAATAAAGTTCTGGCACATCCAATTATTAATCTGTTCAATGCACATATTTAATTGTTGTATTGGGCTATAGTTCCCTGGCGATAAGGTTATGTAAATTTGTGTGTCATCCGCATAACTATGGTAACTTATTTTGTTGTTTTCCATAATCTGAGCCAGTGGAAGCATGTAGATGTTGAACAGAAGAGGCCCCAGAACTGAGCCTTCGGGAACTCCGCACGTCATATTTGTATGCTCAGATGTATAATTACCTATAGACACAAAGTAGTCCCTATTCTTTAGATAGGATTCAAACCACTTTAGTACTGAGCCAGAAAGACCAACCCAGTTTTCCAATCGGTCAAGCAATATGTCATCGTATCAAATGCAGCACTGAGATCAAGTAATACTAAGACTGAAATTTTGTCACTATCTGTGTTTAATTGGATGTCATTAAAGACTTTAAAAAGAGCCGTCTCAGTGCTGTGGTGTGGTCGAAAACCTGACTGGAAGGCATCAAAACTGTTGTTTAGCGATAAGAAAAGGTTGAGTTGTTGAAAAACCACTTTTTCTATGATTTTACTTAAAAATGGAAGGTTTGATATTGACCTATAGTTGCTCATTAGTGTCGTGTCTAGATTGTTCTTTTTTAGGAGTGGCTTGATGACTGCAGTTTTCAGGGCCTGTGGGAAGATACCTGAGAGCAGAGATGTGTTTACAATCTGTAGAAGATCAGAAGCCAAACAATTCAAAACATTTTTGAAAACACCCGTTGGTAGAATATCAAGGCAACAGGAGGAGGTTTTCAGATGTTGTATAATGTCCTCCAGGTTTTTAAGGTTGATCGTATGAAATTGTGTCATGTTGGAATTTGTTTTGCGTGCACACTGTGACAACACATATCCTGTACTTGGTATGGAAGCACTGACTGTTTGTCTGATTTTCTGAATTTTGTCTGTGAAGAAGGAGGCAAAGTCATTGCAAGCCTTGGTAGACAACAGTTCAGATGCTATTGGTACTGGAGGGTTTGTTAATCTATCAACAGTAGCAAACAAAGCACGTGAATTATTATTGTTTCTGGCAATAATGTCAGAGAAAAAGGACCGCCTTGCATTCTTTAGTTCCATATTATAAATGCGAAGTCTCTCTTTATAAGTGTTATAATGGACCTGGAGATTAGATTTTCGCCAACTGCGTTCAGCATTTCGACACTCTCTTTTTTCTGTTCTCACAACTATAACATTTCTCCATGGAGATCTTTCCTTACCAGAGACAGCTTTGACCTTAGTGGGAGCAATAGCATCAATAACATTCGTAATTTTACAGTTGAAATTATCTACAAGCTCAGTGACTGAGGCCCCAGTGAGGGTGGGTGTAGAGGAGAAAAGCTGAATGAATGGTATATCACTGGTGTTTTCAGTGATATACCGTTTTCTGATTAACTTTGTTTGAACACTTTTGGGCAGAGAGATAGTGCCGTTAAAGAAAACACAGGAATGATCAGAGAGCGCAACATCAGTCACCACAACCTTGGAAATGTTCAGACCCTTGGAGATAATCAAGTCCAGAGTGTGCCCCTTATTGTGCGTGGGCTGTGTCACATGCTGAGTCAGTCCATAGCTCTCAAAAACACAACACAGTTCTTTGGTCCCTCGGTCCTGGGGGTTGTCAACATGAATGTTGAAATCACCAGCAATAATTACACGGTCAAAGTTAATACAGATTATAGACAACAGTTCAGTAAAGTCGTCAAAGACGTTTGCACAGTATTTAGGTGGCCTGTAGATATTTAGAAGTATAGCCTGAGGGGAGGATCTTAGCTGAAGAGCCACATATTCAAAAGAAGCAAAATTTCCGTAAAATATTTGCGTACATTGGAATGAGTCATTAAACAAAATGGCGACTCCACCTCCTTTCTTATTCACTCTATTCTCACTCATAAAACTGAAGTTAGGGGGGGCTGATTCAATGAGAACAGCAGCACTGTTATTATGGTCCAACCAGGTTTCAGTTAAAAACATAAAATCAAGATTGTGGTTGATAATAAAATCATTGATTAAAAATGATTTTCCCGCCAAAGACCTAACGTTTAGTAGTGCTAGTGTTAGTGCGTTTTCATTTTTTGGGACAGACTGTGGCTGACGAGGAATGGATGCTAAATTTGCAAAGTTTGCAGTTCCGTGCTTATTCACCATTCTTTTTCTATTACCTATCACAACATAAATTGTGGAAGAATCTAATACGTAGGGCCCAGGCTTGTCTTGGAAAAAGTCATGATTGCTACTATCAGTTAATGCTTACTGCATTTTGCACACAAGCATCCTTATCAGTTTGGTGAGAAGGAGTTAACTGCCGTCCTTTAGGGGGCAGAGGTGCCTGGCGTATTACGATGGGAGAAGGAAGGGGTGCATACTTGGTTCCAGCATTTACCAGCTGCTTCATCTGGTCAGTGAACTCCAACATGGGGATGGGGGAAAGAGGGGAGAGCGACGTATCCTTAAAGAGGTCCTCAAAGCTTTTGTGGTTGTCAAAGGGGTTTGAGGAGTGTTGGACGGGTGAGACGGGGGGTTGAGATTTCTCATCTCCGGTCTTTGGTCTCCCATGGTCAAATCTTTGCTCAGGTGGGGGCTGTGGTGGCTCACTGCCGCACTTTGTTGTGTCTTCCTCTTGTTTTGGTTCATCTTGTCTCGTGTCCTTGGCCAAGGGAGCAGATGTGTGGTGCAGAAAGTAAAGTAGGCTAGAGGTGAACAGCTTTACTCCTGGCTTGTTAAGGAATAGTCCATCTGCTTTAAAAAGATGTCTGCAGCCACAGAAAATTTTAAAATTGTCAATGAACTGCATAGAATGGTTGTTGGTACATGCAGTTGAAAGCCATCTGTTCAGTGCCAACAGTCTGCCGAAACTCTCAGCTCCTCCTCTGACTGGCGGTATAGGGCCACTGACAAACACCTTTGCGTTTAGGGAGCTGACTGTGTTCAGCAGATTCATAAAGTCACGATTCAGCACTTCAGACTTTTGCTTTACAACATCATTTGACCCTATTTTTCACAGCAGAGTCACCCACAATCAGAGTTTGGGGCCCAGTCATTAGCTTTCCCTGTAGCTTTTTACTTTTAGAATTGCTCTCAGTCCTTACCCTGCTGTGTGACGATGAGACGTAATCCAGGTCATGTCCAGGGTCCTGCATCAGAGGAGCAAATCTGTTCTTCACCTGCACACTCAGTTGTTGGGGAGGCCTTTTGTTGCTGATTTTCCCTTTTGCAGCTGTCCACGACCGTGTCCTGCTAAGTACAGGGGTTGAAGAGGCGCTCTGCCTGAGTGATAATGCAGGCCAGCCGGTCGTATCACAAATCTCAGGGCGCTGTGTCCTGCCCGTTAGTCGTCCTCCCATTTCCCAGGAAAATGATTTACTCTTAGGCTTTGCACCAAAAGAGTTCCAGGGAGGACTGCCACTTGTTGATTTATTATCCGTTCCACAGCCCTCCCGTTTCTTTGTGGTCTTGCTGGTGCTAGTTAGCCGTGTGTTAGCATGCTTTTGTCCATTGTTTTGGGTCACTGGTAAAGTGGTGTCATTTCCACATGATCCATTCACTTCCATATTTACTTCTAACCGGTAAATTTTGGTTTCCAGAACTGCAATCTTCTGAAGGACTTTGTAGTAGTCCTCTATGGAGAAGGGTGGCATCTTGCTGCTAATTAGCTTTAGCTACAGTCACTTTAGGACAGGCTTGAGCTATTGGTAGGCCACGCTCACGCAGAAAAATGTTCAAATATGACAATAGCCTACTATGTCTACAAAAAATGTATAGTCCATTGATTATAAGTATCCAAGAGCCGCTGCTCATAGTTTCTCTCAGAGGAAAAGCAAGATTATCAGCAGAAATATGCAAGCAGAAGCAGGAGCAAGCAATAGAGCGTCTGCACTGTAAGAAGCAGAAAGTAAAAAAAAAAATTACAGGTATGGTTGTCAAAGAAAATTACTATACAATCATTTCAATCAATATGTTTTACTATACTGTGTAAATGTTTTGTTACCTTCAGACTGTGTAAATGTTTTGTTATGCTCAGTCTGTTTTGGAAACTGAGAGACAGTAGTCTGAGAAGAGGGTGTGTGGAACTGATGCAGTCCCTGTCACATGTTGTTTCATTACAGACTCGATCAGTAAAGCAAAGATCCAAAGAGAGAGCTGTGGTGTCGTGGTGATTTTGTGGTGTGTCCTGAATCCGCTACATAAATACATACAAATAAAGTATTTAGTCAGCCACCAATTGTGCAAGTTCTCCCACTTAAAAAGATGAGACAGGCCTGTAATTTTCATCATAGGTACACTTCAACTATGAGAGACAAAATGAGAAAGAAAATCCAGAAAATCACATTGTAGGATTTTTAATGAATTTATTTGCAGATTATGGTGGAAAATAAGTATTTAGTCATTAACAAAAGTTCATCTCAATACTTTGTTATATACCCTTTGTTGGCAATGACAGAGGTCAAACGTTTTCTGTAAGTCTTCACAAGGTTTTCACACACTGTTGCTGGTATTTTGGCCCATTCCTCCATGCAGATCTCCTCTAGAGCAGTGATGTTTTGGGGCTGTCGCTGGGCAACACAGACTTTCAACTCCCTCCCATGATTTTCTATGGGGTTGAGATCTGGAGACTGGCTAGGCCACTCCAGGACCTTGAAATGCTTCTTACGAAGCCACTCCTTCGTTGCCCGGGCGGTGTGTTTGGGATCCTTGTCATGCTGAAAGACCCAGCCGGAAAGAAAGTGGCAGCCTGCTGGGCTCCATACCCAGGGCAAAGTCACCCTTTGTGGATACTGCACTACCGGGGCTCCGCGGCCGGCTGCCGGCATATCTATAATATATTTACAGTTTGAATTTCGTCACGCCACTTATATAACATCTACCCCAAGGTCTTACAAAGCTAACGTGTTCATTTTCAATGTAAGAGATTGCTGGCGTAACAAGCTCGCTGACGGCGCTCTCACTCACACACACGGGGCATTTAACAGGAAGAGGGGAGCTGCAGGCCCTGGAGCTCTGTCCAGGCAGCAGCATTTGTTAGTCCATTAACCCACAAAACAGTGACTTTGCGCGGGTATGGAGTGCCGTGGGCTGCCAGCCCTGACGGAGCTCAATCTACCTCACAGCAGGCCGGGGTCTGTGAAGGAAGGCAGGTCAGGCGGCGAGGCAGCTACACAGGCAGCACCGGCCGCTGAACTCCGACACACAGTCGGACAAAAATTGCAATTAGACATACATTTTCGTAAAACGGCCCATATTTGAACTCTACATAGTTGATTTCTTGCATAAAAAATTTTGAGATGTGAATTTTGTAATGGAACAGCAGAGAGATTCAGAAGACTACTGATCTCAGGTCAGTCGTGTAGCCTATGTAAATGTTGGGGCGTGACCGTTCTCTTAATACACCCATGGGCATGACAAAGGTAGAGGTCTTGGGATGCTTACGTAAGCTTCCAGCTTTGTTGAGATTCGCCCATTTTCAGCGGCAGTTTCAAAATATGAGATTTTCATAGTAAAGGGGTGTCAATGGGATTTTGAGCTTCTATGTATGTCGTATTTACCCACCGAACTATCATTATTCAACTATGACAAGGTAAAATCGGTTTTGCATTCTATCACCCCTTTAAAAAAACAAAAAAAAAACAACGGTTGGTAAACGCCACACGCGGCCAAACGGCGTTAATAACTACGCTAAAAAACGATTATGTCTCTTGATAACACGCCAAAATGGCATACGAATTGGCGTGTCATACATACGCCACCTAATGAGATTAGTCTGAAGCAGGAAAAAGACAGCTCAATGGTTTTTTACCTTATATTTTGCAGGTGAAAAATAACTGATCAATATTCTGTTAGGCTACAATACAGTGTGCATTGAGTTTATCACTAAAGGTGCAGTAAGCGATGCTGCGCAAAGCTTGTTATTTGAACTCAACTACCACAACATGGCATCATGACTTTGCGTAAATATACACGCCACTTTCATAAAGCAAAATGGCGTTGTTATTGTATGCATTTTCAACTATCCACGTGTGTATGCCTACACTGTATACAGCTAAACATACCCACCACGTGGCCTCGCCACGTTGCGTGTTATCGCAAGAACGCAACGTACTATAGCGAGAACGTCACACGCCTGTAAAAAAAAAATTAAAAAAAAATGGTTGGGTTTCGGAAAAGAACACAGGGAAAGGCTTTAGTAACAAAACAGTGACAAAAACACGCTTAGGAACACAATAAATGGTTGGGTTTAGGAAAGAAATATTGGGTAAGGCTTATTAAAACAAAAAATAAAATAAAAAAACGGCAGAAAAATCACCGCACCCGTCCGCCACCCCAATCTAACTCATTACTCAATCCCCCGTTACTTTGTAGTACTCGCTACGGCGGAAATTGACTCGCAACCTAGGTCAATGGCGGCAGATTTGCGTTGATATACACGCAAAAATGCGATTATGAGTCTTGATATCACGCAAAAACGGAATACAAATTGGCGTGACATACATATGCCAATTCATGAGATCAGTCTGACTACCAAATAAATATGATCTCCCCCCTTTCAGAAGTTCCGCCCCCCCGATTCACAGACCGATAACTACTGGCCGACCGGCCGATTCACATGCAAATAATTAGTAGCCTAACTCCTTGAATGGTATTATGTAGACAGTTTCAGTTAAGAGCAGTGGCCAGTATATGTTTATGCTTCTTACGCATTCAGCCGGTTCGCAATTGTCTTGTTTTATCGGTTATCCTGGATTTTTAAATTCTGCTTTTGTGAAATGACCCCTAAAACTAAAAGGCAATTATATGTCCTTGGTTGGGCCCATATGAACTGATCTACAGGTGTTAAAGTGACCTTATTTGACAATTTAGAACAAAAAAATAGTACCGTCATCCTTGCTGTTAAAAGATGAGAGTAAAATTTCAATCATTTTATGCATTCTGTGGAAAATTTCAAGTGGATTAAATTAGAATGACATTAAATTATTTATTTTATTCAGAACACAGAGTCATCAGGAGGTCCCAGAGGTGTCAAAAGTATTCACATTCATTACTCAGGTAGAAGTATAGATACTATGGTTTAAAAAGACTTCTGTATAAGTTAAAGTATCAACTCAATCTTTTTACTCAAGTAAAACTACTGGTTTCAAAACTACTTAAAGTATAAAAGTAATGTAAGGGGGAAAAAATGCCATTAAGGACAAAAGCTTAAGCCGCGCCAAAGGGGCCTATAGTGCACTACCCCACCTCCAAAAAAAAAAAAAAAAACATTTTCTATATGCCATAATGTTAATGTCATCAATGTTGTCATTAAAATGTTAATGTTGAAAATTTGGGATGCACCTGTTTCAGCCACATTTCTGCCCATTGAAAATGAACGCATTTTTGTACAATGCAAATACATTAAAGAACCATATATGTGTTTAACATGTGTTTCATGGAGCGGAAGATGACTAGTTGCCTATAAGTATTGTAATGGTGCAAAAAGTCAAACTTCAGAGGCATGTTATCAATAGCCTTTATTGGAATGTAAATGTACATCCAAGCTTAGCAGCAGGAATCTGTGATGGCAACGGATGCAAGATAAAACTGTACAAGAAAATTCGTGTACCCAGGGCAGGCTTAGTAAAAATTACCCTTGTATGGTTGTCTATATAGGAGTAACGAGAATATTTTTTTTAAATGTAAGGTTTTTTTTTTTTTTTTTTTTTTTTTTTTTTTTAAATTGCATGAAAATGTAAGGAGTAGAAGTAAAAAGTCTGCTGTAAAATAATTACTCCAGTAAAGTATAGATACCCAAAATGTTTACTTAAGTAAGTATTTGTACTTCGTTATTAGACACCTCTGGGAGGTCCCTGGGCTCCACTTTGCACAGCAGAGCTGTAAATCCCCTCAAGTCAGCCCACAGTTTTATAATTATGGTAGGCTGAGGCCACATTGCTGGAATTCTCAATATTTAACTGATGTATGACTGAGAAGTGGGCCAAGTCCTCACTCGGCTCTCTGTCTCAGTAGTAGGTGCACCAGTTGCTGTAATCACTAGGCATCAAGCCGCCAGTGATAAGTAGGATCAAGTCCACAAACCACCAGATTCCCAGGCCTCCCAGGGTGAGCAGCTTCCCAACAGCAGTGCCAGTGTGGCCTAGGCAGAAACGATCGACCCCAAAACAACCCAGGAAGAAGGAGTACAGCAGGGTGGTAATGAAATAGTGTCCGGTGTATCTGTGCAAAAACAGCAAAAAGTACAAGAACATTTTAGGCAATTTAAGTGGCATATTTAACATTAAATATGTGCAAATGAAATAAACATGTAATGTTACATTTAAAGCTGTAGTGGATAGAAAGCAAAAATAAACAAAAACTGAATTTGAAGTAGCGTGAGACCTTCCTGCAGCTCACCCTTTTTCAGCGTACAGGCAATACAGACTAGGGGTGCACCGATCCAATATTGGCCCAGATATTGAAAAAAAATAGCTGGATCGGGGATCGGAATAATTAACAGATCCACAGGAAGATCCAGTTTTTTTCCCGCCACCGCAGCACTGTTAACTGGGTACCCTTCTCACTCATGGTAGTAACTTTATAACACAACAATTAATAACCCACAACTAACTCTTTAAAAGGATAAAACACCATAGCATATAACAATTTGTGACAAACAGTTTCTAACACTAATAATTTTACATTTACAAATGTACACCCCCCAACAGCATGCTGGGTAACATTATAGCTGCTAGCTAGCCAGGTAGCATAACAGTCTGTTAAGCTGGGAGAGGCTCCCGTCGGTACTGCACATTCAAGAACCAAGAAGAAAGTTAGCTAGAGGATGAAGAAAGACCGGAGATACACCAGAACGTGTGCTCAAGAGAGCAGCCGTCTGTTCCGAAGTTTTTTGTTTCTAAAAAAAAAAAAAAAATCGGACATAATTTAACCACTGTTGTTGCCCGTTGCTCTGTTACTCGGCCGTGCTAACGTTAAAGACATGTCACTTCAAGCATGCAGCGGAGCAACATTATGAATGCAATAACAATCCACCTACAGTCCCCGCTACAGACCGTTGAGAAAGACGGGTTCAGAGCAATGATTAAAACACTGGATTTAAGATGTCTTGTCTCGCTGAAATACATCTGCTAACCTACTAACATTGTTCAAACAGCGAAGGAGGCTGACAACGGAGCTACGTTCAGTCGCCCACTACAACAACCTAACTTACCTGTGGCCAAGGTAGTGTTTATACAACTAGCTTACAACTATTTTGAAAGGGACTCTCTCTCTCTCTCTCTCTCTCTCTCTCTCTCTCTCTCTCTCTCTCTCTCTCTCTCTCTCTCTCTCTCTCTCTCTCTCTCTCTCTCTCTCTCTCTCTCTCTCTCTCTCTCTCTCTCTCTCTCTCTCTCAATACCTTCTACCACCATTATTTGTATAATTTCTGAACCTTCAGATGTCCAGGGTAAAGTTTAATACAGTGGGGGAAATAAGTATTTGACCCCTTGCTGATTTTGCAGGTTTGCCCACTTACAAAGAATGCAAAAATCTACAATTGTAATCATATGTACATTCTAACAGTGAAAGACAGAATCCCAAAGAAAATTCCAGAAAATCACATCATATGAATTTATTAAAATTGATAACCATCTGATGAGGAAAAACAAGTATTTGACCCCCTGGACAAACAGCATGTTAATATTTTGTAGAAAAGCCATTATTGGCCAGCACAGATGTCAAACGGTTTTTATAGTTGGTGACAAGGTTTGGGCACATTTCGGCAGGGATGTTGGCCCACCCTCCCTGCAGACAGCCTCCAAATCATTCAGGTTCCGAGGTTGTCGCCTGGCAACTCAATTTTAAGCTCCCTCCAAAGATTTTCAATCGATTCAGGTCTGGAGACTGGCTAAGCCACCCAGAACCTTGATGTGCTTCTTCTTCAGCCACTCTTTTGTTGCTTTGGCGGTGTGCTTAGGGTCGTTGTCGTGCTGAAACATCCATCCTCGACCCATCTTCAGCTCTCTCACTGAGGGAAGGAGATGTCGGTCCAGAATTCCACGATACATGGCCCCGCCCATCCTCCCCTCAATACGATGGAGTTGTCCCGTCCCCTTGGCTGAAAAGCACCCCCAAAGCATGATGTTGCCACCACCATGCTTGACGGTGGGGATGGTGTTCTTTGGGTTGTACTCGGTGTTCTTTGCCCTCCAAACACGACGAGTTGAGTTGAGGCCAAAAGTTCTATTTTGGTCTCATCTGACCACATCACCTTCTTCCAGGCCTCTTCTGAGTCGTCCAGGTGGTGAATGGCGAACTTCATGCGGGCCTGTACATGTTTCTTCTTGAGCAGGGGGACCTTTGCGTGCGCTGCAGGATTTCAATCCATGACGGCGTAGTGTGTTACCAACCGTTTCTTTTGTAACTGTGGTCCCAGCTGCCTTCAGTTGATTCATCAGTTCCCCTTGTGGTTTTGGGATGATTCCTCACTGTTCGCATGATCAGGGACACCCCACGAGGCAAGATCTTGTGTGGAGGCCCAGACCGAGGGAGGTTGGCGGTGGTGTGGTGCTTCTTCCATTTCCTGATAACTGCACCGACAGTTGATCTTTTCTCCAAGTTGCTTTCCGATTCTCTTGTAGCCCATCCCAGCCTTGTGCAGATCAACAATCTTGTCCCTGATGTCCGTAGAAAGCTCTTTGGTCTTGCCCATGGTGGTGATCTTGGATGCTGGTTGTTTGGGTGTTGACAGGTGTCTTTTATACAGGTAACGAGGTGAGGCAGGTATATTTGATGTAGACAATTGGTTTGGATTGGGGCTGTGTCTTAAAGAAAGGCTAACTGGCTTGTAGGAGCCAGAATACTTGCTGTTTGTCCAGGGGGTCAAATACTTGTTTTTCCTCATCAGATGGTTATCAATTTTAATAAATTCATATGATGAGATTTTCTGGAATTTTCTTTGGGATTCTGTCTTTCACTGTTAGAATGTACATATGATTACAATTGTAGATTTTTGCATTCTTTGTAAGTGGGCAAACCTGCAAAATCAGCAAGGGGTCAAATACTTATTTCCCCCACTGTATGTTACAAAACAAGTATGCAAAGATTAAAATGATAATGATAAAACAAACCACAGAGACAAAAGAAGAGAGCAAGAAGACAAGAAAGAAGCAAGAAAACACCTGCAGTTTTGATCTACTCTGAACAGACACAATACAACCAAAACCTGTTCTGTACAATATACTGTAATGGGTGTCGACATTGTGACCAGAAACTAAATATTATAAGCTTTAAAAAGAAAGCATTTATCCAAGTACTACATAGCAGTAGTGTCGTTGAACAGATGCTGCTTTGATTATGTCCAGCCACTGAACCTCTCTGATCTCTAGGCAGTTACTACAGAGATTTAGCCCATTTGCTGATAAATACAGAGATGGTATACAGAAAAAAACATGGTCAAAAAAGGTGGTGGTTCTGTACATTAATAAACATTGCCCTCTAGTGGCAATGTCTTGATACCACAGATGTTTACAGGGCTTAAAAGGGAAAAATAAAAAAGGGGGTAGTAATTTTGGATAAATTTTTACTTCTTCCAACCATATGTTAAATTAAGACTCAATGTAGATTTACATATTGCAATAATATAATCCTACAATTAATCATTGTGAAAACAAAACTCTCTAGATGTGTTACTTTGGCCAGGTCATCATCAAAAAAGTGAATTAGTACATTCATGATTTTGTCCATGTTGATATTAGCTGCATTTATTAGCATTTATTAAAAACATTGCATTGTTTATCTTTTCATATAGCTAGATCTCCAAACTCTGGAACAAGGCCATTATGTTGAAATACCTGCCATGCTGATTCCAAACAGACAGCTTTGTCATGGCAGTTTGGGCTTCAGATAGCTTTTATACAGTGGCCATTGTCAATGACAAATCATGTTCCACTATGAACGTGCACACACATATTGTTTGTATCACGGTTGGTCAGTATTGAAGTAATAATAATAATAGTGATAACAAAGTAATAATTAAATCTACACAGCGCTATCAAGAAGGGCAGTGGTGGCCTAAAGGTTAGAGAAGAGAGCTTGTGACTGGGAGGTCATCTGTTCAATCCAGGTATGAATGTGAGATCAGGGCGTTCCTGCAAAAGAGAGGCTGCCTCTCAGTAAACCTTCCCTGAATAAATAAAGGTTAAATAAAAAAAATAAAAATAATGCTCGTACTCGTATGACCGAGTGCACGGACCGAAGCATTGTGTCTAGCAAACTCTTACCGCTGCCGCTGCTTCCTTCAACATGCGCTGCAGAATCAAGCACCAAGTGCTAAACAGCTTCCTGTCTCCACTCTTGTCCTCTATTCATGCCCAGCGCCATTTGTTTTTAACTCCTTTCTCAACTAAAGCTGTATCTACATGCTCCAAGTTTGATAAACTTTGCCTCCATTTTTTTTTGTTGCCGCGTTACCACGGAGACCACACCGGCACCGCACGCTCACATTTCGGCAAAGACTCGCCCTACTTTGCATCTGATTGGCTAGAACTCGTTTCATTGGTAGGTGGAAGTTCGATGATTGGTTAAATCCAGCGCATCAAAACAAATCCATATTGCATGGGTAGCAACATCTTTGAAAGAAACGACAAAAAGAAATTATAAATATCATTACATAAAAAAATTTGAGGAAACCTGGCCCTCCACCTCTTAAGTATGCTGATGGCAGACCAAATCTGTGTGTCAGAGTCTCTCTCTCAAATTTAATTTTTTTTTGAAAATGTATCATAATGCTAAAAATATGAAAATAAAATTAGTAGTTATTACTTTTCAATGGTCAGCCACCATAACAAATAGACTAGAAATAGATAAAAACACTGATATTTATATTGTTTTATATCATACAATATGGGACATAGAAATAAGCACTGAAAATGTGTAAAAGAAAAATTTTACAATTTAAAACATTGGAAAAAGAAAAAACAAACAAAAGGCATCTAAAACGTTGGAAAAAGTGTTTTTTTTCCACGTTTGACGGGAAGACAACAGGGGTTTAAAAAAAAAAAGGTCATGATGGTAATGATTGATCATATAATTATTTGGATGCTGTTTTATGTTAAAGACCACTTAATTGTAATGTAGAAAAACAAATATTTATTAAAGTTGCGAGCAGCAATGGACGGGCCCTCACGCCTCTGCGCACGTCGGGGTTACCTCTGCACGCCTTTTTGTAATCGATTAATCTAGCACTTTTTTTTTTGCATTTTTAAACAACCCAAACTAGGGCTGCAGCTACATTTGTATTGACAAATACAAAGACGTTAAAGATGAAAAGTTGTTAAAAGAAAAACTTTTCGTCATAGGGCGTGGCCGTGGCGGGGCAGCCATTTTGTGTGTTTCGCCGCTGAAACAGGAAGTGGGTGTAACTCGAGTGTACGTTGTCCGATTACCTCGAAACATTTCAGGATTCATGAGAGTCCAACCCTGAGGACAAATAAAGGCAGATATATACTTAAAGTCATAGCGCCCCCTAGTGGCAACAGGAAGTAGGCCTAAAAGTCAAGGTGCTATACTTTAACGAACTCCTCCTAGAGATTTCATCCGATGGACTTCAAACACCTTAACGATGAAAAAGTTCTTAAAAGAAAAACTTTTCATCAGACGGTGTGGGCGTGGCGGCCATTTTGAGTGTTTAGCGATGAACAAAGAAGTTGTTGTAACTTGAGTGTACGTTGTCGTATCTGCCCAAAATTTCTCATAATTGACAAGGGTCCAGGCCTGAGGACACCTACAGGCCAAAATTGACTTTTGGTCATAGCGCCCCCCGCTGGCAACAGGAAATCTGCCTTATGACAAACCTCAACCGATTTGCATGAAACTCCGAATGTGTGGTCTACGTGTGATACTGAGCCACCCCCTATAATATAACCACGCCCACTTACTCAGGCCACGCCCCCTTTCATAACATTTGAACCGTTTAAGGTATACCCTTGTGTGAGATATCACAGCAGAGACTTCCTTCTTCATTGGTGATGGTTTGGCCGCCCCCTATGTTCAAGCCATGCCCCCTTTTATTACTAATGGCCCGATTGATGTAAACACTTGTGTGAGGTGTCATTGAACTCAGCAGAGACTTCCTTCTTCATTGGTGATGGTTTGGCCCGCCCCCTATGTTGAAGCTACGCCCTTTTGAATAAATGCTGACCCATCTAAGGTAGATTCTTGTGTGAGGTATCATTGAACTCAGCACAGACTTCCTTTTTAATTGGTGATGGTTTGACCCGCCCCCTACGCTTTTGCCACGGCCCTTTTCACAGCTAATGAACCGTATGACGTAGAGTCTTGTGTGAGCCATTGTTGTACTCGGCGGGAAGTTCCCTTTTCATTGTTGACGATTCGCGGCATCTGAGTGCCGCGCAAATGCGCGGTCGCAAGGAGCGGCGTCCGCCGGTAACCCCGACGCGCGCAGAGACGCGAGGGCCCGTCCATCGCTGCTCGCAGCTTTAATTAGGGCCCGAGCGCCGACAGCGGCGAAGGCCCTATTGAAACTGAAGGAATTATTATTATTTTTCTATTATTTTCCCGTCAAATGAATTGCCTTTTTGAGGGGCTTAACATATTCAAAAACTTACCAAATTTGGCGGCCGCATTAAGTCTGGTGAAAATTTACGTATTTTAAGGGTTTCGGGAATAGGCACACAAAAATGGCTCGCTAGCGCCCCCTAGAAAGTTAAGAAAACTGAGCCCCTGCAGTACGTTTAACGTAGACTCACGAAACTTGGTACACATATGTAACATGTCAAGATGTACAAAAAACTTCATTAGAGCCATACCCTAAACCCAACAGGAAGTCCGCCATTTTGAATTAAATGTTCGAAATTAGTGCGACTTTGGCCATTTCCACATGTCGTACTTTAACGAACTCCTCCTAGAGATTTCATCTGATCAACTTAAAACTCGGTCTGTGCCATCTTAAGATGTTAAAGATGAAAAGTTGTTAAAAGAAAAACTTTTCGTCATAGGGCGTGGCCGTGGCAGGGCGGCCATTTTGTGCGTTTCGCCGCCGAAACAGGAAGTGGGTGTAACTCAAGTGTACGTTGTCCGATTACCTCAAAACTTTTCAGGATTCATAAGAGTCCAACCCTGAGGACAAATAAAGGCCGATATTTACTTAAAGTCATAGCGCCCCCTAGCGGCAACAGGAAGTAGGCCTAAAAGTCAAGGTGCTATACTTTAACGAACTCCTCCTAGAGATTTCATCCGATGGACTTCAAACTTGGTCTGTACCATCCCAACACCTTAACGATGAAAAGTTATTAAAAAAAAACTTTTCGTCAGACGGTGTGGGCGTGGCAGGGCGGCCAAGAGCCGAGGTCGCGCACGGCTCTTTTTTTTTCAGCGGTCCGCGACAAAGCGGAAACAGGAGGCCTGAATGAGTTCGCCAACAACCGGATGCCAGGACTCTCAGAGTGACTGCAGGTCTCTCTGGTAAACTTACTGGGTTAAGATGAGCTCTTTTATGGTGAATGAAAGGCTCGATCCGACAAAGTAGGTCATTGAATCACATCGAAGCATTGACGGCAATGCTGCTGCCAGTTCTGCCGTTGTTTACCTTTGTCTTCTTCTAGTCCGTAGAAAGGGCAGCGTCTGTAGCATTTGCTCATTATCGCCACCGCTGTTCAGGAGAAGACTGCAGCTAGTGTCGCGAGCACCAGCGCAGGTATAAATAGTCACAGCGATCTCATGATGTCACATTTGTATGCGCCAGCTGGGCTGCATCCAGTATGTAACGGCTTTCAGGCGCGCTAGCAAAACAGACTGCCTCTGCTACCGCGAGCGTTTTTTTTCCACTTTATTTTTTTTTTTTTTTTTTTATTTGAATATTAATTTTCACCTTCGAAAATTCGTTTTTTAAAAACTATTCGAATATATATTCGAATTTAGAATATTCGTTGACAGCCCTAGTTGAGAATAGAGATTTTTATAGTACATTTCAAAACAATCATGTATCTCTTCTGTCCTATATTTTGTCGAATTAGTAAATGAATCCCTGATTTTATAAATATTAATTGACATTTGCTTTTTTAACCTATAGGCCAGCAGCTTTGTTGACTTACTTCCTATTTCGTAATACCTCGGTTTCAAGTACATCAGCTTTTTTTGAATCTCCTGTACCAGGATATAATTTATTTCTGTTTCAACCCTTTTGATTTTTGTTTAATTTCTCATCCACTTTATTTTTGTGTTGTTTTTGTAGTTTCTTAAGATCTGATTCTAGTTTGAGTTTTTCCTGTTTTTGTCTTTTCAGATATGCTGATTTAAGAATTAGTTTCCCTCTAATTAAAGCTTTACCCGCATCCCACAGCACAGATGGAGACACCTCACCATTATCATTCTCCCTTACATATGTCTGAATTTCCTTAACCAATTCCTCCTTCATTTGTCCTTTTAGAACAAATATGTGCAGCCTTCCCTGTTTGTCGGATGTTTCTGAAAGTTTTTCAAAAGTGATTTTCCCTGATATTACAATGGCCACTCCCCTCCTATGACCTGTGTGAAGAAAATACTTGATTAAATCCATTTCTTTTAAGCTTTTCATGCTCCCTCTCTGACAGGTGGGTCTCCTGCAGCAGAGCCACTCCCACCCCCTCTTTCTTCATTTTACAGGGCTCGAGAGTGCGACCAATTTGGTCGCAAATGCGACCAAAATTTGTAAGGGTGCGACTAAGATTTTTCCTAGGTCGCACCGGTGCACCTAACGTCCTTGCATCCGCTGCCTCTCCACTAACGAAGCCATGTCGTTTATATCGATATGGTTTAATGTCGCGTTACATGACCCATTCCTTCTGGAAAGCCGTGCCTGTGTTTGGATCTCTCCTCCGCGCAGCCCCGCCCCCATTCACTCACACACCGGCCGGCTCACCTGCAACATGGAGAGACACAGCGCCGCTGGTCCAAACTCCCGACATTTGTCTACAGTTTTAATTGTTATTAACACAGCTGTATATTGTTAAGTATGAGAGGGAAACCTGTATTGGTACCAGCGTTTCCGCTGGTAACTGTTACTGCGGCCGCCACGGCGAAAAACACATTAGAAGTTATTAAATGCAACTAACTTCAGTTCGTTGAGTAATAGCGTGTAAGACGGAGCCTGCTGGATCATAGTTCATAAAAATGCAGCGCAGTGACGATACAGACATTTCATAGCCTACACAAGACGGGTGTAACGCCGCTAATGAGTCAGCCGTCACTCTCTAAGTAGCCTAGCATATGCTTCAGTCCATCGCACTCCCTCGGTCTTTCTTTTTTTTTTTCTCTAAAGATTTCAGCCTTTATTTTGATAGGAAAGCTGAAGACATGAAAGGGGAGAGAGGGGGATGACATGTAGGAAAGGGCCGCAGGTCGGAGTCAAACCTCTATATTTACCAACTGAGCTCCTCTTTCTCTTTTAATCAGTCTGTTATTGTTGTTGAAAGCTTATGAAGGAGCTTTCTCAGAGATAGATAGATAGATAGATAGATAGATAGATCTACTAGGCTATTTATTTTAGATAACTTTCATTTACATGTGTTGCAGCTGTATATTTTCAAACTGGTAAAGGAAACCCTGTCTTTGCATTTTATTTTAATCACAATCTGTTTTAATAAAAGAGCTTGTGAAAAGTGGCTTTGACTTAAAACTGAACATTTAGCCCACTTTGTAAAAAAATACAGAGCTATATATCGTGTATCGCCATTCAGCGTTACGGCGATGCGAGGAAAAATTTGGGTGCACCTAAATTTTGTGCTGGTGCACTTAAAGAAAAGTTAGGCGCACCAGTGCAACCAAGGCAAAAAGTTAGTGTGGAGCCCTGTTTTACCTAGTATCTTGGATCTCATTTACATTATATGATGCTATCTTCAATCTTTTCTGGGTTGCCATATTCGCTGATTCTCCGTCTCCTCCGTCTCCTCCGTCCTATGCTTACCCCTTATGCTACCAAATTGGTAAACTGCCTAAACATTAAAAGATACAGAAACAAAACAAATCACTGATGAACTAGTTATTAACCAGAAAACTCACTAGAGGGACTTCAAACTAACTAACGCCCAGCCATGAAGGGGATCTACGTCATGGATTGCATTTCTGGCATGCCGCTCTGTTTACATTATTTTCCACACAGCGACAAACACAAATCAACAGAGAACTCCTTAATGAAACATTATCTAACAAGTGTATTAAAGCGGCTATTGTAGAGGCTAACGGTGCTCGGTTAGCCCCCCTCTCCCCCATTAAACATTTTCTCATCTACACGATTCACGTGGGTCACCTATTTTGGTTTCAAAGCGGCAAATTTCGCCGAAAGGTGAGTGATTTCCATGTCTGAATGTTACTTGGTACGTAATGTTAGCTCACAATGCCTTGTGTTTCTCACTCTCACAACTTATTGTTTATCAGACGTGACATGAGAAGAGGGAGATTAGCTAACGTTAGCCAACCTACTTATAAATATAATTAAAAAAATAAATAAATAAAAATCACATTCAAATAGTAATTTCAGCATTCGAATAGTATTGATTTTGTTACTATTCGAATTATATTCAACTTTCGGAATTCGTTCCAACAGCCCTACTTTACATTGTTAGTTAATTTCCTATCCTGGCTAATTTTGACATACAGTAGATTGCACAACTGCAACTGTTCAGCAGGGTATCCCTTACTTGATGCAGGGTACTTTTCCTCTGAGGAATTCTCTTGGTCCGGCACACTCTATCTCATCGAGTGCAGTGCAGATAACTGGTGTGTGGTTCACCTCTTTTTGAGTCTGGCCACCCCACTAAAGACAGAAACAGTAAGATTAAGTGCTGGGTGATTAACAACATAGTATGTTCTTTAAAAAAAAAAAAAAAACACCACTTACTCCGACACAACCATGACCCATTTCCTGAAAGGCACTGTGGTTGCCTGCATGATCTACAGGATCTTGACAGTAGATGAACTCCTCTGGTCTTCATCATACATCACATGTTTAACAAAAGACAAAGAGCGAAGGATGTAAGCTAGTATGCCTCTGCTGTGAAAATGACTGATAACCTTCAACAGGAAACTGTAGATTCCATTACTAGGGATGCACGATATTGGATTTTGGATCTGATTTTGGATATTCGATATGCCGATATTTTCAAACAAATTTTGGCCAATACCTATACACATTTCTCCCCTGATATACTTTATATTCACTTTAATTCTACTGAAGAGAAATCCAAGTATCTCTCCTGTACTACCTTTACCTCATTACACTCATGTGTTGTAGATAAGGCAATACACAAGACAAACATTTGATTCTACCATAACTGCATCGTTTTACATATGTAAACTGACATTCACCCCTGAAAAATACTAATCGTTAAATTATTTCACTTGGAGAAGAATAAATGATATGCCAGTGCCACATTTTATTTTTAAGTTCAGACTTCAAACTTTAGTCCTTAGGAGTAAAATAAATAAAAATACATATTCAAATAAAAAATTGACATCTCCTACTTGAACAGGTCTGCCAAATGCCTTACATCAGAAGCAACGCTAAACAGTCGCTAAACTGTCAACACGTAGCACGATATGCACTCATTCTCTTTCTATTTTCCATTTCACAAACGTATTATCAAATGCAGATGCAATTGCAGCTGCTGTTTGAGAGTGTAGGTCGGACAGCGGTGAAGTCTTCGTCTATCCACTGGGCAGTGAGACTCAACATGCTAACAGGACTCACGCTTGATGTCCAAATGTCCGTGGTAAAGCTAATGTGACTAGCGCCGCAAGGAGCTTTTCAATGTGACAACACTGGAGTTCAGATAAGGGCACATCAGAAAAGTAGCGCCGGCTAGGCATAGTATACCATAGCTCCACCACGCTAAACGGCTGGTTATCAAGAGCAATACATTCAATGATTTTGTCGTTAAGCCCTTTTACCTTTGGGTGGTCGCAGCTGTATTTTCTAGCTTTGTCAAAAGGACTGAAGTAGAGGCTGCTGATTGGTTTTTGCAGGCGTTTTTTCTTCTTACTTTGCAAAGTCTCGGTGCTCCTCAGGATGACAGCTCTTGAGATGCCTAATCATATTTGTAGTGTGGAACACGCCTCCTCGCATCACTTGTGCTTTACAAGTACTGCAAATAGCAAGTTTGTTATCTGTTTTACATATCTCGAAATACCTCCACACAGCCGACATGTTGGAAGTTTAAGTTGCTGGCGCTCATGCTACGTTCATGGTCGTCATGTGCGCATAATAAACAAGCCACCCTATCGGCATGGCTCATCGGCAGAAATATTCATATCTGCCGATGATCATTTTAAGCTATTATCGGCAGATACCGATGTCGTGCCGATATCATCGTGCATCCCTATCAATTACTTCCTTAAAGTTTCTATATGTAACTTTTTAATGTTTCTGAAACGGTCTAATTTTCCATCTGATGATCATAACCTCTTAATCTGTTGATTATTTTTTCGATTAATCGGATAAAAAAAAAAAAAAAAAAGCATTAATTTACATCAACTCAATACATACTTTTTGTTTTAGTTAATAGTTTTGTAAAGGTAAGGAACCCAAAGAGCAGAAACACACACACACACACACACACACACACACACACACACACACACACACACACACACACACACACGTTTAAAAACAACACACATATTTGTCAACAACTGATACGGGACAAAGCACAGAATATATACAGATGATATGATAACAGATTGAAAAATGAATGGGCCACAAAAGTCGAGTGAATAAAAACGTGTCTTTAGTCTTGCAAACTATACCACCCCTGTTTTACTACTGTTATTAACGAGCTAACGCTAGCTTGCCATCCTTGTAAAGCTGGATAACGAGTAAACACCAAACCAGCACCAGAAGAGCTACTGGAGGGACGTTACGTTCCTCACTTCAAAACGGAACAAAAGTAGGATTCTGTAGTGACTTTACCCTGCTGTTGAACTCCCTTCCTCCTCATTAAGGACTCCAACATGTTTACGTTTTAGGTGCTGAATCATCACCGTGCCGTGTCGCTTTTGCTTATCTTGCAATTAACACGTTTTCAGAACAACGTTACGGGTCTCTCCGGTCTCTCTCAGTATTTCCTCTACGCCCACTCTGCTCTTTTCTTTCGCGCTGCTCCGCTCAACTCGATTTTTTTTTAATCTCTGCGACTGAGTGCCGTAATAGTTGCACGACACAACGAATAGATAATGAAATTCGTTGACAACTTTAATAATCAAATTTTATCGATTCGTTGTTAAAGCCCTACTCCACTCCATACCTCAGACCATTTCTTCATCTCTTACTCTCTCCCAAGCTCACAACCATATCCCGAGAGACACTATACTTGTCCGCTGTAACATTTGTTCACTCTCTCCTTCTCTGGCGTTATGTACTTTATCAACCCTCCCTCCATCTGACTTTTTCTTACTCATGCCTCCCAACAGACACAGACACTCTCCTCTCTACTCTTAGTCACGTGTTTCACTCGTTGAGCGAGCGCGTAAGTTCGGAAATAAACCAAATGGATACTGATGAAAACCCAGGTACTAGTGACGAGAATCAGCCAACCACTCCATCTCAAACCCAACTCTTTCTGAAAAAAGGCTCACATTCGGTGGTGTGGAAGTATTTTGGATTCAAGCAAGACGATGAGGGTCAGTCTGATGCGATTTGCGAGGCATGCTTTGCCCTCATTGCAGCATCGCAAAGTAACACCACAAGACTTTACCAGCACCCCAAACGTCACAAGGTTCAATATGATGAAGCCATACAAGGCAAGAGGGCCGAAAGACGTTTCAATTAGCCTATTTAAAGCCATGTTCAGGGCCATAATTAGCGCAGTGTGTTAAACTTCTATTTTTGGTAACCTACTTGAATGGCCAGTTGAATGTTAATTCTATAAAAATGCAAGCAGTTAAAGTGTGCAAATAAATCATTCTGTTTTTGATAGTGTACGTAATTGGCAATTTACAAACTCCATTGCTCTAGAGATTGAAGCTGTAGCTCCAGCATGTTGATTGACATGTTTTAATTATGTAAAGACATGTTCAAGGAGTTCAGATAGAGCCGGTATCAGGGCCATATTTAGTTCAATATGTTAGGTCTAGGGCTGTGCTTGATTGAAGAAAATAGTTAGGTCACTATTTTTTGTAGCCTAGTGTACTTAAATGGGCAGTATTTACTTTTTCTTTATTCATTGAAGCCTCCATGTTTACAGGCTTGTGGTGATGTGCAATGTGCTCTAGGTGCCAAAAATCAATGTTTGGTACTGCCAATATATTATTGTTTTGTCATGGTTCATGTGTGCAATAAACATTACACATTGTGAGAAAAAAAAATCATGGCAGAGAACCGTGATATCAAATCTAAGTAGGGTTGGGTACCGAAACTCTGTGCCAATAGGGAACCGGTGCTGACGTAAACGGTAGTAACGAGACCGAATAAGAACGAAAGTTTTGGTTTCCTCATTTCGGTGCTCGACTTTACACTACACCTGACAGCATGTAACGTTAGCCTACCTTTAGCTAGCAGCTGGATTAATCACGGTTAAAATGCTGACAGCTAACGTTAAACAGTGTAAAGTGTGACTATTTCACTGTGGAGGACTTCAGCGGGATGTAACAGTCTGCTCTGCAGCGCAGCAGCTGCCGTTGTCGCAATTCATAGATATACAGTATGTTTATATGGTCGGAATTAAACAACACAGATTCACTTAAAACAGGTAGCCTCGTGGTGCATTCACAGTAATTGTAAAATACCCTTTTCCCATCTGGGGTTCAACAGCAATTTACTGGTGAAATGAGTTATTGTTATAGTTATTACATTATTATTAAATCTTTAATTTTGACCATGGCCTTAGCAATAAACAAGTCACTGACTGTTGTTTACTACCCTTATTTTTTTTCTTCTTCTTTTTTTTTTTACTTTATTGAAAAGTACCGGTTCAGGCACCGGCCCCGTTTTAAAAGTATCGATTTAGCACCGGAATCGAAAAAAAACCAAACGATACCCAACCCTAATTCTAAGCTAAAAAATCGTGATTCATATTTTTCCCCAAATCGTGCAGGCCTACTCTACCCTCCTCTCTTGACTCTCTCTGCCCTCTTACTTCACGGCAGGCTCGCAAGTCCTCCCCTGCTCCGTGGTTATCTGACTCAGTGCGTGCTGAAAGATCAACTATACAGGCAGCGGAAAGGAAATGGCGGAAATCTATACACCCAGATGACAGCTTCACTGTCATTGAGCCTAGCTCTTCCAAAATCACTCCACACATCTATGGCCTCCCTCTGAACATAATACACCCACTAAGTTTTGAAAATCTGACTCAGCCTATTTATAATATATTTTTATTGGGGAAAAATTCAATACCGTCAATGTTATTGAGTCTAGCTCTTCCAAAATCACTCCACACATCTATGGCCTCCCTCTGAACATACTACACCTGCTAAGTTTTGAAAATCTGACTCAGCCTATTTATAATATATGGAGTGATTTGGGAAGCACTAGAATAAAAAAAAGAGTGAAGCTATTGAATTTTTTTTCACAATAAAAATACATAAAAAAATAGGCTGAGCCAGCTTCTCAAAAAGCGGCGGGTGTAGTATGTTCAGAGGGGGGCCCTAGATGTGTGGAGTAGATCTGGAAGCACTAGACTCAATAACATTGATTGTATTTATTTCTTTCGCAATAGAAATTCATAAAAAATAGGCTGAGCCTGATTCTCAAAAAGTGGCAGGTGTAGTATGTTCAGAGGGAGACACTACATGGTTGGAGTGATTTTGGAAAAGCTAGACTCAATAACATTGATGGGATTGAATTTTTTCACAATACAAATACATAAAAAACAGCCTGGGCCAGCTATTCAAAACTTAGCAAGTGTAGTATGTTGATAGGGAGACCCTAGATGTGTGGACTAAATTTGGAAGCACTAGGCTCAAAAACTGTGAAGCTATTGGATGTTATCCACAATAAAAATATTTAAAAATAGACTGAGCCAGCTTACCCAAAATAAGAAGGTGGTGTATGTTGGTAAGGAGCCCCCAGATGTGTGGAGTACATTTGGAAGCACTAGGCTCACTAACAGTGAAGCTATTGAATGTTATCCCCAATAACAATTCTTTAAAAATAGACAGAGCCTGCTTTCCCAACATAAGAAGGTGTAGTATGTTGGTATGGAGGCCCTAAGTATGTGGAGTGATTTTGGAAGAGTTAGACTCAATAGCATTGACGGTATTGAATTTCTTCCAATACAAATTCATTAAAAATAGGCTAAGCCATATTTTCAAAACTTAGTGGGTGTAGTATGTTCAGAGGGAGGCCATAGATGTGTGGAGTGATTTTGGAAGAGCTTGACTCAATAGCATTGACGGTATTGACATTTTTCACAATAATAATTCATTAAAAATAGGCTGAGCCAGATTCTCAAAAATTAGCGGGCATAGTATGTTCACAGGGAGGCCCTAGCTGTGTGGAGTGATTTTGGAAGAGCTAGGCTCAATAACATTGACGGTATTGAATTTAGGCAGAGCCTGCTTTCCCAACATAAGAAGGTGTATTATGTTGGTAGGGAGGCTCCAGATGTGTGGAGTAAATTTGGAAGCACTAGGATCAATAAGAGTGAAACTATTGGATGTTATCCCCAATAAAAATTATTTAAAAATAGTCTGAGCCTGCTTTCCCAACATAAGAAGGTGTAGTATGTTGTTTGGGAGGCCCCAGATGTGTGGAGTAAATTTGGAAGCACTAGGCTCAATAATAGTGAAGCTATTGGATGTCATCCCCAAAAAGAATTATTTAAAAATAGACTGAGCCTGCTTTCCCAACATAAGAAGGTGTAGTATGTTGGTAAGGAGGCCCCAGATGTGTGGAGTACATTTGGAAGCACTAGGCACACTAACAGTTAAGCTATTGCATTTTTCTACAATAAAAAATATAAAAAAAATAGACTGAGCCTGCTTTGCTACATAAGAAGGTGTAGTATTTTGTTTGGGAGCCCCCAGATGTGTGGAGTAAATATGCAAGCACTAGGCTCAGTAACAGTGAAGCTATTGGATGTTATCCCCAATAAAAATTATTTAAATATAGGCTGAGCCTGCTTACCCAACATAAGAAGGTGTAGTATGTTGGTAGGGAGGCCCTAGATATGTGAAGTGATTTTGGAAGAGCTAGACTCAATAACATTGACGGTATTGAATTTTTGGCAATAAAAATTCATAAAAAAATAGGCTGAGGCATATTGTAAAACATTAGTCGGTGTAGTATGTTCAGAGGGAGGCCATAGATGTGTGGAGTGATTTTGGAAGAGCTAGGCTCAATAACAGTGAAGCTGTTGAATTTTATCTTTGTAGCCACTTTCGGTTTTGCACTTTGCAGACGGTCCCTAGACGCTCGGCTGAAAGCATAACGCTCACAGGGATGCATTGTTTTCATCCACATAAGTAGACGGTTCTTTCGGATGAAAACCGGGTTGTAGCTTGTTGTCTACCTTCCTACGGTTAGATAGAGCTGCCTATTGCGTAAGTAACACGTTTCATCTAAGATTTATTGAACCGCAAACCCGCGAATCTTGCAAATCTGCCAATTTCTGTCCAACTTTACCCAAGTAACTGTGTCGATATTTTTGGTGATTTTGAGTTAAAAATAAGTGTGAAACGTCTGTCTAAATAAGCTCTACAACATACCCAGAAACTGGGGGAAATTGAAGTATTGACACGGAGCTATTGAAGGTAACATCTGTGAAAACCGACGAATGTCAAATATTAAACTATCTTCACCGCGGTCGCGATCTAGCCAAAAGAGAGCCACCTTCGCAACAATGAAAAATCGGGCTCAGCATACCTAACGTAGCTACTAATCTCGCTTCTTCTAACCTTAACCCTTACTACACCCTTCTGGTAGAACATCATTTAAGGCCCATTGTTCATTATTATGACCTTACTGCAGTAACAGTAGGTCCTGCATTGGTAGTAAGCTACTACCAATGCAGGACCTAGCTACTTTTTCAGAATTCAATTAAATGCAAAAGCTCGCAGCTGTTCAACACTGGAGAAGTTGAAAGACAAGATTTTTTTGTACTAACGTTATACATTAATGTTGTATTCTGCTTTGAGTACTGGGTTATTGATGTAACGTTACAAGTGAATTTCTGAAAGCATGTTGCATTGTCTAGTCTCACAAAAGCAGCTGCGCGTAATTAACGTTAGCATTAACGTTGACGTTAGCTAACTTTAGCTTAACGATAGCATTTTAGCGTTACTGTAGCGTTTCGTGTTACTTACAAATAGCTGCAGAGGACCACTGGTGACGGAGGTTTGTACTCAAAGGGCTCTGTATAATTCGCACTTTCCACCGGTATTTCATAAGTAGCTCCCTGACCAGGAGAAACAGCAGGATAATCCGTTGTCGTTGAGTTTTGGGAGTGAATTCCTCCCAGGCATTGTAAAAGAATCACCGTCAGTAGCATCAGGAACTGACCGCACAACAGAATATAGCTTACTGAAACCATTGTCACTCTTAAAATACTACATTAATTTTAATAGAATAGCCATTCATGGTTAACGGCCACATTTAGCCAGCTAACGTTACCAAGGAATGTTTGATTGAGTCGCGTGTGTATGACGCGATAAAAAAAAAAAAACCTCCTTCTTTTTCTTCTTCTTCTTCTCTTTCTTAGCAGATTACTACTTTTGTATTATACCGCCACCAACTGTACAGGAGTTTTCTTAATACATCCATGAGTCTACCCCACTAACACATAACGTGTAGCTAGGGAACGTTGGTGAACCTTAGTTTCTGGTTCCCTCAGGGTTATAACGTTTAATGCATGGGTTGCTTATTGTGAGGACACGGTAATTCCTAAAAAGAGTTGTCAAAATATACCCAAATAACAAGCCATGGGTGAGAAAACAACTTAAAGACTTGTTGAAAAAGAAAAAGCTAGCATTCAGACAAAATAATTTTCAGGAATTATACAGCATTCAAAAGGAGATTAAACTTGAAATTAAAAGGGCTAAATGGGACTATAAAAAGTGGAACACAAACTTAGTAATAACCTCTTAGGCTCAGCATGGGACAGTATTAAAACAATGGTGAGTCTAAATGACAAAACAAAGAAAAGGGTGGCACTGGAAGGTTTTACCTCAGATATATCCCTGGCCCAAGAACTAAATCATTTTTATTCAAGATTTGACAAATATGATTTTAGTAACGAAATTGTTGGCCTAAAACAGTCCTTACTTCCCCTGTCCCAATCACCTGTCTGCTTCTCTACACAAAGTGTTGTGAACATCTTTAAACACTGCAAAGCCAAAACAAGTCTGGGCCCAGACAACATTGGTAGCCGTGTTCTCTCCTGTTGTGCAGAACAGCTAGGCCCCATTTTTTATTATATTTTTAATCAATCGATGTGTCAACAGAAGGTTCCTGATTTATGGAAACGGTCTATTATAGTTCCTGTTGCAAAAATCAGCCGCCCAAAGATTTTAAATGACTACAGACCCATAGCTCTTACTTTACTTGTGATGAAGTCCTTTGAAAAGCTGATCAAAAGAGAACTAACATTTAGGACGAACAGTCTCCTTGACCCACTACAGTTTGCATATAGACTCAACAGAGGAATCCAGGATGCTACTGTGACAGTACTTAACCTCATCCTTAAACATCTTGAGGGAAATAAAAACCACGCTAGACTACTGTTTGTGGATTTTTCTTCAGCCTTTAACACCATTCAGCCGCACCTGTTGGTTGAGAAGCTCTTGCATCAGTTCCAACTGGAGGCCAACCTTGTGGGCTGGATATTGGACTTCCTTACAAATAGATCTCAGCGAGTGAGGGTAAATGGTCACTTCTCTGACTGGGCCCTCTCATCAACTGGCTCACCGCAGGGGTGTGTTCTTTCCCCCCTCCTCTATATTTTGTACACCAACGACTGCTGCTCTGTGACTGAAAACTGACACTTTGTCAAGTTTGCTGATGATACGGTTATTGTCAGCTTACTGAACAATGAGGAAACTTCACACGGTCCGGTCATGGACCACTTTGTAACATGGTGCCAGGATGCCTTTCTTGAGATGAACGCCTCAAAGACTAAAGACATGTGTATTGACTTTAGGCATAATGTCACTAACAATGTAAAAACTAGTATAAATGGTCAGGAAATAGAGGTTGTTAAAGAGTACAAGTATTTAGGATCCATTATTGATGACAAGCTGTGCTTCGAGCCAAATACTAGTTTGCTTTGCAAGAAAGGCCAGCAGCGCCTGTATTGCCTTAGAAAGCTGGCCAAGTTTAATGTGGACAAGACCCTGTTGACCCTTTTCTATAGGTCCTTTGTTGAGTCAGTTGTCACCTTATCCTTAATCTGCTGGTATGGGTCCATTACTGTAAAACAAAAAAATGCCCTCTCCAGGCTAATTAAGGTGAGCAGCTGTATCACAGGTTCTAGGCAAAAAGGCCTGGAGGAACTCTATCAGAAGCAGATGCTAAAAAGGGCTGAATCCATCCTGTCACTATCCTGTTACGGGCTGAATTTCAGATGTTGCCATCCGGATCACGCTTTATACTTCCAAAACTCAGAACAAATAGATATAAACACTCCTTTGTACCTGCAGCCATTCTACTTTTTAATTCTATAAAGAACCATAGATAACTTGATTTATTGTTTATGTTTTTAAATTTGACTGCAAGGTAGGCAATCTCTGTATTGTGTGTACGATTGTGTGTGATTTTATTATACTACCTGCTGCACTACAAATTGCCCCACTGGGGGACAAATAAAGTAACTTGACTTAAGGGAACCAACATAGATATCTATCTATGCACCAGGCTACTGAACGAGACCGTAAGGACCGTAACCGAGGGTACTGCGTGAGTCTATATTCAAACGGGTGTCTAAGTTCTCGGCAAGTTTGAGTTATCAACCGATAGCATCTTAGATGATTGTGTACATACAAATTAATAGATTACATTATTGATGGATATCACATACAAATGCACATCATGTTATCTTAGTAGTTATGTTAAGTTAAATGTTTGTTACGTGATAGGTAGGCTGTCACCAGGAGACCGTGCACCAGACTACTGAACAAGACCGTAACCGTTCCTAATGCATGAGTCATGTAATCAAACGGGTGTCTAGGTTCTCGGCAAGTTTGAGTTATCAACCGATAGCAGAAGCCTTTATGTCTCGTGCATTTTAGAATTGTGTTCATGGAAATTCATATGCTACATTACCAAGGGGAAAGTATTAGGCCTATATCATACAAATACACATAATGTTATCTTGATAGTTATGTAAAGTTAAACGCGATCACCCCCCCTCCCCCCTGCCGCCGAGGGCACGCGAACCGGTGACCGAATCTATTAACTCGGTAGGCCAACCAACGACTGTCCGGTTGAACCGTCTCCCGTAAAAGAGTCGGTTTTCCCATCATTATCGAGATGAACTGCGCCTCGCCTGTAAAGTTGACGAGAGCAGGTGACAGCAGCGGGGGGCAGGGAAAAAATCCGCTGTCAAGTCGGACACGTTTTCCATCAGCCTTCAAAGCATATAAAAGGAAGTCACAAACATGCTTACCATAGGCGGCGCTAGGCTATTTAAAAATCATCTCAGCACCCCTGAAATTAAAGTCCTTATTGTGATAATGTGAAATCGTTTAGTGGTCAAACTAGTGGCGGTTTTTTGCACGGGCGAACCGGGCAGCCACTTAACTTTAAAAAAATATATAACGAAGCGTTTTTCTGTTTTCTATAATTTCACTGTGTGGGGAATTGGCAGATCAGCGCCCCCAGCAGCTGCAGGCGCCCTGCTTGCTGAAAGAGGTCAACACCCCCCACTTTCACAATGAAATGGACTAGTCCGTAACAGTGCGCCGCGGTGCCAAAGATAAACACACGGTGACAGGAGAAATGGGAAGTACAAAGAGACGGAGCAAGACCAGTCTAAGCGGTCTAAACCTTTCTTTTATGTCAATGGTCTAAATGCCAAAATGAAAAAAAGTTACCCAAGCAGCTCAAATAAAAGAAAAAAGCTAAAAGGCATGTTTTCGGGAGTAGCAGGACCTCCATCAGCTCCCGTGGCCGATGATAGTGGTGCTGGTGTCGGCTACAGTGACATGCACAGTGAAGAGGAGACTCAGGAGGAGAGGGACAGAGATGAGGGAGTGAGGCTACAACCTGCGGTAGGCTAAGCACAACTCCCCTTAAAACACTTAACCCCTTGATAAAACTGAGTGGTGGACAAACTGTTGATGATAACACTACAACAATAAAAAAGTAGTAATGCTTTAGTGTATGATTGCATTAGTAGCCTATATAACGTTGCACATCATGCAAACGTTCTTAAGAGAATTGTAGCTTTTCTCTCTGCCTTGGAGACAAAAACTCATAATAGACCTCTTGAAATTATAGCATAGGGCCTCTCGAAATGATAATCATAAAACAAGCTATATATATATATATATAGCTTGTTTTATGATTCATTAGGAGTATACAGTTTTAGTGTATTAAGAAATGGCACTTTGTTGAAGTATTTAATGTGTCAACTTTCACTGATTCTTTCTTACTCATTACATGGCATTAGTAGTTTTAGGAGTAGGTATACATATTCAGGGGAGGGCAAGGACGGGTACAGCTTTATCAATACTAGTTAAACAGTTGTACAGTTTTATTCCCAACTTGTTTATATTTTAAATTATTTGTTCTTATATTCTATCCTATTATTATTTCATGTAGGCCCTATATTGTATCCTATTATTTCATTTATATTCTGTGTGTGCTGTGTGTCTGATATTGTGCTGCTGCAACACTGGTATTTCCCATGTTTTGGGTTTCAATAAAAATCTATCTGTCTGTCTGTCTGTCTGTCTGTGACCTTATGTGGTGTGCCTGTCTGGGCCAAAATGCCAGGGCTGATTTTTGGTCCCAGACCGTCCCTGTCACTCAAGCAGAGAGGACCTTTTCCAAACTAAAGTTGATCAAGTCATACCTGAGGTCACCATGTCCCAGGAACAGATCACTGGCCTTGCCGTCATCAATTTCAATCACCCAATAGGGGAGCAGATTTCATATGATGACATCATTGATGATTTTGCATCAAGGAAGGCCAAAAAGGTCAGGTTTTAGTTGTAGTTTGGGTTTTCTGTTCGTGGTGCTATAGTGTAATAATTGCATTCTGTTTAGTGTGTTTTCATATTTGTGTGATGAAGGATTTGTGCTATTTTGAATATGGGGGGGGGGCGCTCGGAGGGGGTCTCGCCCGTCATTCAACACCGCCCCGGGCTCAAACCTTATTACTTTTGCAAACCTGATTTTAGCGATGGAATAGGATAAATGACGACAGGTTCAGCTCAGTTGTAGCCTAAAGTCAACAGCCTGTCTGCAATTCCCTTAACGAGGGCGCCTCAGTCAGCCTACTGTTTAGTCTGTGCAGATAACTTTGGGGAATTCGGTCGTCAGAGTATGGCTACTTTCTACCACTGAAAAGGTATATGGCTAATGGAGTGAAAATTAAATCTAATCAAATGAACACGTTAAGTAGGCTACAGGTGTAGGCCTAGTATTTGTGGAACCAATCTGTGATCCCTGATCACAATTATGGCAATTATATCTGAATTAGCCTAGCTTATTCACTACAGAGTCCAATTTTGTTGTGCAACGTTAGACAAAATTGCTAACTGTAGGCATGTGTACCTTAGGAGTAGCCTATAACGAGTTTTTAAAGTGTGCTATTAATAGCCTGCCGTAACAGCTTGAGCACCGCTACCTCCCTACCAGACACTTTCTTATTTTTAACTGTCAATGCCAATGAAAAATAAATAATTCGACCTGACGGATCATCAGACTCATTCATATCAGAACTGAAACACTGGAACAACAAACCCTGACTCAGTCTGTTTCCCCATAGATGGATATACGTTTCTTTGTTTAAAGAAAACAGCCAGGTTCAGGTGAGAAAGTATAAGATAAGCCTTTAACATTATCCCACTGCACTGAACAGAAACCCCATATTCACATATGTTATAAATAGGTGAATGTATAACCTTTGGTATCCTACACAATGCATTCTCTGTTGATTAGTTGATTACATTTGCCTTCTGGTTGACAGCACAAAGGAGCGAGGAGAATAGAGAGGGAGAAGGGCAGAGAGAGCAAGATGAACAAGGTGAGAAAATGGCTAGGTAGCCTATAAGACATATATAGTATAGTATATAATAGGACTTCTGTGTTTTGTTTTCTCTTTTATTTGAAGATTATTTTCTAGTTGATTACAAAATGTTTTGTATGTGATTGTCAGTGATATGATGGAGGGAAGGAGATAGAGGGAGAGAGGAGGATGGAGAGAGAGAGAAGGATGGAGAGAGAGTGGACAAAGAGAGGGACCTGGAAGAACCAGGTGAGAAAGGCGACATATATTATACGGGCAAAAACCCTTAAAACATTCCATTCACATTATATTTACATATGCATTTCATGGAGGACTAGGCTCTTAAGAAAAATAGATGTGTTTTCTCCATCTGGTTCAGAGGCATTATTAGATTAGATGAAAAAGTTGAAAATTAACAGCAGAAAAAAACATGAATAATCCTGTCTAAAAATATGTTAAGGCTTATTTTACCATTCAAGGTATGTGCAGGGCCGTAGCTCCAAATTCTGGGCCCTGTAGAAAGGCATTTTCTATGAGCCCCTCCCTGCAGCCAAAGCTATGAATTCTAGCATATTTTTGGGTCCTCCTCACATGAGGGCCCTGGGCACTCAAAGAACACTGAAAGAGTCCTTGTTTAAAACGTTACTTTTTTAACATTTTTAACATTCACTAGAAGCGAATCCAGAATTATTAAATTTGAAATGATGAATGCGCATAATGGACCCGAGCAGACCCACGGGACAAGCTGCAGGCTAACTGCTAGCGCTAGCTAGTAGCTAGCTAGCTAGTAGCACGACATAATGATTAAATCTCCTTGGTTGTCTAGCTAGCTAAATACATCTATGGTTTATTTAGCTAAGCATGTAAACGATCGGGAACAACGAAAACACAATGTTTAACGTTAGTGAATATTTTAGACAATGAAAACGGCGAGTTCATGAGTTTGCCACTTGTAAGAGACACGGGAGATAAGCTCATGAACGAGCATGTTGCTACCGGTTGCTACGACAACACAAACAAATTGTTGCTAGTGCGCGTGTCCACCGTGACGTCATGGGCCAAGAATGCGGAAAAGCCGAGCTTCATGTTGTCTTAATGCGCTTTTGAGCACTCTCATTGGAACGTACGGGGCTTCCCGCCGAACACTGTATCCAGTTCTCTTAATACATCCATGATTTCCCCCAACTCATTTCCTGGTTCTCCTTCTCCGTAAACAACATGAAATCAACAAGATAGTTAACTTTTACTGCTCCAGATTTCCCAGCGTGGTCAGAAAGAACAGGGGAGACACTTTGTTTCTCTCACTATATTACTCTAGAGTCACTACTCGCTGCGGAGCTAATGGCACTCTCTCACTTCTCCCTCGCTCACCAGCTACACACACGGCAACTCGACACACACACCAGCGCACAAGTATAAACATCAGGCCACTTGTATGCTACGGAAAAAGCACTGCGTGGAGCCTCCAGCAGCAAAAAAACACCGCTGGCTAAACTATTGTCGCTAGCAATGCAGTGATCAGTGACGATTCTTTCCGACCAATCTGTAGCCTGCAGGGTTTCACGTCACCTTCTCGGCTCGCCTCAGCTCGCTTGGAACCTCGACTGAGGAGGTACTAAAAAAAGTACATGTTAGCAGGTACCAGGTACTTTTTCTCGTAATGGAAAACCAAAAAAAGCGTGTAGAGTCGAGGCAAGTAGGTACCATGTAATGGAAAAGCGCCATAAATATTTCAAAGAACAATGCACACATGGCCACAGTTCATTTAACCTAACGTTAGTGGTTTCATTTTTCTGATAGCGTTCAGTAAAAGCACTTATCAGTTTTGATGATGCTCCTAAATGATCATGTAGCCTAATAATGAGTTTAGAAAATTTCCTACATTCTTGGCAAATTAAAACGCTTAAAAACGTTGGAATAATAAAGGGATATATTAGGCTATATATAATATACAATAATTTTAATTGTTACGCTGTTTAAGACAGGGTTCGATTATTATTTCATATAAAGCATTAAATAGAAGATTATCATTTGTCAGCAACAATATTAATTCAATAACTGCTCCAGAAAGCACAATGAGTTCTTAATAATTCTGTATAAAATCAGCTTCATTATCTCCTAGGTTGGTTCCAAAAATACCACATTTTGTTGAGGAAGTCGTACCTTTGTACAATGTGACTGACTTTAAAAGTCATTTCAGACTGTCGAGAGGACAAGTAGAGGTAAGTAGAGGTAGATTATCTAAAGCATTTTAGTAGGCTATTATCACTGATATGTGTAGCCTACTTCAATTTGATCATTATTTCTTCTTTGCTGTAGGATGTTATGATGACGTTGGGACCATTCTACACAAACAGACAGCATACCAAGTTGCCAGTAACCCACGCTGTTCTTGCCTGCCTGTGGACTCTAGCCAACCAGGAGTCATATAGGGGTGTTGCAGACTGATTTAACATTTCAAAATCCACCATCCACCATGTCAACCCATCTCAATTACATTTTCAAACAGCCGGCTTTCCAAATACAGTCTTTGCTCTTGATGGATGTCACATTCCCATTGTTAAACCATTTTGCAACAACCCCATAGCCTATTATAACAGGAAACAGTTTTACTCCATCATTCTCACCGGATTCTGTGACAGCCAGCGCCGCTTTTGTCATGTCAATGTAGGACACCCTGGAAGTTGGCATGATGCAAGAGCATTTCGATACACTGATGTAGCATAGCAACTGGAATTGAATCCTCAGGCTCTGGTACCAGAGGGAATGCACATCATTGCTGATTCAGCCTACCCTTTGTCGCTACATTTGATGAAGCCCTACAGGGATAATGGGCACCTTACTGTTAGGCAAAGGCGCTTTAACAGAAAGCTCAATGCAGCTCGTGTGGCCATTGAGCATGCATTTGGCATCCTAAAGTCAAAGTTCAGGAGGCTCAAGTGTCTGCACATGAAGGAAGTGGCAAACATCAGTGCAGCAGTCACAACATGTTGCATTCTACAAATTTGTTTGGATTCTGGTGACCGGGTTGATGAAGATGAGCAGGGTCTTCTTCAACAGGACACTGAGGATCCACACCCACCACAGCCCAACAATCATGATGCCTGTCATTACAGAGACATGATCTGTTCCCACCTTTAAGGATAAGATACACTTTAGTTTATAGTCATACCCCCTTTTTTTCCTGTTTTCATTTACACGTTTTTGTGAGCTGGTATGCCACAGGGTGATGTAAGGCACCTCGGGTCAAATGCCAAGTTCAAAGTAGTAATACAGTGTTTTATAAGGCTCTAAGGAGGTTTGCAGCAAATGTGCAAATGTGTGTGTCATTATAACCAATTTAATTACTTTAACTTTTGAGACTGTTACCTTACAGTTTTAACCTTAAGGCATTTTGATTTTGAAGTGCCTCTACATTATCAAGACTTATGCTGTGCCTCCGAGTGGCAGCTCATGGTAACTGGGTGGTAAGAACCCAGGCTAAATCAGCAGGGGATCGTGAGAGTATTTCACCACTGGAAATGTGAACCATCTAACCACTGCTCATTTTCTGGTGTTTAAGTTTCTTTATGTATCAATAAGACAGCCACATAATATCATTTAACATATTTTTAGTAATTTTCTTTCAACAACGAAATTATTTCTTGTTGCTGCTTTCCTATTTCTTCAAGTTGGGTCAAGATTTGACCCATGCAGGTCACCATCTTCTTTTCATGTGACCTTTTTTCTTTTAGGAGTCTTGTAACTTCTGGCCTCACCAGTGACTCCAACGCAGCAGTCCTTCTCTCAGCATGGGACCGGTATGTATCATGAAATGATGTTGTGCTCTTTTTCTGTGCGGTACGTTTTATAGTGAGGATGGCAGTTGAGGGACCAGGCTGGTGATCTTCGGTGTCGGATGAATGAATGAAACTTCTGAGGGAGTTTGACTGGGGAGGAGTGGAGATGGATTTTGACTGGGGCAGAGTGGTGTGGAAATAATGGTGCCACATGGTGCACTCCCCACCCCAGAGCCACAAAATATTTCATCCATTTGCTGTAAAAAAGGACACAGAATTTCAGTTAAAATCAAGACAGGCACAAATAGGTATTTTAACATTCCTTGCTGTGATAATTTCCCCCCTTCCAGAGTGTGCTGATGAAGCCCTATAGCTGTGGGTGGAAAATACTGAGAAAGAATTATAGAAGACTGATAACCTTTCAGAAAGTCCCCCTATAACATTTGAGATTTACATACAGAGCAGGCACTTACCAGGTAATATTCCTAGCTGATTTTGCCCTCTCCTGTTGCTCGAGATCTGTCCTTAGCCCTTTTATAAGTGGTAAGAATGTTACCAAGTTTCCTTCTTATCTTGTCCAGTGTGAATGTGTGTCCTCTTTCTGTGAAGGCATGTTCCAGTTTTTTGTAAAAGGCTGTTTTGTTGTTGTAGATGTTGTGGTATTGTCTGGTCAGCTCCAGTAGCAGCAATGTTGTTCTGTGTGTGAATTCTGTAAAAACATTGCAGTGTTGTTAAAAGCCATTAACATCATATTCTAATCCTTAGATTACAAACTAATTCACTGTACCTGTCTGGGATTCTGGCTGTCCGGATGAAAATTGATGGAAGCTGCCTGAAGATGATGACTGCTGTGGTGGGTTGGTTTCAGGAGTAGGGCTCGGTGTGACGGTTGTTGGTTGTGTATGGACCGGAGTGTGGGTAACTATAGGCTGGGGAGTAGGAGTAGAAGAGGGGGCCCTGAGGCCTTGAGGAGTGGGGGAAGACAGGAGGTTGGGTCACAACCCTTGCTATTTGCGAGTTTACTGCAGAGAAAGAGAGCCAGAACATTGAAAAGAATGGTCTACATGCATTTTAATATTCATGTTTGGCATAGTAAAAAGAGAATGTACCTTGATTGTTTTCTGCAGCTCTAACCTGCTCCAGTATGGCATTGGCATATCTGCTGTCTGGAAAAAACAGATCTCAATCATTTCAATAATTGCCACCCACATGTATAATGGTATTAAGGTAACTGACTTTTCTTTTTTACTCACCAGTCTTTCAGCGGTTTCTCTGCTCATTCTGAGCATCACAGCACCTTTGCTATCCCTCACGGTGATGCAGACTTTTTCCTCCATTGTTTGAGATCAGAACCAGGTTCTTTTAGGTGGCTTTTAAACCTACCTAATTGTCTGACAAGAAATCTCCACACACTTGCTCTATTGTGTGGGAACCCCATTATAATTGCCAACAGGTTGTGCCTATCTGAGTAGTAATTACATAGTGTTTTGACAGTTTTACTGATGATGTTGTTACTGCAATTGTCAAATAAACCAGTACATTTATTGAAACTGAACTTTGACTCTGTTTGAGTAATTAGTTTTTTGCAGTTATGTGATATGCAGCCACAAAATGGTTACTCAAATTTCACAGTATTAATGATCTTAACACACCCATAAGATGTGGTTTATGTTTTAATGTTATTCTCATAAACCTAACCGATAGAAAAACAAACTTTGTATGAGTTAATTGATTATTCTGGTTAGTTTTAATGCCATCAAATGACTTTACAGTGGTCATGATAATCTGATATTCTAACCTGTGGGATTCTTGAACAAAAAATATTACATATAAATGTGTGTGTGTGTGTGTTGTGTGTGTGTGTGTGTGTGTGTGTGTGTGTATATATACAGTACAGGCCAAAAGTTTGGACACACCTTCTCATTCAATGTGTTTCTTTATTTTCATGACTATTTACTTTGTAGATTCTCACTGAATGCATCAAAACTATGAATGAACACATATGGAATTATGTACTTAACAAAAAAGTGTGAAATAACTGAAAACATGTCTTATATTTTAGATTCCTCAAAGTAGCCACCCTTTGCTTTTTTTGATAACTCTGCAAACCCTTGGTGTTCTCCCAATGAGCTTCATGAGGTAGTCACCTGAAATGGTTTTCACTTCACAGGTGTGCCTTGTTAGGGTTAATTAGTGGAATGTTTTCCCCTTATTAATAAAAAAGCAAAGGGTGGCTACTTTGAAGAATCTAAAATATAAGACATGTTTTCAGTTATTTCACACTTTTTTGTGAAGTACATAATTCCATATGTGTTCATTCATAGTTTTGATGCCTTCAGTGAGAATCTACAATGTAAATAGAAGGAAACCCATTGAATGAGAAGGTCAAACTTTTGGCCTAAAAATATAAACCCATTGAATATATATATATATATATATATATTATATATATATATATATATATATATATATATATATATATATATATATATATATATATATATATATATATATATATATATATATATATATATTATGTGTGTGTATGTTTCTGGCAATTGTATTTAGTTCCTTCTTTTATTTCTGCATTGCAATGCATTTTATAATGGCTCATTTTGATCAGTGCTGAATAATCTTTATCATGATCAACCACATAAGATGAAACCTCTTAAAGGAGAACTCCGGGCAAGTTTTCCGTTAATCTTGATTGCTATACGTATATGAGTACTGCCGATAGCAAAAAAGACGAGCTGAATCGGTGCTAGCAACACGGAGCTGCTGCAGCTAATGCCGAGAGCTCCCACTCAGCTAAAACGGCAGTTATGGGGGCATAAGATAAAGAGTGCCTTTGTGCCTCTTAACAGACACAAAATGCAATTAAAATGTCTGTGCAACATGAACAGGGCCCTTACATGACAACAAGAGGCATTTAGCAACTTAGCTATTGTTTAAATTCACCTACCCTCTTAGCTGCTATCTGCCGTCTGGGATGAGTGAGTGCAGAGACTATTTAGAAGAGACATGCCACTTCCTCAATCCTCAATACAACTATATAAGGAAAACCCGTAACGGCAAAGATGGCGGTTGTATGCACATGTCCCGCCCCTCCCGCTGGAAAGCCAATCATCTGCTTTTTAACAGTCAAGCCGGGAAACATTTAAGCCTATCGTCTGGTTCCACTGACGCATGCGCACAGTTGAGGTTTTGCGACAGCGGAGACGATTTGGCCACAGCGAGCTGTGGCGTGTCACGCCGCCTTCGCACTGGCAGTTGAAATCAGCTCCGATACGGCCGGAAGTCATTCATTTCCTATGGAGATTCGCAGAGCGCATGCAAATGGGTCCAAACCGGGTCCAAACGAGTGCAGTGCGAAAAAAAAACTCTTGCGAAAAGCTACGGACGGTTCCTATCCGACGGAAGGTAGCGTTGCTATGGTACTGATAAACAAACCTGCTAATGCTAATTGGTTAGCTGGCAACAGACGTCTAACTATTGACATTATACCGCTATATCACATTTAACCGACGTGACATGTCAACGACCTGGGCAACTTTACTCCACGCAGCAGCCTTTCTATTTATAGCTGTATAAGAGAGGTCAGAGAGAATCGGACATTCAGACACTTATCAGTCCTTCTAGTTGTTCTGCCATTTTTGTAAATCGCTTCGAGCTCTTCAACGGTGTAGTACGACGTCCGCTGGGGGCGACACGGAGCTGATTTCAACTGCCAGGGTGAAGGCGGGTGTATGCAAGATCAGATGGAAGAGGATGATAACAACGCCAAGGCACCGGACTACCAAGGTAGTTAAAGCACAACACCGGCATTCTGGATAGAGACGTAAATGAAGTTGGTGTCGTGAACCCTTGCGCATGCGTAGTAACAGTATAACCTGTGGGGAAAAAAGCGTTTTAAACATTATTTTGAGGCAAAGTCATCAAACTTTTTCAGCGATTTTTATCATATTCTACTGCTGTTTCTATACATGTAGTTTTTATGTCCCGATGACCAGTAAAAGTGCAGTTTTGACTCTCTGCCCATTCATTTAGATAGGAGCCTGGTCTTGTTAGTCCGAAATAGCTGCCCGGAGGCGTTGCCAAGATGGCGGCCGAGTGGCATGACTTGCTTAAAAGGACTTTGGTGAGTGTGTTCAGCCAGGCTCCGGTAATAATCATCACGCAGCAGTTCCATGTGTATTTGTAGCATATATATCCATTTTGTGTGCTGTCGTTGGTGAATATGAGTCTCTGCAGTGGCGAATTGTGTGGTAGTTTCCTTAGCCAGGCTAGCAGCCCTGACCGGCATCCAGCTTCTACTTTCACCCCGCCTCCCTCGCCTGCCGCACCGACAACAATCCACAGGCGCCCGCTGGTCTGGTGGATGTCCTCCAGAGGACAATTCATGCTTTCGCGGCGAAATTTTGAAGTTTATTCCCCCCGCAAAAATAGGTAATTGAGCACTGTAGTGGTTATGATCATATCAGTGACTATGTAACTACATGGAAACAGACCAAATTATGCTGTTTCTTGTACAGTTTTTTTTTGCCGCAGCTCCACGCTGCCTTCATGGAAACGGGATGTCAGAGCATCATCTTAAATGAGCTCCGTACTTCAGCGTGAAGCTGCGTTCGGATAAAAAAAAATCGCCGCAGGGTGGTGCGACGTCCTGTTGTGTTCTTTAACCCCCTAAACCGCACAAGTAGACTTTATATTTCACAGTAACAGTTTTTCGTCAGATCATTTAGAGAACACAACGTTTCTTACTGTACCAGAAGGCAGCTTCATTTTACGGAGAAAGAGAGAAAGAAAAGAGACAAGCGAGAGATATCGACTTTGCTTTGTTGTTTGGCAAACATTTAGCTGTTCCATAAACTCCAGGGCAGTTCAGGGGCCTGTACTACGAAGCAGGATTTGGTGTTAGCGAGCTAACTTCAGGTTCAACCCAGGATTTTCTGTATCACGAAGGTGGATCACTTGTTATCGGGTTCAATCGCCATGGTAACTCATGCTGTACGCCTAACCTGGTCGGGTGCAGGTTAAGTTGGAGATCAGAGATCAACCGGTGTAAAAGCACCGCCTACTGACCAATCAATACTCGATTGATAACGGCGTCACCATTCTTAAAGAAGCTCAGGTGGAGCTCGGTGCACAGAGAGAGAGAGAGGGCGAGAGAGGGGAGAGACATTAAATATAAAACATAAAACATTTAGAGACCGACAACCCCGTTAATTCCCTGATGAGTATTTTTATGAAATATATATATTTTAATGGAGGGGAATTACATATCGGCTTCTTGAGCCGTGTGTTGCCAATGCGCACATCATTTTGAATTATGTTTTTATATTTTTTATTTGCTCTCACGATCGTTTCCCACTGCCAGGGTTGCAACTGAAATAATAGGCTAAAGCAACGACAGTTTATGGAATGCACAAGTGTAATTATGGTCAGATCTTGGTCCTGACTGATGGGGAAGTGATATTGGAGTTGTGATTTAAACATCTACAGCGTCTGCTATTTTTTTTTTTTGCCAGCTTTCCTTCCTGTTTTAGGAAGCAGCAACTGTATTGCGTTTTCCCTGTAAAACCGAGTCTGTGTTTTTCATATTTATGTAGAATTATAATTTGCTCTTCTTATATATAACATGCGGCTCTGGTAGATGTTTGCGATTGGTCATGGTGCGCAACACCGCCTCTTTTATGTGAACGTGCGCCGCTGGATTGGGAAACCCTGAGTTGACTGAACTAGTTGATAACCAGCGTCATGATACAGCTTATGCGGGACCGCGGTTGTTAGGTTAGGTGAAGCCGGATAACTGACAGATATCCAGGGCATGTTGATCTTGCTTCGTAGTATATGCCTCAGGGCTTGTGTTTGGTGTTTAAAAACTTTCTTGTGGAAGCGATAGAGGCAGTGATGTTAGTGTTTACTGTACGGGACTCTCACACCTCCTCAAAACGCAGCGCGATATGGGGTTGCGTTTCTCCAAACGTTTTTTTCTGCTATTTACTCACAAGACAGGCGATAGCAAACCTAGACTCTTCTAAGCATCAACAAAGGGCTCTCACTAACTATGTGTTAAGATAGTAACTTGTGGCCTCAAGATAGTAAAGTGTCTGACACATGGACCCTTTGTTATTAAACTGGACCCTGTAGTGTAGTGCAATACTTCACATTCTGTGCAATATTCCCTGTTTTAATATTCAGTGTGCAATATAGTTTGCTGCAGTTCTGCTTCTATTTATTTACTAGTACTGTTCATCACAATTCTGTTAATACAGTAATGTAAATCTTGTAGGCTGCATATCCATAGTTCTTTATAATTCTTCTTCATATTTTATAACCTATATTTATACTTTTTACATGTATATACTTCTATTATTATTTATATTCCTTTAAATGTCTTGATCTGCACATCAACTGTGACACAAGAATTGTCCTCCGGGTTATCAATAGCATCAATAAAGATCAATAAAGTATTTCTGATTCTGATTTTAAGTTAGCCTATAGTGGAGTGTGCAGACTGGTTCATTAATTATTGAAGTGTTTCACATTTTGGTAGCTTTGAATGTAAGAAAAGCAGTTCTAGGCTTAGGTCATGGTACCTCCGTCTGGCTGTATTTCCATATTATGTGTATTTCCCGGTATTTCCCAGTTGACGGCCCAGTTTAATAACAAAGGGTCCATGTATCAGACACTTTGCTATCTTGAGGCCATGAGTTACTATCTTGAGTTACTATTATTTTTGACAAAGTGGGACCAGGGGGGCTCCGTACTGATTGGCTGCTGTTACCTAATTTAAATTGAATGTCAAATAGTTTTTAAACACCTGTTAATATAATTTCTCTTCACATGGTTTATTTGATACCTGGGGAACTAATAAATATGTTTGTCATTCAATCATATGATTTTTTTATTATTTTTGATAACAATAGTAACAACAATAATAGGCATAATATTAGGGCGTGATCATTAATATTCGGAGCAACTAGCCTACATCTTATTTGATGGGGGGCGGTTGGGACCTGGATAATGGATAGGGGGGCGCTGGCACAAAAAAGGTTGAGAACCACTGATTTAAACAGTGAAAAAACTAAAAATGTTATGTTTTTTTCGTTTTTATGTTTTAAAAACCAGAACAGAGAAACACAAAAACACAAAAACCATGTGTTTTTTCCTTGGTTTTTCTGTTTTGAAATCCAGAACGGAAAAACAGAAAAACACAAACACAGATATTCTCTTTCTGTTTGTCATTCTAAAACAAAAAAAAGGAAAATCCACCCTTTGATATGGCTCTGGCATTTATTGGCCACGCGTCCATGCCTACGCAAGGTAACGTAACCCCTTGACCAATCTGCTATCCTAACCTTAACCACTTGAGGTCAAATGCCTAACCCCAACCAATCAAGCTGCTTCGTAGGGCGGGTCTTGGGGTGGCGATAGTGGGATTAGTAATTTCGCGGGCCACTCTAGACTAACGTTAACGTTACCAGACTACACAGCAATTATTTCAGTAGCTAAGCTAGCGAGTATCGATAAAGGATGGCTCTAGAGATGTACACTATGTACATGTCTCAGAGACTTCCTGCTTCCTGCTTCTTACAGTGCAGACGCTCTACCGCTTGCTACTGCTTGCATATTTCTGCTGATAATCTTGCTTTTCCTCTGAGAGAAACTATGAGCAGCAGCTCTTGGCTACTTATAAACTTACTTATAAATCACTGGACTATAAATTTTTTGTAGACATAGTAGGCTATTGTCATATTTGAAAAATGTTCTGCGTGAGCGTGGCCTACCAATAGCTCAAGCCTGTCCTAAAGTGACTGTAGCTAAAGCTAATTAGCAGCAAGATGCCACCCTTCTCCATAGAGGACTACTACAAACTCTTCAGAAGATTGCAGTTCTGGAAACCAAAATGTACCTGTTAGAAGTAAACGTGCAAGTGAACGGATCATGTGGAAATGACACCACTTTACCACTGAACCAAAACAATGGACAAAAGCATGCTAACACACGGCTAACTAGCACCAGCAAGACCACAAAGAAACAGGAGGGTTGTGGAATGGATAATAAATCAACAAGCGGTAGTCCTCCCTGGAACTCTTTTGGTGCAAAGCCTAAGAGTAAATCATTTTCCTGGGAAATGGGAGGTCGACTAACGGGCAGGGCACAGCGCCCTGAGATTTGTGATACGACCGGCTGGCCTGCATTACCACCCAGGCAGAGTGCCTCTTCAACCCCTGTACTTAGTAGGACACAGCCGTGGACAACTGCAAAAGGGAAAACCACCAACAAAATGCCTCCCCAACAAATGAGTGTGCAGGTGAAGAACAGATTTGCTCCTCTGCTGCAGGACCCTGGACATGACCTGGATTACGTCTCATCAGAGCACAGCAGGGTAAGGACTGAGAGCAATTCTAAAAGTAAAAAGCTACAGGGAAAGCTAATGACTGGGCCCCAAACTCTGATTGTGGGTGACTCTGCTGTGAAAGATATAAAAAGCAGTAAAAACACCAAAATACTCTGTTTTCCCAAAGACATGGTGTCTGACTTGACCCAAAGAATCCAGGATATCATAGCAGCACACCCAACTGTGAAGAACATTATACTGCATCTATATGCAGTATAATGCACTTCAGACTCTTGCTTTACAACATCATTTGACCCTATGGTCAAATGATGTCGTAAAGCAAGAGTCTGAAGTGCTGAATCGTGACTTTATGAATCTGCTGAACGCAGTCAGCACCCTAAACGCAAAGGTGTTCATCAGTGGCCCTATACCGCCAGTCAGAAGAGGAGCTCAGCGATTCAGCAGACTGCTGGCACTGAACAGATGGCTTTCAAATGCATGTACCAACCATTCTCTGCAGTTCATTGACAATTTTAACATTTTCTGGGGCTGCAGACATATTTTTAAAGCAGATGGACTCTTCCTTAACAAGCCAGGAGTAAAGCTGTTCACCTCTAGCCTACTTTACTTTCTGCGCCACACATCTGCTCCCTTTGCCAAGGACACGAGACAAGATGAACCAAAACAAGAGTGTGTGCAAAATGCAGCAAGCATTAACTGATATGGGCCGGGTCCAGGCTGCATGCCTAGTAGCACTCATGACTCTTTCCAAGACAAGCCTGGGCCCTGCGTATTAGATTCTTCCACAATTTATGTTGTGATAGGTAATCGAAAAAGAATGGTGAATAAGCACGTAACTGCAAACTTTGCAAATTTAGCATCCATTCCTCGTCAGCCACAGTCTGTCTCAAAAAATTAAAACACACTAACACTAGCACTGCTAAACGTTAGGTCTTTGGCAGGAAAATCATTTTTAATCAATGATTTTATTATTAAGCACAATCTTGATTTTATGTTTTTAACTGAAACCTGGTTGGACCATAATAACAGTGCTGCTTTTCTCATTGAGTCAGCCCCCCTTAACTTCAGTTTTATGAGTGAGAATAGAGTGAATAAGAAAGGAGGTGGAGTCGCCATTTTGTTTAATGACTCATTAGGATGTACGCAATTATCTTATGGAAATTTTGCTTCTTTTGAATATGTGGCTCTTCAGCTAAGATCCTCCCCTCAAGCTATACTCCTAAATATCTACAGGCCACCTAAATACTGTGCAAACTTCTTTGACGATTTTAATGAACTGATGTCTATAATCTGTATTAACTTTGACCGTGTAATTATTGCTGGTGATTTTAACATTCATTTTGACAACCCCCAGGACCGAGGGACCAAAGAACTGTGTTGTGTTTTTGAGAGCTATGGACTGACTCTGCATGTTACACAGCCCACGCACAATGGACACACACTGGACTTGATTATCTCAAAGGGTCTAAACATTTCCAAGGTTCAATTCAATTCAATTTCAATTCAATTTTATTTATAGTATCAAATCATAACAAGAGTTATCTCGAGACACTTTACAGATAGAGTAGGTCTAGACCACACTCTATAATTTACAAAGCCCCAACAATTACAGTAATTCCCTCAAGAGCAAGCAGTGCGACAGTGGCGAGGAAAAACTCCCTCTTGGGAAGAAACCTCGGACAGACCCAGGCTCTTGGTAGGCGGTGTCTGACGGGCCGGTTGGGGGTGTGATGAACAGTGGCAATAATAGTCACATTAATAATGGAACAGTGACTGGATGTAGCGGGGAGCTGCAGGGTTCAGCAGGAAGAAGCATGACATTGTAGGGCACCGCTGAGCTCAGCAGGGAGTGCAGCAGGACCACGGCGACAGCTGGAACCAGGTTGTGGCGACTGATGTTGCTCTCTCTGATCATTCCTGTGTTTTCTTTAACGGCACTATCTCTGTGCCCAAAAGTGTTTAAACAAAGTTAATCAGAAAACGGTATATCACTGAAAACACCAGTGAATCATTCATTCAGCTTTTCTCCTCTACACCCACCCTGACTGGGGCTTCAGTGACTGAGCTTGTAGATAATTTCAACTGTAAAATTACGAATGTTATTGATGCTACTGCTCCCACTAAGGTCAAAGCTGTCTCTGGTAAGAAAAGATCTCCATGGAGAAATGTTATAGTTGTGAGAACAGAAAAAAAGAGAGTGTCGAAAAGCTGAACGCAGTTGCGAAAATCTAATCTCCAGATCTATTATAACACTTATAAAGAGAGACTTCGCATTTATAATCTGGAACTAAGAAATGCAAGGCGGTCCTTTTTCTCTGACATTATTGCCAGAAACAATAATAATTCACGTGCTTTGTTTGCTACTGTTGATAGATTAACAAACCCTCCAGTACCAGTAGCATCTGAACTGTTGTCTACCAAGGCTTGCAATGACTTTGCCTCCTTCTTCACAGACAAAATTCAGAAAATTAGACAAACAATCAGTGCTTCCATATCAAGTACAGGATATGTGTTGTCACAGTGTGCACGCAAAACAAATTCCAACATGACACAATTTCATACGATCAACTTTAAAAACCTGGAGGACATTATACAGCATCTGAAAACGGTTGTTGCCTTGATATTCTACCAACGGGTGTTTTCAAAAATGTTTCGAACTGTTTGGCTTCTGATCTTCTACAGATTGTAAACACGTCTCTGCTCTCAGGTATCTTCCCATAGGCCCTGAAAACTGCAGTCATCAAGCCACTCCTAAAAAAGAACAATCTAGACACGACACTAATGAACAACTATAGGCCAATATCAAACCTTCCATTTTTAAGTAAAATCATAGAAAAAGTGGTTTTTCAACAACTCAACCTTTTCTTATCGCTAAACAACAGTTTTGATGCCTTCCAGTCAGGTTTTCGACCACACCACAGCACCGAGACAGCTCTTGTTAAAGTCTTTAATGACATCCACTTAAACACAGATAGTGACAAAATTTCAGTCTTAGTATTACTTGATCTCAGTGCTGCATTTGAAACGGTAGACCATGACATATTGCTTGACCGATTGGAAAACTGGGTCGGTCTTTCTGGCTCAGTACTAAAGAGTTTTGAATCCTATTTAAACAATAGGGACTACTTTGTGTCTATAGGTAATTATACATCTGAGCATACAAATATGACGTGCAGAGTTCCCCAAGGCTCAGTTCTGGGGCCTCTTCTGTTCAACATCTACATGCTTCCACTGGCTCAGATTATGGAAAACAACAAAATAAGTTACCATAGTTATGCGGATGAAACACAAATTTACATAACCTTATCGCCAGGGAACTATAGCCCAATACAACAATTAAATATGTACATTCAACAGATTAATGATTGGATGTGCCAGAACTTTCTTAAATTAAATGAAGAAAAGAAGGAGGTGGTCGTTTTTGGAGCAAAAGAGGAACGATTGAAAGTCAGCGCTCAGCTTCAAACGACAATGTTAAAAACAACAGACAACAGTAGTCATGGACTCAGACCTGAATTTTAAAAGTCACATTAACATAATTAAAAAATCAGCCTATTATCACTTGTCCATGCTTTTATCTTCAGTAGACTTGACTACTGTAACGGTGTCTTTACAGGTCTCCCTAAAAAATCAATCAGACAGCTGCAGCTGATTCAGAATGCTGCTGCTCGAGTCCTCACTAAAACCAAGAAAGTGGATCACATCACTCCAGTACTGAAGTCTCTACACTGGCTTCCAGTGCCTCAAAGAATTGATTTCAAAATACTTTTACTGGTTTATAAATTACTAAACGGTTTAGGGCCAAAATACATTTCTGATTTGCTACTACATTATGACCCAACCAGACCTCTCAGGTCGTCTGGGACAGGTCTACTTGTTGTCCCCAGAGTCAGAACTAAACAGGGGGAAGCAGCATTCAGTTTTTATGCTCCACATCTTTGGAACAAACTCCCAGAAACCTGTAGGTCCGCTGCAACTCTCAGTTCTTTTAAATCTAAGCTAAAGACCTATCTTTTTGATGTTGCTTTTCTTTAAATAATCTATTTTATTAACTTTAATTTCTTATACTGCACTGTAACTTTTATTCTTATACTGCACTATCAATTTTATTGATATATAGTTTTTAATTTGTTTATTTATGTTTTTAAATTGTTTTTAATTGTCTTCTAACTGCTCTTTAATGTTTTATGTAAAGCACTTTGAATTGCCCTGTTGCTGAAATGTGCTATACAAATAAAGCTGCCTTGCCTTGCCTTACACAGAGTACATACACAAATTATTTGAGAGTGGGAAAACACACAAACAAATATCCACCGTCCTACAGCACGTCGGTGCCTCACGGTGCTCGGTCATGACCGTGAGGCGGTTTTGCGCAGAGCACAATAGGCTCTGTGCACAGCATCATGATGACCGTTCGAAATTGACAGGAAATCGGCACTTCCACTTCCGGCAAAACATCACTCTGCAACAATGGCCGCAATTACTTTTAGCCGATGCCTCCAAGACCTTCCACGTCTGAATATAGGTGACGTACACAGGATTGTTGACTCCTGTGCAATGGCTCCACACTCCAAGAGGAATAAAGGATTCAAATTCTACATTTCATCCTATATCCACAATTATGAGGGTAAGTAGCTACGTTGCTTTTGATGGTAGCATCTTCGCTATTTTACTTGCTATAACTGTTGTACTATGTCAAAATAATTTGATTGATTCTGCTTTTCTCAGTATCTAATAAAGATCAGGTGTCAAGAGAGGTTACCATCAGGGCACAGTGTCACAGGTCCATGAAGAAATCGGAGAAAGCGCACAGTTTGAGTGTATGGTGAAGGATTAGGGATAGGGGTAACGTCAGATATGATATCTGTTGCTGTTACCTTACTTTTACAATCCAGTGTGCCCGGGGAATTAGCACAGATAAAGTTCAGCTCAACACTGTACATAAACTACTGAATGGCTGAAAATAGCTGGTGACTTTACTTTGCCAGTCCCCGCTGGTCATCTGGACTTTGTTCACGTTTACTGTCTCTTTACCTTATGCCACGCTACTATACTGTTGTAACCCAGTATTAACGTTCTTGGGGGTTCAGCTAAGGTCCATGATGATGAACATAAAACACAAGCACATACGTATGTTTTATATTCTGCTTCTACTGTAGAAGCGCAATTTCTTTAATTTTTTTCTCTCAAACAAGTTTAGCTCGACTCAAATTTAGTAGAAACAGTGGCCAGGCAGGTACGTTTATTTAGCTGGATCCCCACTGGGTTAGTGCTCTCTTACTTCCTTGCTATGCTTTCTCTTTCTTAAAGTACCCAATGAATGATCAAGCCTAGATAGGCCTGAGTATTTACTTAGACAGCTTTATTTTGCAGGTGGTCCTGAAAGATTCAAACCCTGTGGAGTTACTACATCACAGAGGCTTTTTATGCCTTTAATGAACACGACAGTAGAGACTAACTGGAAGCAAATGGGAGTGAGAGAGACGGGATGGGACCGTGAAACGACTGCAAGCCGGAATCAAACCCAGGTCCCATACCATATCAAATAGCCAATTTGGTCTTTTGTTATTACTACATGTGTGATGTGAAATTGTAGTTACTTGGTATTTTAGTATATTGATAAAGTACTAGTCAACCTCCAGGTGACAGAGGCCTACAAAGCGTTCCCCCTGGCTGAGGTACCAATAGTCTGCAGTATGGCCATCAGCGGTGACGTCCTGCTCACCAACTCAAGCCTCGGGATGGTCCAAAGTGGAAGCCCACTGTCTTATCAGCAGCCAGCAGCAACAAGGAGAGACCGCTCCTTTCTTGTTGCCCCACCACGTCCATCTCTATCCCTTCAGGGATACCATCTAGAGTCAACAGCCTGCAGTTTTGTTACCACTGAAGAAGAACAGCGCCACTTGCAGTGCCTACAGGTCAGCTGGGACATGGCACACAAGTATGAGTCCGCTACAAGAGAGCAGAGAAGCTGCATGGAGTGGCACCAGCTGAGAAGGCCCAGAGTGACTGCCTCTCACTTTAGGGAGGTGTGTCATGTCAGTGAAAAATCTGAAGATGGACTTGTTCACAGAATTCTGCAAGGAACTCGTCAAACAGCAGCAATGCGGAGAGGGCTAGAGCTTGAGGCTGATGCAATTTGGGAATACTGCCAAACAAAACGTGTCAATCACTACCCCTGTGGATTTGTAATCCACCCTGATGCTCCCTGGTTGGGGGTGTCTCCAGACAGACTTGTTTTTGATCCTTCGGAGTCCGTACAGTTTGGGCTTATAGAAATGAAATGCCCCAACCTAAAAAGTTATGTAGACTTAGCTTAAAATGAAATCTGGCAATTTGGAACTAAAGAAATCACATGCATATTACTGGCAGGTACTGGGTCAGATGCTCATTACCGGTTTGACATGGTGTGATTTTGTCATTTGGGCTGAAGACGACCTGCTGATTCAGCGGATTTACAGGGACAATGATGTATGCAAAGTCATCAGAGAAAAAATTTACTATTTCTATATTTACATGGCAAAAACATGTAAAGTGTCTGTCCCAAACAACAAATCTAGTTGTGAAAATGTAGTTTTGTAAATGTATAATTCCATATGACGTAACGCGGCACAGGGGATCTGGGCATGCATGTATTATAAGAACAGATGTGGGTCGCATAGAAACAGATGGGGCAGGGTTTCACTTGACTTTTCCCAGCTTCCTCAACCCTGTGATGTTTTTGTATTATTGTCTCCTTATGTGTGCCACGTTTTACACAAACAGGGGAGATAGAGGCATCTAATTTATTTATTTTTGATTTAGTGTAGTATATCCTTGTCATGAGCTTATATTGTATGAGACGCAGATTCTCATTGGTGGTAATGGTGTTGGTTATATTTAAGCAATCTTTTCCAGATTATATCAGTTATTTATTTGAAGTTCTTTGTTCCAACCCTCATATATTTTTTTGGAGAAAATAATTATCTGCCTGTGCTTCTATAAGGTGTTTGTACACTTTCCCTATTCATTTCTTGTTTTCTCCTGAGTTTAGGAATAGCCTCTGAGGGTTCTGTAGTCCTATTATAGTTTAGATCAAAGTTATCTGTGATCCTGCTCTTTAACTGAAGATATCTAAAAATGTCCTTATTGGTAAAATTAATTCTATTACCAATTGTTCAAATGGCTTTATACTGATAATATCTCCAATAGTTGTCATTAGTTGTCATAGTCATGGTCATTGACTCTGTTTTACATAGCAAATGTTACTAGTGTATATCTTTTGTCCTTTTTGTTGTAATTTCTACCTGCCAAATGGACTACAGATGGAAATTAGCCTTGGGCTACAATCTGGCACTTTTACGTGTACTGCTGTACATGTTCATCGTCATTGTCCTGAAATAATAAAATAAAATAAATAAATTCCATGATCTCCACTGTAGGGGGATTGATGGTTTATTCCAAAGGGTTTGGAACATTCATTTCTAACCCTAGAATATGTTTTAATCTGCCCCATGTTCTTAATGTGCTATTTGTGACAAAACTAACATTTTTAATTTTCCGCTTCGTAAATCAACCCTGTGATGTTGTCAACTTCATACAGAAAATGTCCACACTTAATTAATATTATGGAGCTACAGGTGTAGGGCAACACTTAATAAATACATACACACTTAAAGGAACACGCCAACTTATTGGGAATTTAGCTTATTCACCGTAACCCCCAGAGTAAGACAAGTCGATACATACCCTTCTCATCTCCGTGCGTGCTGTAACACTGTCTGACGGTTCCAGCATTAGCTTAGCCTAGCACAGATCCTGCAGGTAACTGGTTCCAACGAGCCTACTGCTCCGAATTGTGACAAAAGTGACAAAATAACACCAACATGTTCCTATTTACATGTTGTGATTTGTATAGTCACAGCGTGTACAAAAAACAACGTAACATGAGACACAGCCGTCTTCTGACAGTAAACAAACCGGGAACTATATTCTCAGACAGGCTTGCTGCGAGCATATCACTCCGCCCAAGTACTATATTCTTCCGCCTGAGAATATAGTTCCCGGTTTGTTTACAGTTAGAAGACGGCTGTGTCTCATGTTACGTTGTTTTTTGTACACGCTGTGACTCTATAAATCACAACATGTAAATAGGAACATGTTGGCGTTATTTTGTCACTTATTCAGAGCAGTGGGATTGCTGGAACCATTCACCTGCATGTTCTGTGCTGGCCTGATGCCGCTGGAGCCGTCAGACAGCATTACAGAACGCACGGAGATGAGAAGGGTATGTATCGACTTGTCTAACTCTGGGGGTTACGGTGAATAAGCTAAATTCCCAATAAGTCGGCATGTTCCTTTAAACTGTAATACATTAAAACGTTGTGATGAATAATTCTGTAAACCCATAACCACATACAATAAATACAGCAATTAATTGTTATTTTCTTGTCATTTTAATAAAGTAAAACAAGTTATTAACTCTATATTGAAAACAGATAGAGCACATAAAATCATGAATGTCAAATGTATTAAAGACCTGTCAGTTTACAATATGTTACTGTAAGTTAACAATAATACAAGTTTTGGGTTGCCAATTATTTTTGAAAAAGTGACCTGTAGTAGTTATACAGGTTTGTGATGTTATTAGGTATTGCACAGTGCTTACAATTATACAGTGATGCAGCAGCGTAACCATGACGTTACTACATAACGTTACCTGAGTTTAGTGATTCCTCTGACAACCCGACAGAATAATAATAATAATAATAATACATTTTATTTAAAGGCTCCTTTCTCGGCACTCAAGGACACCGTACAGGGTTATAAGACATGCACACAAGTACAGCTGTAAGTGCAGATTCTTTGCTATCAAACTTATCCAGTTGTCATTTCATTTCAAGCACAACTAAAAAACATTTCAAACTTCATTTGCCCATGTCTTCACTAGGGGTCCATTTTGGAAATTTGAGAGAAGTAAATATCTGATTAATGCTCCCGGTTATGGACAGGGGGATGGTGGTTTCGAACAGTTTGTTCTCTTTGACTCTTCTGATCATCCTTTCTACGTGCACCCTCAGCCGAGCTATGGATTGGGTCTGTAGGACATCCTCCTCTGGCATCTGGGCCCTCTGAATAACAAAAGCTGGACGATAAACAGTCCCAGGTACCAGGTCATCCACCAGGAATCCTTTGTCAACCATAATGGCCATCTCAGGGGTTAAAAGGGATGTAATTCCTGACTGGCGAAACACTTCCTTGTCGCTCTTGGAGCCCTCAAAGAGGGTAGATACAAATGTAAGCGCTCCATGATCGAGGTAGAGATGGAGTGACCCTGGCCGGAGGAATCCCGGGGCCCCCGTCTGGAGCCAGGCCCAGACGGTGGGCTCGTCGGCGAGCGCCTGGTGGCCGGGTTTGCCACGGAGCCCGGCCGGACACAGCCCGAACAAGCTACGTGGCTCCCATCTCTCCAGCCCATGGGCCCACCACCTGTGGGAGGAACCGCTGGGGTCGGGTGCGCTGCCACATGGGTGGCAGTGAAGGTCAGGGGTCTCGACGGACCAGACCCGGGCGGTAGACGCTGGCTCTGGGGACGTGGAACGTCACCTCTCTGTGGGGGAAGGAGCCGGAACTAGTGCGGGAGGTGGAGCGCTACCGGTTAGATCTGGTGGGCCTTACCTCTACGCACAGTCTCGGTTCTGGAACCGTACTCCTGGATAGGGGTTGGACTCTTTTCTTCTCTGGAGTTGCCCAGGGTGTGAGGCGCCGGGCGGGTGTGGGGATACTAACAAGCCCCCGGCTGAGCGCCGCTACGTTGGAGTTTACCCCGGTGGACGAGAGGGTCGCCTCCCTACGCCTGCGGGTTGAGGGGGGGAAAACTCTGACTGTTGTTTGTGCATATGCACCAAACAGGAGTTCGGAGTATTCGGCCTTCTTGGAGATCTTGAGTGGAGTCCTGCATGGGGCGCCAGTGGGGGACTCCATTGTTCTGCTGGGGGACTTCAACGCACACGTGGGCAATGATGGAGACACATGGAGAGGCGTGATTGGGAGGAACGGCCTCCCTGATCTAAACCAGAGTGGTTGTTTGTTGTTGGACTTCTGTGCTAGTCATGGATTGTCTATAACGAACACCATGTTCGAACATAGGGATGCTCATAAGTCTACCTGGTACCAGAGCACCCTAGGCCGAAGGTCAATGATCGATTTTGTAATCGTTTCATCTGATCTGAGGCCGTATGTTTTGGACACTCGGGTGAAGAGAGGGGCAGAGCTGTCAACCGATCACCATCTGGTGGTGAGTTGGGTCAGGAGGTGGGGAAAGACTCTGGACAGACCTGGTAAGCCCAAACGTGTAGTGCGGGTCGTGGAACAACGGACCAGCTCTTCACTCTCGCAAGGGTCCTGGAGGGAGCCTGGGAGTATGCCCAACCGGTCTACATGTGTTTTGTGGATTTGGAGAAGGCGTATGACCGGGTCCCCCGGGAGATACTGTGGGAGGTGCTGCGGGAGTATGGGGTGAGGGGGTCTCTACTCAGGGCCATCCAATCTCTGTACGACCAAAGCGAGAGCTGTGTCCGGGTTCTCGGCAGTAAGTCGGACTCGTTTCAGGTGAGGGTTGGCCTCCGCCAGGGCTGCGCTTTGTCACCAATCCTGTTTGTAATATTTATGGACAGGATATCGAGGCGTAGTCGGGGTGGGGAGGGGTTGCAGTTCGGTGGGCTGGGGATCTCATCGCTGCTCTTTGCAGATGATGTGGTCCTGATGGCATCATCGGCCTGTGACCTTCAGCACTCACTGGGTTGGTTCGCAGCCGAATGTGAAGCGGTTGGGATGAGGATCAGCACCTCTAAATCTGAGGCCATGGTTCTCAGCAGGAAACCGATGGAATGCCTTCTCCAGGTAGGGAATGAGTCCTTACCCCAAGTGAAGGAGTTCAAGTACCTTGGTGTTTTGTTCGCGAGTGAGGGGACAATGGAGCGGGAGATTGGTCGGAGAATCGGCGCAGCGGGTGCGGTATTACATTCAATCTATCGCACCGTTGTGACAAAAAGAGAGCTGAGCCAGAAGGCAAAGCTCTCGATCTACCGGTCAGTTTTCGTTCCTACCCTCACCTATGGTCATGAAGGCTGGGTCATGACCGAAAGAACGAGATCCAGGGTACAAGCGGCCGAAATGGGTTTCCTCAGGAGGGTGGCTGGTGTCTCCCTTAGAGATAGGGTGAGAAGCTCAGTCATCCGTGAGGAGCTCGGAGTAGAGCCGCTGCTCCTTTGTGTCGAAAGGAGCCAGTTGAGGTGGTTCGGGCATCTGGTAAGGATGCCCCCTGGGCGCCTCCCTAGGGAGGTGTTCGAGGCACGTCCATCTGGGGAAGACCCAGGACTAGGTGGAGGGATTATATCTCCAACCTGGCCTGGGAACGCCTCGGGATCCCCCAGTCGGAGTTGGTTAATGTTGCTCGGGAAAGGGAAGTTTGGGGTCCCCTGCTGGAGCTGCTCCCTCCGCGACCCGACACCGGATAAGCGGACGAAGATGGATGGATGGACATTTTCCCCATTCAAAACAGCGATTTTTGAAAAGGGACTAGTTTGCAGGTATGTTTAGCATGCACACTTTTCGGTTTCATCTGGCCTTACAACAACACTTGAACACATGTTAACTAGAATACAGCAAACATTAACTATCTTATCAAGAAGGGTAAATTCTTCATCTTCTAGCTACCTATTACTACATGTATCCTAAGGTGTGCTATAGTATGTGTGTCTTCCACATCCTTAGCATCGAGTTGACATCTGCTTTTAGTGAATGCAGGAATTTTAACTTCCGCGCACATCATTCCCACACTGTCTTTAATATTAAAGCCTCGGTCCGCTAACACTAAATCGCCAGACAACAGTTTGTTAAGAAGCCCACAATTCTCGGTTATATGCTTGTCAGATGCTCGTCCCCCCCATCCCTGGCCTTGGGGATTAATTCCTATCAAGTATTTCATTGTGTGTGTACCTTTGTAGTGGGAAAAGGATTGTGCGCGTGCCATTAAATTTGACAGCCTCTCTGTACGTATTTCAAAACAACAATAATAGTCGCAACACGCTTTCCAAAAGCTTCCAAAAATTGATGTGGCAATGTGGCTTGTAAACAGGCCAGTACAACAAGGGAGCAAGGCGTGCATAAAGCACATTTATGGTGTCGGCAAAGGTAGCAGAAAGGGTTCTACGTGACACATTAAAAATGTGTGAAAGATGCTGGATTGGAAGATCAAGCCTTAGACTAATGAGTGTCAGTAAGACCATTTGAAATTGTGACAGCTTCTTTGCAACTGGCAGGAAGGGCTTAACAGTAATAAACATTGACAAAATTGCAAAACATGGAAGTCCTGTATAATATCGTAACTTCTCTGTATTATCTTTGAAAAACTCTTCATCCATCTTTAATTTGTTTAACTCAGACTTAAGCTCCCTATTTTCCTGCAAAAGAAGGGTTAGTTCTGCACTGTTTTGCTCACAGAACTGGCATTCTGCTCTTAGTATCTTAGCAGCTGGTTCGTCTGTTTCTGTCGGTTCTCTACATTCCTCCTCTTCTGCAGCTCCTGCCTCTGCATGATCCCCATGCTCTTCTTCTTCTGCAGCCCCTGCATCTGCTTGATCCCCATATCCCTCTTCTTGAGCATCCTCTTGGACTCCATCTCCCTCATCTTCGTTCATGTTGTTTTGTTCATTTTGGCCTCCACCCTCAGATTCTCTCAAATTATGTCTATCTTGTGGCTCTGACCTCCGAGTGACCCAGTTGCATGGTTGGAGCCCAGACTGGATGAGACTCGTCCATCTCATATGCTGGTTTACCTTTGGGGAGTAGGGGTGGTACGGTTCACAAAACCCACGGTTCGGTTCGTATCACGGTTTTAGGGTCACGGTTTTCGGTTCTGTACGGTTCTTGTTATTTTTTCTTTTAATCTTTAACAGGTAACATGAAATCCAAAATGTTCCCACACACCAGACTATAAACGACGCTGGCACATCCTCCAGCTCTGGGCAGCCTTTCTCCCACTTGACATTTCTGCAGGTGACGTGACGTGACCTGCAGCGGCACCCCACTCCACTTGAGGAGCGGTCGGCTCGGTGTCTCTCAAAATCTGACAAAAATCTTTTAAACTGACCTTTGTCGATCTGAAATGAAGACAGATTCAGCAACTGCATGGCCTATTTCGCGCTTAAAATGTTTTCAGAAACACAGTTTCAGTGAACTATTTTAGTACAATATGAGATCGTATTCTGAACGAGCCTAATTTCAAAACCTTTGTTTTGAAATTAGGGACCAGCCAGACCCATGTGACGCAATCGTCCAATCAAGCTGCCATGGGTTGCGTTTGTCACGCCCATCCCGCTCGTCATTTCCAGTAAGTGTTTTAACACAGGTGTCAAAAGTGGGCACTACGGCAGTAAGAGGTTGGTGCACATTAACAGTGTACTGACGAACCGTGCGTTACACACATGCTCCGAACCGAGCAACCGAAAATTCTGTGTCTCAAACTTCGTGGGCCAATTAAGCCAGATTGGCGTAAACAGGGTTGTGCAGACATGGAATGCACATAGGATTCCAGGTATGCCAAGAACACGTTGTGAATGAATCCTCTCATAAAAAAAATTTAAATAAATAAAAACTTGCCTTTTTTTGTCCTTTTATTAGGCCGAGGAATACCTAATGTCCTAGCTGCAGGAGGATGCCCAGCAAAAATATCTGAGGACCTTCTACCCAGTGCGACTGTTGTGGCAGACAGGTACGAGCAGGACTTTGGATCCTCACTCACCAGGGAGCCGATCTTTGGTGTGGACCCATTTCAAGCAGAGGAAGACAGGAACCACGCTGAAGACGATTTTGCAGTGGCCTATCCTGACACATCAGTTATTTTTGACCGTGTCGTCAACAAAGACGTTAAGTTATTTGATGCCCTTTTCTGTCTGTCTTAGATACATGTAAAGGAAAATGGTCCTCTTATGTCAGCTTACAGTCATATGAAAACATTAGGACAACCATGCTAAAGTTGACTAAAAAGAGGAATAAAAACATCATCTTTCGGAAATTGATCTTAATGCTTAATTTAAAAAAAATGAGGAAAAATCCAATCTTTAAGGACACCTATTTTCTTTGTGAATGAATAATGTATCGTGAAATAAATAAATGTTCTTCCTTAAAATACAGGGGGCATAAGTAAGTACACCCAGGCATGGTTTTATTTCAGTTAATCTCTTATAAAGGAAGTTTCTAGGTCAGAATCATGTGTAAGGTGCTCCAAACAGCTTATTGCTACGTGTAAATCTTGTTTCCATCACTAAAATAGCTTTACAGTAATTTCCTTCAAGAAACTCCTATAAAGATGTTTCATTTTCAGAATCATGTTCAAGGGTCTCTAAACATCTTCTTGTGGCGTGTAAATCATGGTTTCATCACTAAAATAGCATTTAAGTAATTTCCTTCAAGAATCTCTTGTAAAGGAAGTTTCTATCTCAGAATCATGTGTAAGGTGCTCCAAACAGCTTCTTGTGGCGTGTAAAGCTTGTTTCAATATCTGAAATAGCTTGTCAGTCATTTCCTTCAAGAATCTCTTATAAAGGAAGTTTCTATGACAGAATCATGTGTAAGATGCTCTAAACAGCTTCTTGCGGGGTGTAAAGATTGTTTTCATCACTAAAATAGCATTAAAGTCATTTCCTTCAAGAATCTCTTGTAAAGGAAGTTTCTATCTCAGAATCATGTGTAAGGTGCTCCAAACAGCTTCTTGTGGCGTGTAAAGCTTGTTTCAATATCTGAAATAGCTTGTCAGTCATTTCCTTCAAGAATCTCTTATAAAGGAAGTTTCTATGACAGAATCATGTGTAAGATGCTCTAAACAGCTTCTTGCGGGGTGTAAAGATTGTTTTCATCACTAAAATAGCATTAAAGTCATTTCCTTCAAGAATCTCTTATAAAGTAAGTTTCTATCTCAGAATCATGTGTAAGGTGCTCCAAACAGCTTCTTGTTTAAAGCTTGTTTCCATATCTGAAATAGCTTGTCAGTCATTTCCTTCAAGAATCTCTTATAAAGGAAGTTTCTATGACAGAATCATGTTTGCTCTAAACAGCTTCTTGTGTAAAGATTGTTTTCATCACTAAAATAGCATTACAGTCATTTCCTTCAAGAATCTCTTATAAAGTAAGTTTATGTCAGAATCATGTTTAAGGTGCTCTAAACAGCTTCTTGCGGGGTGTAAAGATTGTTTTCATAACTAAAATTGCATTACAGTCATTTCCTTCAAGAATCTCTTATAAAAGAAATTTCTATGTCAGAATCATGTGTAAGGTGCTCCAAACAGCTTATTACTGCGTGTAAAGCTTGTTTCCATCACTAAAATAGCTTTACAATAATTTCCTTCAAGAAACTCCTCTAAAGATGTTTCTGTTTAAGAATAATGTTCAAGGTGCTCTAAACAGCTTCTTGCGGCGTGTAAAGCTTGTTTCCATATCTGAAATAGCTTGTCAGTAATTTCCTTCACGAATCTCTTATAAAGGAAGTTTCAATGTCAGAATCATGTTCAAGATGTTCTAAACAGCTTCTTACACATGTGTAAAGCTTGTTTCCATCGCTAAAATAGCTTTACAGTCATTTCCTTCAAGAAACTCTTAAAAGATGTTTCTGTTTCAGAATCATGTTCAAGGGTCTCTAAACATCTTCTTGTGGCGTGTAAATCATGGTTCCATCAATAAAATAGAATTAAAGTAATTTCCTTCAAGAATCTCTTGTAAAGGAAGTTTCTTTCTCAGAATCATGTGTAAGGTGCTCCAAACAGATTATTGTGGCGTGTAAAGCTTGTTTCCATATCTGAAATAGCTTGTCAGTCATTTCCTTCAAGAATCTTCTTCAGAGGTGTCAAAAGTATTCACATTCATTACTCAAGTAGAAGTATAGATACTATGGTTTGAAAAGTTGAAGTATCAACTCAAGCTTTTTACTTAAGTAAAAGTGTAAAAGTACTGGTTTCAAAACTACTTAAAGTATAAAAGTAAAAGTAATGTAAGGCAGAGATCTTCAACAGGGGGTCCTCAGAGTCATTGCAGGGGGGCCTCCAAATTATTGTACATTTTTGAGTCTTTAAAAAAAATAAAAATAAAATGCCTTAACATAATTCCAACATATTATTAGCAAATATAAATTCCACTGATGATGAGGGCTTACTGGCCTATAGGTAAGGTAGTCCCTAAGATATCAGCCCACAGATACAGTTAATCCTAGATTTACTGTGCCACATATGTAACATTAAAATATGATTTATAAAATCATGCCAACAATTAATATTTTAATAGCTTATGAAATAAAGGTATGTAAGAAGGCTTTAGGTTACCTTAACAGTTATTGTAGGCCCAGTTTAATATGCAACTTAATTTCATACAATATGTAGGGGGTCCCTGCTACATCTCACTTTAAGTTAAGGGGTCCTTGGATTAAAAAACGTTCAATACCCCTGATGTAAGGGGGGGGGAAATGCCATTAAGGACAACAGCTTAACTCTAAAACGCGGGGACAAAATCATATGACTATAATGTTACAGTATTAAATCATACCTGCAAACTCAGAAGGGCTGAAAAAGGTGACACGTAGGCTACATCTCTTCTGTGTTTTTCAGACAACGGCAGCTACAGTCTGGTGTCAGACTCCTCTCCAGTGAAATATAGACACACTTTTACACCGTTTAGCTCTCAGCATTTTATCATGTTTACTCCATCTTTTAGCTAACGCTAGGCTAACCTGCTTCCAACTCTAGTGTTGACTAGCGTCCCGTGCGGCGATGTTCAGTTCCCTCTAACGTCCGTTTTCGGAGCATCGCACAGGCACCTAAGGCACCGAAATCCGTGTTGCTATTCGGTCCGGTAGATAACGGTCGTTAAGGCACCGGTGGCGTATTAGCACCGGGTCTGTACAGGTGTTATGGATCGCGTACAAACCAATAGGGTGTCGGAATAGCTATGTTTATTCTTCTCATCCAACCACAATCAAATTCACTCTCTCCGGATGGAGCGATTTGGATAGGTTTTTTTGTGTGTGTGTTTTTTTGAACGATGACAGACGAGCTGGAATGAAAACAAGCCGAACTGAAATATGAGTAACGAGGCTATTTTTAAAATGTAGGGAGTAGAAAGTACAAATAATTGCGTGAAAATGTAAGGAGTAGAAGTAAAAAGTATGCTGTAAAATAATTACTCCAGTAAAGTATAGATACCCAAAATTTCTACTTAAGTAAGGTAACGAAGTATTTGTACTTCGTTACTTGACACCTCTGAATCTCTTATAAAGGAAGTTTCTATGACAGAATCATGTGTAAGGTGCTCAAAACAGCTTATTGCTGCGTGTAAAGCTTGTTTCCATCACTAAAATAGCATTACAGAAATTTCCTTCAAGAATCTCTCATAACAGATGTTTCTATGTCAGAATCATGTGTAAGATGCTCTAAACAGCTTCTTGCAGGGTGTAAAGATTGTTTTCATCACTAAAATAGCTTTACAGTAATTTCCTTCAAGAAACTCCTCTAAAGATGTTTCTGTTTAAGAATAATGTTCAAGGTGCTCTAAACAGCTTCTTGCGGCGTGTAAAGCTTGTTTCCATCACTAAAATAGCATTACAGAAATTTCCTTCAAGAATCACTCATAACAGATGTTTATATGTCAGAATCATGTGTAAGATGCTCTAAACAGCTTCTTGCGGGGTGTAAAGATTGTTTTCATCACTAAAATAGCATTACAGTCATTTCCTTCAAGAATCTCTTATAAAGGAAGTTTATGTCAGAATCATGTGTAAGGTGCTCTAAACAGCTTCTTGAGGGGTGTAAAGATTGTTTTCATAACTAAAATTGCATTAGAGTCATTTCCTTCAAGAATCTCTTATAAAAGACATTTCTATGTCAGAATCATGTGTAAGGTGCTCCAAACAGCTTATTACTGCGTGTAAAGCTTGTTTCCATCACTAAAATAGCTTTACAATAATTTCCTTCAAGAAACTCCTATAGAGATGTTTCTGTTTCAGAATCATGTTCAAGGTGCTCTAAACAGCTTCTTGCGGCGTGTAAAGCTTGTTTCCATCACTAAACTAGCATTACAGTCATTTCCTTCAAGAAACTCCTATAGAGATCTTTCTGTTTCAGAATCACGTTCAAGGTGCTCTAAACAGCTTCTTGTGGCGTCTAAAGCTTGTTTCCATCACTAAAACATCTTTACAGTCATTTCCTTCAAGAAACTCCTATAGAGATGTTTCTGTTTCAGAATCATGTTCAAGGTGCTCTAAACAGCTTCTTGTGGCAAATAAAGCTTGTTTCCATCACTAAAACAGTATTACAGTCATTTCGTACCAGGAGTGCTTATCAAGATGTTTTTATGTCAGACTCATGTTCAAGGTGTTCTAAAAAGCTTCTTGTGGAGTGTAAAGCTTGTTTTCATCACTAAAATATCATTACAGTCATTTCCTTCAAGAATCTCTTATAAAGGAAGTTTCTATGGCAGAATCATGTGTAAGGTGCTCCAAACGGCTTCTTGTGGCGTGTAAAGCTTGTTTCCATCACTAAAATAGCTTTACAGTCATTTCCTTCAAAGAACTCCTATAAAGATGATTCTGTTTCAGAATCATGTTCAAGGTGCTTAAACAGCTTCTTACGGCGAGTAAAGCTTGTTTCCACCACTAAAACAACATTACAGTCATTTCTTACCAGGAGTGCTCATCAGGATGTTTTTATGACAGAATCATGTTCAAGGTTTTCTAACCAGCTTCTTGCGGCGTGTAAAGCTTGTTTCCATCACTAAAATAGCTTTACAGTCATATCCTTCAAGAAACTCCTATAGAGATGTTTCTGTTTCAGAATCATGTTCAAGGTGCTCTAAACAGCTTCTTGTGGCGAATAAAGCTTGTTTCCATCACTAAAATAGCTTTACAATAATTTCCTTCAAGAAACTCCTCTAAAGATGTTTCTGTTTAGAAAAATTTTCAAGGTGCTCTAAACAGCTTCTTGCGGCGTGTAAAGCTTGTTTCCATATCTGAAATAGCTTGTCAGTAATTTACTTCACAAATTTCTTATAAAGGAAGTTTCAATGTCAGAATCATGTTCTAGATGCACTAAACAACTTCTTGCGGCGGGTAAAGCTAGTTTCCATCGCTAAAATAGCTTTGCAGTCGTTTCCTTCAAGAAACACCAATGGAGATGTTTCTGTTTCAGAATCATGTTCAAGGTGCTCTAAAAAGTTTCTTGTGGCAAGTAAAGCTTTTTTCCGTCACTAAAACAACATTACAGTCATTTCTTCAAGAATCTCTTATACAGGAAGGTTCTATATCACAGTCATGTGTAAGGTGCTCCAAACGGCTTCTTGTGGCGTGTAAAGCTTGTTTCCATCACTAAAATAGCTTTACAGTCATTTCCTTCAAGAAACTCCTATAGAGATGTTTCTGTTTAAGAATCATGTGTAAGGTGCTCTAAACAGCTTCTTGCGGCGTGTAAAGCTTGTTTCCATCACTAAAATAGCTTTACAGTCATTTCCTTCAAGAAACTCCTATAGAGATGTTTCTGTTTAAGAATCATGTGTAAGGTGCTCTAAACAGCTTCTTGCGGCGAGTAAAGCTTGTTTCCATCACTAAAACAGCATTACAGTCATTTCGTTCAAGCTTATCAAGATGTTTTTATGTCAGACTCATGTTCAAGGTGCTCTAAACAGCTTCTTGCGGCGTGTAAAGCTTGTTTTCATCACTAAAATAGCATTACAGTCATTTCCTTCAAGAATCTCTTGTAAAGGAAGTTTCTATGGCAGAATCATGTGTAAGGTGCTCCAAACGGCTTCTTGTGGCGTGTAAAGCTTGTTTCCATCGCTAAAATAGCTTTACAGTCATTTCCTTCAAGAAACTCCTATAGAGATGTTTCTGTTTCAGAATCATGTTCAAGGTGCTCTAAACAGCTTCTTACGGCGAGTAAAGCTTGTTTCCATCACTAAAACAGCATTACAGTCATTTCGTACCAGGAGTGCTTATCAAGATGTTTTTATGTCAGACTCATGTTCAAGGTGCTCTAAACAGCTTCTTGCGGCGTGTAAAGCTTGTTTTCATCACTAAAATAGCATTACAGTCATTTCCTTCAAGAAACTCCTATAGAGATGTTTCTGTTTCAGAATCATGTTCAAGGTGCTCTAAACAGCATCTTGCGGCGTGTAAAGCTTCTTTTCATCACTAAAATAGCTTTACAGTCATTTCCTTCAAGAAACTCCTACAGAGATGTTTCTGTTTCAGAATCATGTTCAAGGTGCTCTAAAAAGCTTCTTGTAACAAGTAAAGCTTGTTTCCATCACTAAAACAGCATTACAGTCATTTCCTTCAAGAATCTCTTGTAAAGGAAGTTTCTATGGCAGTATCATGTTCAAGGTGCTCTAAACAGCTTCTTGCGGCGAGTAAAGCTTGTTTCCATCACTAAAACAGCATTACAGTCATTTCGTACCAGGAGTGCTTATCAATATGTTTTCATGACAGAATCATGTTCAAGGTGCTCTAAACAGCTTCTTGCGGCGTGTAAACCTTGTTTTCATCACTAAAATAGCATTAATGTCATTTCCTTCAAGAATCTCTTGTAAAGGAAGTTTCTATTTCAGAATCATGTGTAAGGTGCTCTAAACAGCTTCTTGCGGCAAGTAAAGCTTGTTTTCCATCACTAAAACATCTTTACAGTCATTTCCTTCAAGAAACTCCTATAGAGATCAAAGAACTCCTATAAAGATGTTTCTGTTTCAGAATCAACTCCTTAAAGAGCTTCTGTTTCAAACATGTTCAAGGTGCTCTAAACAGCTTCTTAAAAGCGTGTTTTTCCATCACTAAAACAGCATTACAGTCATTTCGTACCAGGAGTGCTTATCAATATGTTTTCATGACAGAATCATGTTCAAGGTGCTCTAAACAGCTTCTTGCGGCGTGTAAACCTTGTTTTCATCACTAAAATAGCATTAATGTCATTTCCTTCAAGAATCTCTTGTAAAGGAAGTTTCTATGGCAGAATCATGTGTAAGGTGCTCTAAACAGCTTCTTGCGGCGAGTAAAGCTTGTTTTCATCACTAAAATAGCATTAAAGTCATTTCCTTCAAGAATCTCTTGTAAAGGAAGTTTCTATGGCAGAATCATGTGTAAGGTGCTCTAAACAGCTTCTTGCGGCGAGTAAAGCTTGTTTCCATCACTAAAACATCTTTACAGTCATTTCCTTCAAGAAACTCCTATAGAGATGTTTCTGTTTCAGAATCATGTTCAAGGTGCTCCAAACGGCTTCTTGTGGCGTGTAAAGCTTGTTTCCATCACTAAAATAGCTTTACAGTCATTTCCTTCAAGAAACTCCTATAGAGATGTTTCTGTTTAAGAATCATGTGTAAGGTGCTCTAAACAGCTTCTTGCGGCGAGTAAAGCTTGTTTCCATCACTAAAACAGCATTATAGTCATTTCGTACCAGGAGTGCTTATCAAGATG